>NC_034599.1:53231917-53251878 GCF_900095145.1 Mus pahari | reverse complement strand
ACACACACACACACACACATACACACACACACACACACTTAAATAAACAATGTTTTTAAAAATTACTGCAGTCCCAATGGTTACAGTCTTTTCCCTCTTGGCTGAAGTAGGGGTGCTGGTCCCAGAGCCTGTCTTGCAGTGACCCACCCTACCCCTTGACTTTCACACCCTTCCTTACAGTTTCTTCAAGGATCCTCTGGCCTACTATAGAATATGTTTGAAATCTCTGTAATGTCTTAAAGATGAAGGGGTTCAAGCATGGACAGTGAACAGTCCAGGTAGAAAGAAAGCCTAAGCTTTGGGGTAGGTCATGAGGTCAGAGCCTCCACTCATCTGCCACACTCCCAGGGGGTCAGCAGGCCATGGCTGAGACCGTCCTCTTTTGCTTGTTATATATAACCTGAACCAGGTATCTGTGAATTGAATCAATTATATCACCCAGTGGGCTTCTCCTAGTAAGGCCTAGTCTAGCATTGAATCAATTATATCACCCAGTGGGCTTCTCTTAGTAAGGCCTAGTCTAGCATTGAATCAATTATATCACCCAGTGGGCTTCTCCTAGTAAGGTCTGTGGGAAAGCCCCTAGAGTTATCACACCCAAAGTCGGCATCATTAAAGGGCCTGTATTTGGTATAAAAGGTTACTTCAGTACATACTGAGTACTGCATTGATGTGTTCAGACTTCAATAAAATACCCCATCCCACGCCATCTGCGAAGAGAAATAAAATGCTTGGCTGTTACCCTAGAAGGTAGGATGCTCCTAATGAACCAGCCTGCTTCCATCTTGGACTTGAAAGCCATCTTAAAGACAAAATCCTGCTTATGACTAAATCTGTTTGTCAAGGATTGGGCTATGCCTCACTTGAAACCTTAAATACAAATGGTTCAGTACTGCCTGTTCCAGAAAATGGCAACCATGTTGTTTCAACCGACTCTGTTTCAAAGGTTATGATAACCACCTGTTGCCATGACTACCTTGTTACATTTTGTTTCTACAATCCCACCTACTTGCCTGCCAAATCCACCCTTTGGAAACCCTCTACCCCTGAGCTATAAAAGCCCTTATTTTCCCCATGTCCAAGGCTGAATACTTGAACTCTGTCTTAAGGGGAGGCAGCCTGTGTACATAATTGAAAGAGCTTTCTTTAATTTGACCATGATACTCTGGGTTGGTGGTCTCTCTCCTTGCATTTTTGGGATTTTTTTTGATATATTTATTATATGTAAGTACACTGTAGCTGTCTTCAGACACCCCAGAAGAGAGCGTCAGATCTCATTACCATGTGGTTGCTAGGATTTGAACTCAGGACCTTTGGAAGACCAGTCAGTGCTCTTAACCACTGAGCCATGTCTCCAGCCCGCATCTTTGGGATTAACAGTTCCAATACAAGGTGCTGGCTGATTAAGTCTGTGGTGTGTTCCAGACATGGCAAAGGGGGTAAGATCATCTCCCTTCAAACTCTTGTTTAGCTATTTATTTTTGTTGTTTGAGACTGTCTCATGTAGCCCAGGCTGATTTAAGACTCCCTATGCAGCTTAGGGTAACCTTGAACTCTTGCTCCTCTGGCTTCTACCTCAGTGCTGGGATGACAAGCTTGTGCCACCCAGCCTGGTTTATACAGCGCTGAGAATCAAACACGGGGCCTCGTGGATGCCAGGAAAGCATCCTACCTACAATCCTCCTCCTCCGCTCCTCCGGCTCCTCTTTTCATTAAGGTGATAACCCCACCCATAAGGGTGGAGCCCTCACGAAAAATGACAACCATGTCTCTGGAGCTCTGCCTCCTCATGCTTCACAAGTCCCACTATGTGAACCTGAGGGGACACAAAACGCAAACATAGTATTAATTGGGAGCTGCCTGCTGTCCCGGTTCCAACTGTTTGGATGAAAGCAACACAAACACTGTTCGCATGGCCCTCAGAGTTGAGTGGGGGCCAGGTATCACTATAATGACAGCCTTGGGGTTTCTGGTCTACCTCAGTGTCTGCTAGCCTCCGGTAGATCTGGTCCTCTTCAGGCCAATCTCTCATCTCAAAGACCACCCTGTGTTCAGTAATTAAGGACCCACAAACAGGCTCAGATTCTGAAGAGCCAGTCTGTTAAGGGGTATTCAGGAGGCTCCACCCATCTTCGCCTTTCCTTCTTTCAACCAGTGGAAGCCCCCAGGTAGCCATATCCATTATATCAAGTTCAGGGTCTCTGGATGGGAGGGGAGGAGCTGGGTGGATGCTGGGGGCAGGGCTAGGCTAGGGCCCAAGACTGGGTGGTTATGCATGACTGACTAGGTGGAGAGGTAAAGTAGCCTGACAGGAGAAGACAGAGTGCCAGACTGTTATTCTCTCCTGACAGACCCTGGAGCTTCCCCACCTCTCCACTTAGAGAACTCCCCAGGATCATTCTAGAAATAAGCACTCCAACTTTTTTTTTTCTGAACTGCCACATAAAAGAATCTCTTGGAGATGGGGGAATTAATAAGTACCCAAGTCTTAAAGACCTGACCCTCACCTGCAGTGATATGCAAATTGTACCCAAACACCCACAGTGCAGGATTCTGAGGCTGGAAGTAAATAGATGCAAATGTATGCAACAATTATGCAAACAAGGGCAGCCCCAGATTAATGGCCCCCATCCTTCAACTAGGCAGCAGCTGTCTCTTCAGGGGTAAGCATGGGTGGCAGGGCCGAATGAACTCCTGTTAGAAGCATCCTGAGGAAGGGTCAACTCTCAGGTCAAGAGGGAGATTGTTCACACACCTGGCTTGCTGATGCTCTCCTCTGAAAAGTCTCCGTGTGTTTATCATCCTGGCAGGATGTTTTCTGAAGGGTCCTGGTCTTAAGTCTCAGGGATATTTTTGGGTTTTGGTTTTTGTGGGTTTTTTTTTTTAACTTTTTATTGATTCTTTGTAAGTTGCACATTATGCACCCCAATCCCACGCATCTCCCCATCCTTCCATATCTGCCCTCCACTGTTGCAACCTTCCCCCACCCAAAGAAAACAAAAAATAAAAATAAGTAAAAATGAAATAATAAAATCTCACCATGGGAGCCTCAGTGTGTTCGTGGTGTATCACACAGTATACCCTTTAGCCCAAACGTCTTCACTTGCAAACATTCATTGCAATGAGTCATTGGTCCGGTTCCTGGCCTCTGACTTCTGCTCGCCATCAATACTGGATCCTCACCAGGACTCCTCTCAGACATCCTGTTGTTGCCCTGTGTCATGGGAGATGTCAAGGACCAGCCCCTTCCCATACTCCGGAAAGTCATAGATAGGGTAGATATTATATAGACCAACTCACAGTCCTGGATCCCGGGACCACCAGGACCAGCTCCTGCTTTGCCCAAGCAAGGGACAGGGCCAGCTCTCAGGCTCTCACACCTTTGGGGCCGGCTCTCCAGTGCCCACTTCATCAGAGCCAATTCTGCCTCACTGTCCAGGTGAGATGTGGGGCCCAGTTTCCTGAGGGCTGCAGCCAGTGAGGAGTGAGGCCAGCTCTCTGGCTCTCATGCCCTGGGACAGGCTCTCTCAAGGTTCTCATGCAGAGGGCAGGACCAGTTCCCCCTCACTCATGCCCTCAGGGCTGATTTACCTTACCCACACCACCAGGGCCAGCTCTTCTGTGCTGCCCAGCTATGGTGTAGGATGGGGTGCAAGGGAACACTCCCTGAGTGCAGTCAGTGAGGGGCAGGGCCAGCTCTGTGCAACCCTCAGACATTAGCATGGCCCCAAGGAGGCAGACCAGACCAGGACATCTGCAAGACCTTTGGTGGTAATAGGGGCCGTGGACCCTGCCTGAGGGGTCCATAGGATGTCCACATACCCCTGCAGCTGCAGGGCCAGGATATCACCATGGTCTCAGATGGCAGCCTAGGTTACTTACATAGGACTGTTCCTCACCACCCTTGTGTCTCCAGTTCCACCTCTCTTCATAGTGCACTGACCATTCTGCTTCTCTTCCTTTCCCATCTCTCTACCATTATGGTGGTGGGCAGGGGGCCTCTAGGATGTCTTCTGTCTGCCTGTGGCATGTAGTGGTGGGCAGGGGCTTGAGTCTCCGTTTCAATGCTAGACACAGTTGTGTGACACTATTCCTAAGAAAGCCAAACATATTCACCCCAGATAGGAAACTGTTGGCACACAAAGTGAAGATACCATGAAGTCCAATCAGTGTTCCCAGGGAGGCACAAGCGAATGTCTACTCACCCTCAGTAGGGACTGATGACAGGCCAAAGTAAGGAAGTTCATTTGTTGAATCAATGAGCTTATTGGGAAGTGTGAATGAGAGGTTAATACAGGAGCAGAAATGACTCCAAGTCAGCTGTATCACCAAAGTCCACCCCAGCATGGGTGAAGAACTCCTGAGAACTGGAAACCTGGAGCCCACTGCACGACTTGCAGGCAGCTCAACGGAGTATCTCCTCCAGGTAGATGAGTTGGTTTGAGTGTCTTTTAGCAGTCTTTACTGTTTACATAAGCTTGGGGAGGGAGGGAATCTAGTACTTCTGAACGGTTTCCGGGACTTCCTAAAGCTTCTGAGGTGTTTGTTTCAAGCTTCTGTGCCGAACAGGGTATTCCATGGGTATTATAACCATCTTCTCCATCTAAGAAGGGAGGTTTTATCTGGGAGGAAACTGCTGCACAGCAGGCTCTGGACTTCGGAGGAACGGTAGTGTTGACTGTGACGGTGAAGGTGATGGAAGTAAATGAAGAGACAGTGGTGGATATAGCAGTTGGAAATATAGATGGTTGTTGACCACGGCCATGCCATTTTGTAAAACTCTTCCATCTTGGTTAAACCATGACAATTCCTGAAACCAAACTAACCTCTTTCCTAGAACTAAAGAAGTGCATTAATCTAGATTCTTTCTGTTTCCACCCTACTGATCCCTCCCCCAATGCAAGCGGCCAACCACCAGAGGTGTTTATTGATCCCCTGACGTTCTTTTCTTTTTCTTACCCCACATTCTTTAATCCGCCATATTTCCCTAAGTAATCCTAGGAACAGCCAACGCGGGACCCAAAGTGAAGATTTTCAGTTCCCTTTTCCTACCCCCTCTTCTGCTCTTCGACTACCCCAGTCTATAAGTCTATACCCCAGACAACAGGTCCGATTTTCTTACAGCAGAAACCTCTCATTGCAGACCTCCTCCCGTGCTATCGCTGAATGGCTCACTCTCTGAGCACTGATTGTCTTTTTTTCTCCCCAAGCTTACAAGGTCCTTGATTTAAGGCGGTTCAATCCAGACTTCTCAGTTTTACAATGGTGCAAATGGAATGCACACGCTGTTGGAAGCATAGCTCTAAATATTGCTTCTTTTACTTTTGTTCTGTTTTTCAAGGCACTAAAAATTGAACCTGAGGCTTCATTCGTGGAAGGCTCTATCACTGAGCTATGTGCTCAGATTTTTTTTTTTTTTAGATTTATTTATCTATTTTATATGTGTACACCATTGCTATCTTCAGACACACCAGAAGAGGGCATCAGCTCCCATTACAGATGGTTGTGAGCCACCATGTGGTTGTTGAGAATTGAACTCAGGACCTCTGGAAGAGCAATCAGTGCTCTTAACCACTGAGCCAGCCCCAGCCTTTATTTTATTTTATTTATTTTATTTTATTTTATTTTATTTTATTTTATTTTATTTTTTAAAGACAGGGTCTATCTAGGTCACCCAGGCTCTCCTTGAACTTAAAATCTTTTTGCCTCAGTTGCCCAAGTAGTGTCTTCACCAACAGATCTGGCTGAATTTTACATTTTCGTTTCTTCTCGGGCTACCCATAGGCTGCAGCACATCCTCTTCTACCGCATCCTTACACTGTGATGGTCCGTACATTAAATGTAGATGTCTTTTCACATTAGGGCATTTTCAGTTCATAAGGCTTGTTGAGGCATAGGCCCCATCATAAGCTGAAGAGTGTGTGGCTGAGAAGATGGCCTGGGTGGAGGTGGAGGTGAAGTTTTTGGTGACAGTGGTGATATGAGCAGTAGCAATGGTGACCACAGAGGTAAGGGGAGTTGGGGGATGGTAACGGGTATGAGAACAAAGGCAATACTGGTACCAGTAATGGTAACAGGATAGCAGGTGAGAGGCAAGATGCTGTGGGCAAATGTGCCAGGGCAAGACCGTGGAGAGGTTCCTCCATCTTATATTCTTGATGAGGCCATTTTTGGTTTAACTTGAACCTGATCTCCTTGATGGAGGAACCCCATGGCATATTACCCAACTCTATTCTAGGAGCCCAGAGTCGAGAGGCACCAGCTAACTTGGCTTCTGTTGGAAAGCTTGCTTGCTAAGCAGGATACCAGGGTGTGGTTTTTACCTTTAAAAACCCCTTACCCTAAACACTTGGCACTATACTCGGGTCCTAACTACCTGAAGGTAATCCCAATAAAGATGTTCAATTGGCTATAAACCTCTACTGGGTTTCCTCAAACATGAGGAAAAGATGATAGAGGTCATGTTAATTACCACCATCATGACAAGGATGTCACTGTAAGGGTGAAGAATGGTGTGGCACCTGATTAGTCTCATGATGGGGCCATCTGAAGGCCCTAGGACAAGCTCAAAGGCCCAAACCATGGAAGTCAATGGTGTAATTTATTCTGATGCTCCAAGGCTGAAAACCAGCGGTCATGGTGTAAGTCTTAGAGTCTCAAGACCACCAAGCCTGCAGGTCTGATGTTCAAACCAGCAGGAAGAGTCTAGCTTCGGTAGTCTAGTGGCTACCTAAAGCTAACCATCACAGCCAGATGACACTTCAGGAGTGTCTCAAAAGCAACAGCAAAGGTCCTGGTAGACTCCCACAGTAAGGAGGTTCTGTAAGTAAGGCTCTCGTTTCTGAGGAACCTGCATCTCCACGTGACATTCTGCAAAGGGTGGCTCTCCTCCACCACAAGCACCAGACTCCACCAGAAAAGAGGGCCTGCCTCTCCTCACCCCCGCCCCCTGCCAGGGGTTTTCGAGAGTCACTGGCTCATCCTTACCCAGTGCAGAACAGAAGGGGAGGAAACCTAATTGCCTGGGTAAGAGCTGCATTGGGGATTGGGGAGAAGGGACCTACTGGTGTCTGCTTTTTAGGAGTACTGAGCCTGCTTTGGCTGTGGATGTACTGGGCAGGGCGCTTAGGGCAAAGGCAGCTTCAGGGTCCTGTGGACTTTTCACAGCCCCAGGGTCTGTTCACTGAAGACCACATCTCCTCCCGTATCATCTTTACCTACATGACTTCTTTCCCAAACACTCCTCTCTTCCTCTCTCTCTCTCCCCCCCCCTTGTCCACCTCCCCCCCACACCCATATTTCACAGTGACAATAAACTTAAGGGCCCAAATGGTGGCCCACTTCCCTGGGGGTGGTTTGAAGAGAGTAGGATCGTAGGGAAGGGCTGTTCTGGCAGGAAAAGGAAGCCACTACAGTAGTCTTACCCCTGACCACAGGGCCACGGGGAGAGCCTGGCTACTGGCCACAGCCAGATCAGGGTGGGTCTAGAGATGAAAGCAAGTTTCTACGACCTGTTTCCCACTATGAGAAACCATCCAAAGGCCTCTCTGATGCCTTTCTTTCTTTCTTTCTTTCTTTCTTTCTTTCTTTCTTTCTTTCTTTCTTTCTTTCTTTCTTTCTTTCTTTCTTTCTTCCTTTCTTCTCGAGACAGGGTTTCTCTGTGTAGCCCTGGCTGTCCTGAAACTCACTTTGTAGACCAGGCTGGCCTCGAACTCAGAAATCTGCCTGCCTCTGCCTCCCAAGTGCTGGGATTAAAGGCATGCACCACCACCGCCTAGCTCTTATGCCTTTCAAACCTAAGACCAGCTAAGCTCCACAGAAACAAATGTGAAAAAAACAAATACAATTTAATTGTAATATTTAAAAAGAAAAAACAGCCAGACATGGTGGGGCAGGCCCACAATCTCAGCTTTTGGAGGAGCGGGGCAGAAAGAATATGTCAGCCTAGACCACATAGCAAGACTCTGTCTAAACAAAAAGTAAAGAAAAACAAGTAGATACAGTAATCTCATCCAGAATATACAAAATATTATTTCAATGGGTAATCAATATAAAGTCACCTATAAAATTTTGATAGTGTTTTTGGTATTTTGCCTTCATAATCCACACCTGTCTTCTGGTTTCTGGTGCTCATCCTGACGGTGCTGACTGTCCTATAGACTGGTAGCTCTCTCACAAGTCCCATAGCAGCTGCGGCCAAAGGGTCTGAGGAACTTGAGGTTTATGACCTGGGAGCTAAGACCTTAGCTTATCCACTAAGGTTGTCCTAGGTCCTCCTGGGGAAAGACCATTCTGTTTCCAGGGCCCTAGCTCACAGTCGGGTACAGTCCTACAGAGGACTCATCATACATCCTGTCCAAGCTCAGTCCTAGGAGCCATCCAAGATGCTAATCTGCACGCCCAGAGCTCCTGGGCCTGGACTGCACCCTTCCTGCTTAGCAGGGAACCCTAGGCCCTACAAGAAGTTAAGAGAGAAGTTAGGTAGTGTGATGGTTTGAGTAGGTATGGCTTTCACAGATTCATGTGTGTGAATGCTTGGCCCACAGAGAGTGGCACCATTAGGAGGTGTGGCCTTGTTGAAGTAGGTGTGGCCTTGTTGGAGGAAGTGTGTTACTGTGGGGGTGGGCTTTGAGGTCTCCTACGCTCAAGCTATGGCTAAACAGTCTGCTCTCCTCCTTGCTGCCTGCAGATCAAGATGTAGAACTCTCAGTTCTGTCTCCAGCACCATGTCTGCCTGGATGCTGCCATGCTTCCCACCATGATGATAATGGACTAAACCTCTGAAACTGTAAGCAAGCCCCAATTAAATGTTAACCTTTATAAGAGTTGCCTTGGTCACGGTGTCTCTTCACAGCAACAAAACCGTATCTAAGACAGGTGTTACCTGTGGCAGGATTTTCCCTGTCCAATTAATTTAAACATTAGTGCAGCAGGAGGCCTGTGATTGGACAGGGAAAAGGGAGGCAGAGCTAAGAGTTGGAGAGATGGGACAGGGGTTGGGGGGAAAGAGAGGGAGAAAGAGAGAGAGGAGAGAGAGAGGAAAGTGGAGGGAGAGGAAGAAGATTTAGATTCCGTGTTATGTTAAATAGCCACAGGTAGATATGATATCATAAAGAATAGAATAATTGGGATAACTTGTCTAATCTAGGTGGGCAGCTTTTATCATTATCAATTGGCTCTGAAATTATTGTACGAGCATCTTGTGAATTGAGAATTTATTGATATATAAATCTGACTGTTTAATTATAAGCTTCTAGAGTTTTGTTTCGCTGGGTTACTGAAATGTGAGACTGCCACCCATCCACAGAGGTTTTATGGCTGCGAAGAGAACCGGAGCTGGGAATACTGTGACTGGTCACTGGGGTGGGGGTGGGGGTGGCTAGAGACAGAGGCGGCAAGACAGCCACAGGGCAGAGAGTTGCTGGCGGAAGTGCAGGAAGCCTGCTGGTCTTCTAGAGTTTTGTTTCTACTGGGCTGCTGGGTGTTGTGGTGGCTGACCTCGGGGTGGGCGGTTATTGCGTGGGGCTTGCGTGGCAACATCCTGTCAAGGGAACTTAGTGAGTCGGGTACAGACATTTTGGGAGCTCCGGGCCAGAGACCACCAAGTTTAGAACACCCCACTGGAGCCATGTGGCCCGCCGGTGCCCGGGTAGTGTGGGTACTTGACGATCCTTCTTAATATTTCCTGCAGCAGGTACCAAGAAGAGGGTAAGAAAGAGACTGAGAGCAGGACCATGTGGCAAAGATATCGCTGTGGGATGTAGGGGACAGGAGATGACATAGGGTCAGAGGGGAGCCCAGGATGAGAAAAGAAGAAACTATTAGGTGCTCATTTACCTTCCCACACAAACACATGTGCACAGGTATGTGCGCACACACATACACACACATACATACACCACCACCACTACCACCACCCAAAGACACACACACACCACACCATACACCGTTCACATACCATACACATCACACACCACACACACCATACATCCCATACACACACACCACACACACACAGCATACACAATACCATACACGCACACCACATACTACACATACAAACCACACATAACATACACATACCACACACCACACCACACATACATACTACACACACACACACCACACACAACAAACTACACATAACACACACATCACACATAATACACATACCACACCACATACACACATACTACCACCACACAAAGACACACACATACACCATACCACCACATGCACACACACACCACACATACCATACATACCATACACACACCACTCACACACCACACACACACTATACATACCATACACAACACACACACAACACACACAATACCATACACACACACACACCACACACACAAACCACATATACCACACACACACATCACACACACACACACACACACCACACAAAGGGAGAGGGAGAGGAAGAGGAAGAGATGGCAGCAGGATGTGAAGTTGGTTTATCTGGGCATGAACAGACAGGACAGAGGGGGAGCTGCGAAGAAGATAAGTAGGAAGTACGTACTCTGACGTGGTTAGAGATGTGGGCAGCAGCCTTCGGCAGGTGGCCTGAGGATGCTCAGTCTGAGGTGAGGCCTTTGTGCCAGAGGTCTGTGAAGAGAAAAGAGTCAAGGACTTTGAGGTGGCCAGGCTAGGAGCCATAGGGCAGCTACCCTGGAAGGGTTTGCTCAGTCCATTGCTTCTGGATGGAAGTGAGTCAGATGCAGACCTGGCTGTTGTCCCCGTACATTCCCTACTGTCCTGTTATGCTTGGCATGACAAGGGTTGAGGGCTGAGCTGAAAGCCCTCAACCCCTGCAAAGCCTGCTTAGAACTCACAGACCCCTGGGAACCAATACAAGGCTTGTGAGAACTAAACAAAGCTGCCGACCTCTGGGCACAAGCAGCTCTTGGCAGACAGTGCCAGTGTGGGCCAAGCACACAAGCACCGTCCTTCATTCAGTTTCCCAGGGGTGAGGGAGACTCTTCACGGGGTACAAGTCAAACTTGAAAGCCACACGCCATCAGCACCTTTTCCTGTTTCTCTCTCTTCCCCTGGACCAGTGCTGTGGAGGTAAATGCCACGAGGCAAGGATGGGATCGCACACATGCTGGACCAAGGAGTCCTGAGTCTCAGAGGTCTAGACCCAATTACAAATCTGCCATCACTGTTCACTTTTATGTCAGTTTGGGGATTTGAACTCAGGTCCTCATGTTTGCACAACAAGCACCTCACTCTCCCTGGCTCCTGCCCTTGCTTTTTCTAGCTTCTAGATGCATTGATCTGTTATCTGTGGCTCAAAACCATTTCCTTCCATCATCCCAACCTCTTACTGCCATCCCCCTACCTCCCAATTTCTTCCTCCACCATCTTGTTACCTTCTGGTAAGAACTACTGTGTTTACATTCAGGACTCACTGAACTTACCCAAGATAATCCACCACCCCGTTCTAAGATCCTTAACGACCACATATGAGAAGTCTGGTTGCCGAATCAGAGAACAAGTTCTGGGGATAAGGAAACAGTTAGCCTTTCTCATCTCCTGCCAACCATCCTGTTAATACTGCCCTACCAGGGAGATCTCACCCTATCCAAGGACATGTGGAGGGGTTTGACAGTGAATGCCTGCCTCTCTACCTGATAACACCTTAGTCCTGATCATATACCACTACTAGGAAGGCATAAGCAGCCTGTCTCCTTTTATCTCCATCTCTAAATATAGTGGCTTTTCAAGGCCTGGGCTGCTTCAGGAAGTCTTCCGCGGCACAGACAGAACAGCTGCCTCCTCTCTGGCATGGCTCGCTGGTACCTCTGCCGGGCACACCCCCACAGCCTGCTTCGCTCACGCGCCTATCAGCCTTTGTATGCCACTATCTATTCTCTACTTTAGGTTAGGTCTTTCTCATATCCCCTCCCCCTGCCATTCTCCTCACCTCTGCAGCTGCAAAGCCTAGTACGGGGTCTACTCCCCTGGAGAGCAGGGGACTTGTCTGTGTCCAATCAATCAAATAAATGTTTACAGAACTAGGTCATGCCGAGCCATTCCAGGATTCCCAAGGAAGAGGACCAAAGTGCAAGGCAGCAGCTGAGCGCTTTGACTGCTCCATCTGACTCGGTATAGGCTGGGGTACTCTGGGGGCCACCAACTAGGCTGGCAACAGGTGGGGTGGCACGAGGCTGCTCCTGCAAGGCCACACTGGCTCCAAGCAATGACAGGCCCAGCTCCCAGCCCATCTTTTTCCAATACCAGGTTGCTTCTGCACTCGTCAGAACGGCACACAGTCTCTGGGTGGGTGGCCTTCCCTCTGATTCCCTCAGTGTCACATTGCCTTCTGCTTTGGTACCTCTCCTCCAGATCACCAAACAACTCCAGGAGTCCAAGCGACTCCACTGGGTCCTAATTGTAACAGGCACCCTTGCCACGCAGTCTCTCGGCCTCTTTTTATGAGGGCATTCTCCGGTCTTAGCCTGAACGTAGCTCATGTGTAAATCTGACTGGTAAATTAGGGAGAGATTAGCTTGCAGGAGACCCTGGATGGGAGAGATAGGAGCTGGTGGATAAACATTCCCTGCTGCTCATCCCTGGGTGGGATAGTTCTGAGGCCTATTGTGCAGTTAGAGACCCGTGAGGATGGAGTCCCAGCAGCCCGAGGTGGTGGCCCGCTCATTACCACACTCTCATCCATCACCTTTTCCCTGCCTTGCTTCCTTGCTCCCTCATGTTTCCTGGGACCAGCTCCCAAGCCTATGAGCTCCCCAAATTCTCTGGGTGCTGGGATGGCACCCATCTTACTCTCCTGTCATAAGACAACCTGGCAGAGGAGCATGGGGGACTTCGGCACATACTTGAGGTTGGGGCTCTGCGCAATTCAGGCTCTTCCCCATTGTATAGGGTGTGCAGATATCAGTTTGTCTTGGCTTGAAAAAAAAAATCAAACGCACACATCTTTTCCCAAGTACACATTCAGCTGTGTCACGGCGAGAGCCTGAAGTTCACTGTGGTGGGAATATCACACCATAGGAATTGGCAATGGCTACACCTCCTCTTCTTAGCGTGCTACCAAAGCCTTTATCTAATTCCCATTCGCTTCCAATTTTTGATCCCTCGATCTCCTTGCGGATCCTACCTATGAGGGTGCTTCAAGGGACAGAGCAGAATCCTGTGCCTGGGGAAAGACGGATATTCTGGTGGGCGTCCCAGGAATCCTTGTGCCTCCCAGCCAGGTAGTATGACTGGAAAGCAGTTCACCTGTCCAAATGCTGGGAAGGAGTCAGACATCCTGGACTCGTGGGGGGGGGGGTGACTGGTTCTTGAGCTCTAACACTGTGGATGTGTGGCCTAGGCAGTGGTCTAGCCTCTAACCCAGGGTCTGGTGCTGTAGGTGAATAGCCAAGCTTTCCTCTCAGGCTCCAGCTGAGCTCCTGAGAGTCTCAGCCATTTAGATGCAGAGAACCAGGGGGCTTGCTGGGCTGCTTCTGTAGATAGGAACATTTTGCTGCAAATTTATAATTCTCCACCACTTTCTCTGGGAAGCTGAGTCCCAGAAGCCCTCAGCTCTGTCGCTTTGAAGGATGACAAGGCAAAGAGAGGGTGAGGCTGGAGAATAGGGAATTAGGTGGAGATTTCACAGATTAACATTTGACAGGTAGCAACATCAACATCAAAAGACTAAGAGCCAGGCCCACCTGGATTTCATTCAACCAGAGGAGCTCGCTCGCACACTCCCAGCGACTTTATATAAACTTGGGAAGGGCAGGTACTATGTAAATGACACACAGAAGGTTATGCCAGGCCACTTCTCGCCTCTCCTCTCCCTCTCTTGGAGTTGGCCCACCGGCTGGTTCTGATGCACTTCTAAGTCTATCTATAATTCCCCTTTAATAAACTATCTTCTTTCCTGCAAGGATCCATGTGTCTCTGGGCAATTCCTTGTAAATAGACATGAGAACCTGGTGTCTGGGAAGGTGAAGGAAGAAAAAGGAACTGGGAGGCGTCAGGGGTGTACAAGTGAATGCAGCAGTGCGGGAAGTGCTAGGGTGTGCTGATCCTCTGGGCCTCAGTGATGTTGAGGAAGTTAAGTAGTGTGAGCGTTGCCATTTTGTCTAATCATCTGTGTGCCCCAGACTCAAATCCACACATGTAACATCTTAGAAAGCCAGCCATGACAGAATGGCAGGATGTTCCTGGATGTCTGTCTCTCAACAAGGTCACTGGCCTATTCCCCTACCCCCCCTCCCGCTTTTTTTTTTTTTTTTTTTTTTTGAACATTTGGAAATGAGAATCAGATTTCTGAAGGTGAATTAATCACGGACTGTGGAAATTAGATTCAATTTCTCTCTGTCTCTTTCCCTCTTCCCAGCTTACGGTGCTCCATGGATGGGGCCCAGGAGAGTCCCTAGATCCTCTGAGAAATGTATGCATTGACAGCAGCTGCTGAGCCCAGACTTAAGAGTGGGAGGCAGCTACCAGGTGACTGTCCATATATAATCTTCGAGGTGCTTGGAATCTACAGGGACTTGTGCCTTGAAGGTAGATGGCTCATGTTATCTTAGGGCTGACCGCTTCAGGAAATAACCATGTGCCATTGTCACGATCTTAGCTAGTGACATAACTAACATGGCAAGCTAAAATTGCAGCCATCACATGACTGGACAAAACGGCAGTGCTCACACGATTGCTTATGTTCCCCAGCGAAATTGAATTTCATGCGATTACCATACTCTAGAGTTCTCTGTGATACCGACACCCATTTGTACATCTCTGTCTTCTCCCAGTTTCCTTCCTTCTCCCTTTTACCCTCCCAGATGCCTACCAGGATCACAGAAACTGGTGACCCAGACAGGACCCCAACACAGGCTCTACAACAGCTCTTTCCTGCTTCCTCCTCGCACCTAATGCAACCTCCCCAGAGACCTATCCCTGCCTAAAGTTTCTAGATGAGGGAAAAGGAGATGTTTGCAGAGTATCAACTCCATTCCCTGTAAAATCTTACTGGCCTATAGCTTTGAATGCTAATACCCCCTGGTACCCCAGGCTTCCATGTCCCTAATGGGACAAGGGCTTGAAATCTGAAGTCCCATCCCAATGGACATAAATATTAAAGAATGTGACACTCCAGCAGGACAGCAAAAAATCCATGTCTAGTGATGTCCTGCTCCCCTCCCTGAGAACAAGACGACCCAAGTGAGGCTAAGACAATGGGTTCTTTGCCTCCTCAAGACTCTGAAGTACAGCCCATGCCTGTTTACCTCTGCTCTGTTACATGCTAACCGCTCTCAATTCCTTGCTGTTTATTTACTGTACACGGTCCTGTCCCCATGGGGACAGAGATAATTCTCCAAGAAATAAGCATTAGAGTCGAAGTAGGAAAACCCCACCCACTCACATGTTTTTTGTTTTTTTTTTTTTATTTAATTTTATGTGTCTGAGTATTTTGCCTGTGCATGTGTCTGTGTACCTACCATGTGTGTGGCTGGTGCCCTTGGAGGTCAGGAGAGGGCATCAGATCTCCTAGAAATGGGGTTATACGGTTGAGAGCTGCCATGTGGGTACTGGGAATCAAACCTGAGGTCTTGCTCTTCTGAGTAAGCCCCATGGTTTTTTTGTTTGTTTGGTTTTGTTTTTAGGTTTATTTATTTTTATATATGTGAGTACACTGTTGCCGTCGCTGTCTTCAGACACACCAGAAGAGGGCATCAGATCCCATTACA
Source organism: Mus pahari (assembly GCF_900095145.1). Classification (NCBI taxonomy): domain Eukaryota; kingdom Metazoa; phylum Chordata; class Mammalia; order Rodentia; family Muridae; genus Mus; species Mus pahari. The sequence goes on along the minus strand of NC_034599.1, from coordinate 53,236,159 downwards.
GATGGTTGCGAGCCACCATGTGGTTGCTGGGAATTAAACTTGGGACCTCTGGAAGAGCAGACAGTGCTCTTAACCGCTGAGCCATCTCTCCAGTCCCGCAAGCCCCATTCTTAAACACTATTAATCTGAGCGACAATTTTAAGCAAAAGGACCAAAGCAATCCATACAAGCAAATTGTCTTCTGTCCAAAACTAATAGCCTCGTAGCTCAGACATAATGTTTTGTTTTGGGCTGTTACTCTTTGGGGTGAGGGTTGTTTCTTTTTGCTTCCCCCCCGCCCTCCACACACACACACCAAGAGCCTCTTATATAGAGATGTTATTCTATCGAGATGAAGGAAATGCTTGAAAGATACTGATGGCAGGGACTTTGATGTTTCAGGACTCAGGGTAGGGTGGGGAGTGGAGGTGATAGGGAGAATCCTGGTTTAAGGGAGTGTAAGCCCAAGGCCATATGGAGCACAAACCAGCGTGTAGAATCCATCTGTGGCTATGCTCTGGGCACCCCCAAGGGTGTTTAACTGTAGAATCTGAAGGCAGGAAGGAGGGCTATCTAGCTGCATGGTCTTGGCTGTCCGTTTCCACTCCAGAAGCCCTGGCCCTGGCCTCTTTCTCCTCAGGATCATGTTGTGAAAGTCTCCTTCAGTTTCCTTGGGTTCCCCACTACATTGTGTCCTCAAGAGTTGGGACAAGTTTGATCCTGAGAACCTAAAAAACAGGCCAGTGTATTACCATAATGCTGCCTGATCGCAATACAGCTTAGATAACAGGGAAGCCTTGTGAATTATAACAGCATCCTGCAGCTGAATCTATTTTGTAAGACTCAAGGGAGAAGGAACTGGACAGATGGCTCAATAGTTAAGAGCACTGACTGTTCTTCCAGAGGTCCTGAGTTCAATTCCCAGCCACCACGTGGTGGCTCACAACCATCTGTAATGAGATCTGATGCTCTCTTCTGGTGAGTCTGAAGACAACTACACTGTACTCATATACATAAAACAATTAAATAATTTTTTTTTAAAAATTAAGGGAAGGGGGCTGGCTGGTGAGATGGCTCAGTGGGTAAGAGCACCCAACTACTCTTCCGAAGGTCCGGAGTTCAAATCCCAGCAACCACATGGTGGCTCACAACCATCCGTAACAAGATCTGATGCCCTCTTCTGGAGTGTCTGAAGATAGCTACAGTGTACTTACATATAATAAATAAATAAATCTTAAAAAAAAAATTAAGGGAAATATCCAGAAGTGTCTTATGTTGTCTTTCATGGTTCTCTACCAGGAAATGGAGCCAGGAAAAGAAAAACCTTAGGGAAAAAACCAAACTTGCCTTATCTTAGATGATCCTTGGGCATGTCCAAAACCAAACAAAAAACAGACAGACTAAAAACAAAATAAAAAACAAAAACAAAATCAGGTAACAGGCCGGGGCGAAGTATCTCCTCCCACTCTCCAGAGCCCCACCCCACACTCCCCCATTTACTCCAAGTTACCAGAACAAAGGGAATCTAACCCTATAGGCTTCCTAGGAGTGCAGTCTCCTCTCAGCCATCCCCTCCGATGCCTATGACACTCCCCTAAGGGAAGTGCCTGGTCCCATGGAGCCAATCCCAGTCCATGTCCCCTTTATAGTCACAGACCTCCGACAAAGTGACAAGGCCTGAAGCTTTTTGAGGACCCATCCGGACTTCCCAGTAACTTTAGCTTATGAACCTAAAGACAAAAACTTCTTGCTGCACTCCTGAAGGGACCCAGAAGATCTGAAAAGAAGCTAAAGAACATGCAGATGAGCTACTCACGCAAAGCCCTAATGTCCACCAGCCCAGTGCACAGGGCATTCTAGATCAAGAACCCACTGATTGGAATTATAACCTCCCAGATGGGACTCAGAAGCAGAAAATGATGACAGAAAGCCTGACTGCAAGCATGCAATATTATATTAAGATCTGATAATTATGGTAAGATCAGAGAAGTCACTCAAGGGAGGGAATAGGATCTGAAACTCCCAGGAAATTCTCCAACTGAGATTCCTAACCCCACAAAGGATAAGCCCTTTTAGAGCAACGTCTTACAGCCAGCCAGCCAACAGCCACAGATATTTTCAGAGCTTGACTGTTGAATGTTACCTTCTTAATGCCAACATCCAAGATCTGGGGGAAAGACTAAGAGAAATGAGGAAAGAAGAAAAGGAGGTCTAAAGAACTGTGCTTGTCCTTGACAAAGCTATTCGCCAGATCTGTCCACCAAGGTATACCCATATTAATTCTCAGAGACCAGACCACACTCAGGGTTGCTTCAAGTACAAAAGCCAAGGCATGTAACTGCCTTCCCCCTCTATAGTCATGTCCAGTGAGTGAGAACTTAAAGGCCTGGTACTGGAAGGCAGATCACCCCCATTCTAAAAGAAAACATCATCCAAGCCCCAACATCATGATCACCATACAGGACTGAGGTCCCAGGAGCAGGCTGGCTTACGATATTTTGACCCCTGTTGAAGAACCTCAAGTTACCCTATGCATGGAAGGTAAGAACATTAATCTGCTTTAGATACTGGGACCAGTTCCTGAGTCCTTCCTTGCCTTTCTCCCTGGAACTCTTTCCTCCTTCTCCATCAGCATGGCAGGGATAGACAGAATCCCCCAAAGACTTATCTCAGGGGCCTAGCTATGCCAGAAGGAGCCATGCAAACGCAGACCAAACAATCATCAAAATCCTAGAGTTCCTATCCACGCTAGACTACCAAGTCTCCCAGAAAAAAAAAAAAAAAAAAAAAGCTGAGATAACTCATAATTGAACTAGGTCCACAGAAAACAAACATCTCAGATTCTGCATCCTTTAACACAAACAATCCTTTAACCGATAAGCGGGGGGGGGGGGGGTGTCTCATGGAGGCCCCAGCACTGGGCATGCCCAGTATCTAAAAGCCTTTCTTGTTATTTGTGGCAGAAAATTAGGCCTTGCCTCAGAAGGTTAACTCAACAGTTAAGAACAGAGCTGAGGCTTGTCTCATATTTTTTTTTAAAGAAATAGGATGCTGTAGCACCAGAATGAGCCCCATCTCTAAGAGCTGTGGCAGCCACAGCCCTGCTAGTTAAAAGCTATCTTTGAGGCAACCATTAGAAGCCTTCATAGTCCATTAAGCAAAGGCCGCACTAGAATTAAGGGGACAAGTACGGTTAATGGAAGTACACCAGCAAAATGTCAGGCCATTCTTCTATACAGCACAAAGGTGACCAGCAAAATCTGTGGCACCCTAAACCCTGCCTCACTTGGGCCCATGGAGACTGTGGATCTGACACACTTCTGTACTGAGACCATCCTTACCCGTCCCTGAAATAAACAACTAGCCCCTGGTAATCCAATGGGGGTCCGACTTACTGGTGGGAACAATTACATTCTTAAAGGACAAGATATCCAGTGATCAGGAAGAGAGCAATAGTTGAGGTTTCCTCAACCCCCTTCTACCCTAGCACAAAAGAAGAGGCCCATTCTGGGGAAAAGGAAAAGATTCACACTGAGGCATGCCTTCATGGTCTTAGACGTCCACACACCATCTATAGAGAATGAGTAGTAATTTTTTTGGATCATACTTATTTATCTATGCTGTGTGTGTGCACATACCATGGCATACGTACAGAGGCATGAGGACACTGATAGGAAATGATTCTCTCCTTCTTCTGTGTTGGTTTCTGAGACTGAGCTCAGGTTGTAAGGCTTGGCAGCAAATACTTTTACCTGCTGAGCCATCTTCCCAGCTCTTAGTGTGAGGGCTATAATAGCCACCAGCTCACCCATAAAATCTGGACAAGAAATTCTAGATCTATTAGAAGCTATTCAGCTCGCCAAACAAGTGGCAGTATTCATTACAAGGGCTACCAGAAGAACATGGTCCAAGAAAATAGGCTGGCAGACAAAGAGACAAAAACGGCAGTCTTACAGGTCCCCTGAGAGCTATCACTGCCCCTCCAAAGAAGGATTATATAAATCCAAACTATACTCCTGGGAGAGACAATGGGCTCTAAAACAAGGGGGCAACCAAAGGGGATCCTGGATCAGTCTAGAGAATTAAACACTACTCCCCCTGCTCTCCAGGGGAAAATAATTAAGGGAATACGTGACTCAGTCCACTTGGGGAGAAATGCCATCCTAGAAATGGTAACTCAATTGTTCCTAGGGCAGGGACTAACCCCCACAGTGAAGTGTGTGTGTGTGTGTGTGTGTGTGTGTGTGTGTGTGTGTGTGTGTG
>NC_034599.1:53229835-53231836 GCF_900095145.1 Mus pahari | reverse complement strand
ATTTGTTTTGTTTTATTTTGTGAGAGAGAGAGAGTGAGAGAGAGAGAGTGACAGAGAGAGAGAGAGAGAGAGAGAGAGAGAGAGAGAGAGAGAGAGAGAGAGAGATGGGGGGGCGCTGCACTATTGCAAATGTTACAACTCTAGCCATACTCATTCTCTACATTTTAAAGAAATCTAGAGGTGTCACGGAACCAGGCGAGGTGGTTGGGCACATAGACTACATATATACCTCCTCCTGCCAGCTTCAAGTATCTGTAGTGTTTGCAGACACCTTTACCTCAGGGGCTTCTCCCACTAGCTCTGAAAAGGCCACTGAAATGACGGACTGTCCTTTAAATCACAGGTGACCCAGTCTATACCTAGGGCTCTAGGGATAAAGAATGTATCGACACTCTGCTTAGAGGTCACAGACATTCGGCAAAGTTGAAAGAACTAACTGAGCTATTAAAACAGATCTTAGCAAAATTTTGTCAGGAAGCTTCTGAAAGATGGCTAAAACTACTGGCCATGACCCTTATGAGTGTTAGAACAGACACCAAGCTCAGTTTCTGTGAGGTTTTATATGAATGACCCTCCCTCTCACTAGATCTGATCTTTGACTCTGAGGTCGACCAGATGACTCAATACATAATGAACTTAGGCCAAGTCTAACAAGCTTTACAGAAATATAGGAACAAGGTTATGCCCAGTCCAACTGACGGAACTGTAAAGATTGTAGATCTAGAAACTGGGTTCTCCTTAGAACTAGGAGAGACTCTTACTGGGAGAGACAGTAGGATCTTCAGTGGAAGGGACCTTACTCTCGGCTGTGGAGCTGTGGGAGTCAACAGCTGGATTCAGATCTCCAAGATAAATCCAGTGGCATCAAAATAGAAGATCCCGCTGTAAGACTTGGGAGAATGTCTGCTCCTGTGAGCCAGTAGAAAATCTTAAAGGTTCTTTTCAAAATTCAAAATTAAGTGATACCTTTGATGGCTGCTGACTTGAGTGTTCTGAAACACTCCTCCTTGGGCTCCTCCTGCTTCTCTCTAGGAATCCTATACCTAAAGCATTATGTGAGAACTTGTCTATTCTGAACTAAATAAACTCATTTATACTGCTTTTAATTTTCTTCCTCATTCTACAAAAAAACCAAAGACATCCACTAGTTCCTATTATAAACAAGATGGACTTCATTGACTCCTCTGATTACTGGTTTTGCCGTAAGATGCAGCAACTGTACTAAGAACAATTATCTCTCAGAGACCTCCTAATCAGTATGGAGAAAATAGCTAACGCCATGCCTTATACTCAGGCTTTAAATACACCCTATAAATGGAAAACACCAACCATGGAGGAGGAGACAGCCCAGGTCCCAGGTATCCACATGGGAAGGCTGCTTCTTTGGAGTATATCTCTGAGCCAGATGGCTACAAAAAATTCTCCAAAAAAAGTGCAAGTTTCTGTTTTTCTCATTTTGATAGAACTGGCCCATTCATAGAGATGCTAAATGTCCCCCCTGTTCAATTTCAATGTATGCAAAGTCAAAGAAGGACCACACAGGAAACCAGAGAGTGATGAGGACTTAGACTATGATCTAATCTTCTCTGTGTCCTGGGGCAACAGATGCTTAGCTATTCTCTTAATAACAATGCTGAATCTGCCACAGTAATGGTGGTACTGGGAACCTTTTGTTTGCCTCTATCAACACAAGGGGGTTTTGTTATCATATATTCATAGTCAAGATGACCCGAGTTATTCCCTACAATTCAGTCTTCTAACCTTTGTCACCTGGCATGTGACTGAAGTTCCTTCCCTATTGTCGGCTCTCTGCTGGTTCAGGTGAGAGGAGAGAACCCTGGTCCAGTTTAGTCTCTCCTGGGCTGATCAGGGTGGTGAGTGTCTCAGCCTAAAAGAAAAACTGCCGGAGCCGGGCCTGGTGGCGCAGGCCTTTAATCCCAGCACTCGGGAGGCAGAGGCAGGCGGATTTCTGAGTTCGAGGCCAGCCTGGTCTACCAAGTG
>NC_034599.1:53174806-53229745 GCF_900095145.1 Mus pahari | reverse complement strand
AAAAAAAAAAAAAAAAAAGAAAAACTGCCGGGAATCTGTCAAAGCAGGAGCTCAACTTTATAGCATCAGCCTCTCACTTATATAAGTTTGGAACATAGGGAGGGGGATTTTGGGTGGGGTAAGATGGTGTAGGAGGCGGGGAAGGGTGACAGAGGGTATGGAATGACTGACAGGGCCAATTGCAAAGCTCTACATCAGCAATGGCAGGGTAGAGGCAGGGCCAAATAGGTCTTGCTGAGTCACCCTGATATAGAAGTGACTGAGACAGGTCTCAAAAATCGATCCAGGCCTCAAAACTCGAGCCAGGCTTAGGCTCTCCCACAAGGCCGCAGAAACTCGAGCCAGGCTCAGGTTTGCCCTCAAGGCCCAAACCAGAGGCAAAATGGGGTCCAACACCCTACGGTAGCATCTTTTCTCCTCCACTATACACAGGTGGTAATTTCCTTGGAAACCATCCCTTTCTGTTGGCCTTGGGAAGCATGAGACCACTCTATCTCTCATCTCACTTTAAACCTTTCCTATATCTACCATTTATAAGTATAATTGGGTCCAGGAGACAACTACTGCTGTAAGTTTACAGGACACTACATCTTATGTGGAACAAGAATATTTTCTGTCTTTTCTCAGAGATGGTGATGTTGATGAACCACTGTATCCACATTCTCAGGATAGTAAGGTATACTAGAGAGAATTTCCCAACTTTCATATATACTAGTTACTTGGAGTCTTTTCTCAAGACCTCACTCCCTGTTACATCCTCTTTATAGAAAAAGGAGAGATAGCTCCATGGATACCAAGCCTTCCTGAGTTTACTGGCTTAATGTTGACAGTGCAGTGTTGGAGTAATCGATAATGGGTTAAAGTATATTGATGAGTTTGTTCTCACCAATGAGAGTCTTAAATTTCAAGAGGTTAGTCCAAAAACCTGTCCTGTGCACGATGAGAGACATAGGAGGCCACTGTAGTTGCTACTGAGGCACAAGAAAACCTTGGCTCTCTCACAAAGGGTCCTGGGTCTTAGATGTTTTGGCAGTTCAGGTAGAAGTTTGTGAAAAGCTTAACAAAATATGTGACTTTGGATTAACAACACAAACAGTTGGGAAAACCCTATAAAATTAAAGAAGATGATTCAAGTACACTCAAATCTAAACTCTAATATCTATCAAAAATCCAACTTAGGCTCTCTCATTGGTCCCATGAAGAGTCAACCAGTGGGTAATAGGAGTTCCGATGGTTTTGTGCTCATACTCTTTGTTCTTAGGCTTTTAGTCCTTGTATCCTAAACCCAATAGCTTGATTTGTATATTCTGCAATGCAACAATGACTATGAGCTTTGAAGATACCAATCAGTTGATAACCTGAGAAGATCAGAACTTGAAAATGGAGCCTTCCTTCCATCCCATGGACAGAAAAGGGAGAGAATTCTGTGATTCTTTTTAGGCAAGGTCTACACCCATGATTAATATTCAAGTATCTATAGATGGTGGATCAGCACTCTTCTGCACCTAAAAGTTTTAGGAAGTACAACTCTCAGGTAAACTGGGTCAGGAGACTAGGGAATGGGGTGGAGGATTGTGCCAATGCAATGCTATGAAAATATCTCTTGCATTCTAATAGACTGGAAGGTTTGATGGACTTCACAGCCAAAGTACACCTTGAGTTCACATCCATCCCATGAGCAAGAACCAGTCCCTGACATTACTAATGATACACTGTTATACATGCAAACAGAAGCCTAGCATAACTGTCCTCTGAGAGGCTCCACCCAGCAGCTGACTGAAACAGATGCAGAGACCCACAGCCAAACATTCACAGAGCTCTGGAAGTCTTGTTGAAAAGTTGGGGGAAGAATTGAGGAACCTGGAGTGGATAGGGACTCCACAAGAAGACCAACAGAGTTAACTAACTTGGACCCTTGGGGGCTCCTAGAGACTGACCCATTAACCAAAGAGCATACAAGGGTTGGGTCTAGGTCCCCTGCACATACATGTAGCAGATGTGTAGATTAGTCTTTATGCAGGTCTCCCAACAACTAGAACAGGGGCTGTCCCTGACTCTGTTACCTGCCTGTAGATCCTGTTCCCCTAACTGGACTGTCTTGTCTGGCCTCAGTGGGAGAGGTTGTACCTACTCCTAGAGTGACTTGAGGAGCCAGGGTGGGTTGATACCCAAGGGGGACCTCCCCCTTCTCAGAGGTAAAGGTAAAGGGGGAGGGACCATGTGAAGGGGAACTGGGAAGGGAGCACTATTGGGATGTAAAGTGAATGAAAAAAACAAATGGGGAAAAGACCGATATTCTACTGTATACTCAATCTGTTTGTTTAACCTGCCTTTAAGAAAAGCATGCAACAACCAACCTCACTTGCCTTGGATTTCCCATGTAATTAACTATTACAACCTAAGCCAATGTATAGCTTTAATCTTAAGATATTATGTACTCTACCATTCCCTGACACAAGAGTAAAACATGTATGTTTGCATGTTGTCTGCATGTGTGTCATGATAATCATTTACTGGAAAGAGCAAGTTGACTGAAAATGAATATCCACCGTAAATGTTGGAAGCAGTACTCTGATAGCGCTTGATAATTTTGTTTTGTTTGTTTTCTTAGTCATTTGGGGTCAGTTGGAGTCAGTGACTTAATCCCTAGTAAAACTCTGTTAGAAATTTCTGGAAAGTATCCCTCATTCCTTCCCCATGTGATGCTTTCTGTGCTGTTCAATAAAAGAGAAAGTAGAGCCCTTTGTGGAAGACAGACACAGGGGAACACACAAACACAGACACAGGGACAGACTCACGAGCCAGCCTTCAAGTAGGTACAGATTCGAGAGTTGGACAAAAGACAAGGGAGAAATTAAATATGGGCTTACCCTTAGTTAAATGGCATAAGGGAATGTGTTTTGATTTGTTTCATTAATGTGACACTTACTGTTCTGTTGCTGTGAAAAGATACCATAATCAAGGCAACTCTTATAAAAAGAAATCATTTAATTGGAGGCTTGCTTACAGTTTCAGAGAGTGAGTCCATGACCATCTTGGAGGGAAGTGTGGCAGCAGGCAGGGATGGTGCTAGGGCAGTAGCTGAGAGCTTTGCATCCTGATCTGCAGGCAGGAGAGACAGACAGACAGACAGACAGACACAGAAAAACAAAGACAGAGACAGAGAGACAGACAGAGACAGAGAGACAGAGACAGACAGACAGATACTGGGCCTAACAAGTCCACCCCTGTGATGAACTTGCAACAAGGCCATACCCCCAATCCTTCCCAAACAGTTCCACTAACTAACTAAAGAGAGACCAAATGTTTATAAAGAAATAGATGAGCTTATCAGGGTCATTCTCATTCAAGCCACCACACACAAAGATGCATTACTGGTGACTTTGAATTTATTATTAATGTTTTCAAGCTGATGCAGAAGAGGAGATTCTAGAGGTGACCTATGAGAGAAACAGTGAACTTAGCCTACCTGGGCTTGATGCTGCCAAGGCAGCATGCTCAAAAAGCTCATGAACTCACTGGGTGGGTGCTATGTAAATGACCCTCAAAAAGTTATGCATCCCCTGCCCTGGCTCTCTAAGAGCCAGGGGGGCATAAGCCAGGTCTCACACACCTTCCAGCGCCTCTATATTTCTCCCTTAGATGCTACCTCTTTTCCTGTAACTATCCATGTGTCTCTCGCACACTGTAGCAGCTGCCCTCTTTACTCAAATTCCCTGTAACAAGAGGAGGAACCTGGAGACAGGAGACGGAGGTGAAGGGTGGAAAGATATGCTAGAGAAAAATATACAAGAAGGAGTTTAGGTCCTCCAGAACCCAGCCAAAGTTGTTGGCCTCCTCTTTCATGTCTTCTAGTGGGCAGACTGTGAAAGAGAAGTGGTGACTTGGAAAGCAGGAGGAGGGACCAGCTTCACAAGTTATACGAGGAGAGACCAAGCCCGCTGAGGAGGAAGGGACTAGGTTGGGGGGAACTACAAAGCTCAATGAGAAAGAGGCTGCCCTTGGTTCTCTGTTCCCCAGGTAAGTTCCTGATTGGGCCCACGAACCCCAGTTGATTAGAGCAAGTGTCTTGCTCTCCACATGTGAGGTGGGAAGAAACAAATTTAACCCTGAGCCTCCATGAGAGTATGCTTGTAGTGCTGAGAAATTGTTCCTTGTATCCTAGCTGTGTTAGCCTACAGGGTCACAGCACAGGGCCCATCATACACCAATGTCAGACATGTGGAGAAGAGACCCTCAGACCTGGAAGAGGCTCACCTGCCTCACTAACCTGGTGACATGAGCAGGTATGTCCCTCATCAAGAGGTCCCTGACCATTATTGTTCCAGGCAGAGCTGGAAGCAGAGACAGAACTCAGGGAGCTAGGGCTTCAAGCACTGAGCCAGGCAGCAGACAACTGGGTCTCATTCCCTGACTCTTCCCTTCTCCTGTCTGTCTGTCTGTCTGTCTATCTATCTATCTATCTATCTATCTATCTATCTATCTATCTATCTATTTATCTATCTATCATCTATCTCCTCCTTTTTATATCTCTATCTATCTATCTATCTATCTATTTATCTATCTATCATCTATCTCCTCCTCCTTTTTATCTCTCTCTCTCTCTCTCTCTCTCTCTCTCTCTCTCTCTCTCTCTCTCTCCCCTCTCTGTTCCTCTCTCTCCCTACCAGCTAACTAGCCCGCAGCAAACAGCTAAATATAGTCCCTTATTCTTTCACTCCTAGGAACTGTCCATCAACATTAATTTCTCAGCTCAGTCATTCTAGCCACAAGCAGCTGCTGCTTCTGGAATGCTCTGAGCTGAACTCAGGCCATCTTTGCTGGGGTGGAGAAAGCACATCTTGAAAGGGCAGCTTTCCGGAGTGTGAAACCCGCATGGATTTTGGAACCAGAGACTAGAGTTTGCGTTTTGGCTTCTCTATTTCCTAGCTGGTCAACCTTAGGCAAGCTCTCAGATTTCCCTGAGCTTTATTGTCTTCATCTACATGGTGGGGCTCGTAAGGTTGTTACGATGGCCGATCAGGATAATAGATATAGTTTCTAGCCAAGCCTTGGGCAGGGATGAACAGCTGTTTGTTCCCTTGTCTTTATGGAAAACCATTCTTGCCTGTCCCACAATAGCTCAGAATCTAGAATTAGGCTGGCTAAGGTGGCTTCACTGAGATCGGGGATCAGGCATACACATACTATCTGTCCCTGACTTTCCTCTTTGACACTGTGTAACTGTCATATGTGATTCCCAGGGAACCAGACTACCACCCCCTCACTGCTACTCTCTCCCTATCACCCACACACATATGAAGCCAAACAAACTCAGAGATAGGTATTTGGAACATGCAACATACAAAGACCCACCATGCCAACACACATACAACTCACATTCCCAGACATTCACCGATTCAGAGGCCCAGGTACATCCAGACACACAAAACAGCACACAGAGTCATACCTGAGCATGCCAGAATGGATACAAATGAGGCTGCTGACAATCTATGTGGACTCACAGAGACACAAACAAGTGCGAAAACAGACAGGAAACCATGCACATGTGCACGAATGCGTGCACACTGGCTGGCTTTGTGTGCAAGTGTACCACCCCCGCTGGATGACAGAAGCCTAAAGCATGGGAGCCAGACCCGCATGGAGCACAGAGAGAGCCCTAGTGTGGCTGCCTGAAACACAGAGCCTTGGCCTGGCTCTCCTACTCTTCAGCCCTGAGCCAGGTTTGGGCTCTGGTGTGTAAAGAGGCTTTGGCGTCCTCTGCTGACGACAGTGTTCCCTGCAGCCTGCATCAGCCTTGGGAAGAAAGAACCAAGACTACAACTATGGTAGGAAGAGAGAACGCAGGAAGGAGGTAAGTTGTGAAGAGAGAAGAGACGAGAACCTGGCAACACACATTCTGCTGCTAATGTCACCAGGATTAAGATCCACTTACAGCTCTCGACTCCTGAGGCTTCTGGGTGGCATACTGGGCAGTGTGGCACGCACTTCTGGAAGCATCTCTAGCTGCAAATCCCCAAACGAAGCTGTGCCCTGGGCTTTTTTACTTCTTCCAGAAAAGCCAAAGCCTGGCCAGACTGTCAGTCCTGATGAAGTGTGAGCAAGGAGTCAGACAGACAGAGGGACAGAGCCCTCACTGCCCACCACCGGCTTCCTAACTGTGGCTTCATCTGCAATGATGAGGAAACATGTAGTTGCCGTGAGTGTAAAATAACAGTCACGCAACTGTTCTATCCGAAGAGAGGATGATTAAGGTCATAGACTTGGCCATGGGCTTCACACAAGGAGAAGGGTAGAGCTTTGTTCCAGGCCATGCAGGTGCCATGATACCCTGGGAGGTGGTTGACAGGTAGGGTGGACAGTGTCACATCTCTGCAGAAGGCCACAGTGTCACAGATAGAGTTCTGCTGGGAGCACCAGTTGTGGCTGGCTAACCTGGCTTCTCTGTGGGGCTTCCCTCTCGCTCTCAGTTGAGGCTGCTTCCTGAGCTGCGCTGCTCACCTGCACCGTGCACCTAGCCCAGGCTTGACCAGAAGGTGGTCGTGAAGAGGCACTTCTTTTCCTTGGCAGGACTTATTAGTTACTTGGAAACAGCCAGTGGTCTGTCTTGTGGATGAACACACTCTGTAAAGAAAGGCAGCAAGGAACAAAATCAAGATGCTGACAGGATGTGCTCAGCTCTCCTGCTCTTTCTTGCTGAGTGATGGAAGTCCTGATGACATCTGACATTGTGGCTGCATCCCACAACTCTGTTGTCACCTTAAACTATTGCAACAGTCCCCTCTCAATCCCCAAGTCCCCTGTTGATTTCCTACCAGTGTCACAGGCACTGCCTTAGTCACTGTTCTATTGCTGTGGAGAGACACCATGACCATGGCAACTTATAGAGGAAAATGGTTAATTGGGGCTGCCTTACACTTTCAGAGGTTCAGTTCATTAGCATCATGGCAGGGAACGTGACAGCAGGCATTCTAGAGCGATACCTGAGAGCTACATCGTGATCTGAAGGCAGAGAGAGAGAGACGGGGGGGGAGAGAGAGAGAGAGAGAGAGAGAGAGAGGGGGGGGGGGGGGGGGGGGGGGGGGGGGGGGGGGAGGGAGACACACTGGCCTGTGTGTGAACTTTTGAAACCTCAAAGCCCACCCACGCCAGGACTGCCAAGATTCTGTAAGATGTGCAAGGCCTGGACTGGAATGTATCTTCCATTGTTCTTTAGTATAGAATCATGGTGCCAGTTTCAGAGACAGATCTGCTGTGTCATGAGTCATAGGTGAGATGCTGGTATAGTGACTGTCCCTAAGGTAAGAGGCCAGATGGTAACACATCCTTTGGGGAATGGGCTCTGTATTTTGAAGGAGCTGACTGGGGAATCTGACAATGGGACCCACGTGGCTGATATATCACTATAGCCCTGGCTGAAGACATGTTCTACACATGACCACTCCTGACCATCCCAGAGACAGGCCTTCCAGATACCATGTTCATCCTTCCCTGAAAGGGCGGGGCATGATTCTAGAGGGACTGTACCTGGGGAAGAGAACAGCCTGGCAACTTGGGACACTGGGCACATGGAAGTGGCCCTATTAACAGGTAAGGTGCCTTGTTAAGTTGACCCCTGCCACCTTCCATCCTTAATTCCAAGCTTAAGCCATTAGCTGGGGGTGGTATTTGGAAGAAGTTCTTACATGAAGTGAAGAGGAACAAGGGACATGTACACACACACACACACACACACACACACACACACCTCTAAACAGACACACAGGTCTGTGCAGATGAAGAGTGGAGGATGGATGTCTTGTATGTCAGAGCCGCCTGGTGCTGTGTAGCGCTGTCCTCAGTCCTTTAGTTAAAATACGGCGGAATAATTGGAAAGATCGCTTAGGTGGGTGTGATTCTGCACAGCCCCCTCCTCCCAACCCTAAACAGTCCCCTCTTCCTGGTTCTGCACAGCCCCTGTGTTTGGGGTGGAAGGATCATAAGATTATTTTTTAAGATTCATTTTCATTGTATGTGTATGTGTGTTTTGACTGCATGTAAGTGCACTGCATGCGCGCCTGCTGCCTTTGGAAATCAGAAGAGGGCACTGGATCCTCTGGAATTGAAGCGGTAAACCTCTATGTTGGTGCTAGGAACTGAACCTGGGTCCTCTGCAAGAGCATCAAGTGCTCTTAACTGCTGATCCAGCTCTCCATCGCTGAAAAAAAATAAATAAATAAAAATTTTATTAGTTCTTATCTTTAAAGAAAGATCGTACAGAAGAGCAAACATATCTGCACATATGCTCAACACACACACACACACACACACACACCTACAAATGCTGAGAACCTTTGAAAAGATTCTGCACCATGAAAGGAGATCGGTGTGTCTTCCCAAGTGAGACAAACCAAAGGGACCCACTTCTCCTCCCGGGCCGGGGAGTTCGTTGAGGACTGCTAAGCACTGCTAAATGCTATTAAGAACTGTGAAATACTGTCAGTATTGTTAGTTCTGGGTTGGATTTCCATTAAGTCCTTATTGTAACACTCTTTTAATGATTTCTGTAGATGACTAACCTTGTCAAAAGCAGGCATTTGACAGGGCCTTCCCTTATGCCTGGTGGCCTTGAGTAAGGAGCTGTCAGTCAAGTGGCCCCTTAGCTGGCAAGCAGCCAGGCTACTACAAAGGCAGCCTGGTGGCTTGGGACATTTGCAGACTCTCTGAGGTTGCTCTAACTGCTGCAGAAGACCACGAAGGCACGTTCCAGTCGTGACCACTCCAGACTGTCTCTGCAGACTTTAAAAGGTACTGCTCTACGCAAGACAAGCCTCTGCGAATTCTGAATACCCCTGCAGCCACAGTCACCTAAACCAGGGTGGCGACACTTTTCCTGGTGGCCCAGGAAGGAGGCCCGTGGCCAGTGCACATTATAATCCTTTATTTCCATGAGAGCTGTGCCGTGATTAGTATTAAAAAAATCATTACCATAGGGCTGGAGAAATGGCTCAGTGGTTAAGACTGCTCTTCCAGAGGTCCTGTGTTCAAATCCCAGCAACCACATGGTGGCTCATGACCATCTGCAATGGGATTCAATGCCCTCATCTGGTGTGTCTGAAGACAGCTGCAATGTACTCATATACATAAGATAAATAAAAATCTTTAAAAAAAAAAAAAAAGCTTTTAAAAAGCATTACCATAAATCTCTTTCTTGCTACACTGTTCGGTTTGCTTGAATTCTTTTAAATCTATTCTGTGTGTGTGTGTGTGCGTGTGTGTGTGTGTGTGTGTGTGTGTGTACATGTGGAGCTGCCAGCTGAGGCCAGAAGAAGGCATCAGGTCCCCTGCAGCTAGAATTCCAGGCAGATGGGAGTCTCCTGATGTGAGTGTGAAGTCTTCTGTTAGAACAGCACGTCTTCTCAACCAAGAACCGTTTCTCCAGCCCCTTATCTTAGCCTTCCAGTCAGCTGGAGGCATCTTCCCAGGCTGCCCCAGGTTGCAACATTAGGCCCATTAAGAGGCTTCTCTGGAGTGTTTTTTTTTTTTTTTCCTCTGCCTAATTTTATCTTTATCATTAGTAGAGCAGGCTGAGCTAGAACAGAAAGAGAAGCTGCTGCAGTGGCAGCTGCAGGGAAGGGGAGGGAAGGGGAGGGAGGGGAGGGGAAAGGAGGGGAGGGAGGGGGAGGACCGCAGCAGTGGAGGTGGCAGCAACTGCCCTGGTAACAGCAGGAGTGGTGAAAAGGTAGCAGAAGAGCTCCAGAGAGAGGCTGTGGTAGAAGTGATGGGGGAGGGGGGTGGGCAGCAGAGATAAGGAATCACAGAAGCACACAGAGAGGATAGGAGGGCTGGCAAGAGGGCTCAGTGGATAAAGGTGCTTGCTGCCAAGTCTACCCACTCGAGTTCAGTCCTTGGGTCCACACGGTGGAAGAAGAGCACTGACTTGCACAATCTGTCCTCTGATTCCGTATGTGCCACCCCCATATACAGTAAATATTCTTCTTTAATTGTGTGAGAAAGCATGAGAGGCAAAGAACCAGGGTTTAAAGGCGGGAGAGGGGGGCTGTGAAGGGTTAAAGATATGATGGTGGGCACTCCAGTCCCTGGAAGGCAGTCTTAGAAGCTGCCTAAGACCTAAGGGTCAATGATACTAACATGGTAGGCCTAAGACTCTATTAGAGGCTGTGGGAGACAAGAGTTATAACTCCCAAGGCCCAACAGGAGCTGTAACACTAGCAGGGCCTACCTAGACACAACCGACGACATTAGACAGTTGCTAGTAGTTAAAGTCTCCAACCTGAGTGGAGAGGGCCTGACCAGTGCCTGCAGCTGCTGGCCTGAAGCTCTCGGGGCTTGGGGATGTAAGTTCCTCAGTCGCTGCCTAGCCCACAGACTCTGTCCTTGAGGGCCTGAGGTGGACAGAGTGGAGGAACGTCTCCATGCATGGCCACGATTTCTACATGGGTGAAGCAGATGGCTCCTGCCAGTTTACTGGGGACCAACCATTTCAAGCGATTTATCATGAAAATATAAAAACTTTCAGATGGCATCTGCTTTGTACTTGATTTGCTCTGTGAGATCAGGAGCCCTGAGAACTGAGATGAGAAGGCTGCTGGCTGAGGCAGGTAGAAACCTAAGGCAGGGGAGGGGCAGGCAGCAGGGCTGTTAAGGAAGCAGAAGAGGAGGCGGCGGTGGGATTAAAATTTCTGTCACGATAGCAAAGAGCAGAAAATTGAATCTGGGAATGTGGAGCTCCGATATGAGAAATTCACTGAGAAAACAAAAGAGAAGCCCAAAGGGATAAAAAGCAAAGAGAAAAATCTGATAAACAAAGGGAGGACCAGGAAGAACCAGGGGAAGGAGGCTGGGGGGAACATTCCAAGCTGATGGGGAAAGCTAGGCCTGTGCTTTGAAAAGTCCCTTGATTTCCTAACCAAACTGATCAAAAGACGTGACTGTGACCGCTAGCTTCATGCTGTGCTCATACTCCCAGCACTAAAGAAGCAGAGGCAGGAGGATTGCTGTAAATCGGAGGCTAGCCTAGCCTACACAGTGAGTTTGGGCCAGTCAGGACTTCATAATGGCACCCTACAAAAAAAGGGGGAGGAGGAAGGGGCAGAAGAATGTACCAGAATTAATTTTAATGGCAAAGAAACAATTTTGTCAGCACCCCTGTAGCAGGTAACATGGGGGAAACACTTAAATTTTTCTTTTCCTTTTGGGGGGTGGTAGGTGGGCAGGGTCTCTTACTCTGTAGCCCTGGTTGGCCTGAAATTCAATAAGTGGACCCGGCTGGCCTCAGATTTGCAGAAATGCACCTATCACTCTGCCTCCCAAATGCTGGGATTAAAAGTGTGCCTCGGGGCTGGTAAGATGGTTCAGTGGTTAAGAGCACTGACTGCTCTTCCGAAGGTCCTTAGTTCAATTCCCAGCAACCACATGGTGGCTCACAACCATCTGTAATGGGATCTGACGCCCTCTTCTGGTGTGTCTAAAGACAGCTACAGTGTACTTACATATAATAATAAATAAACCTTTAAAAAAAAAAAAAAGTGTGCCTCACCACACCTGGTTCTGTGACATTTCTTTAAAATGTATATAGTTGGAAGACAGATTCCACAGAATGAATTTAGGAAATATTAAATTAAACAAACAAGACCAAATTCTATACTGAGGCTTTCCTGGGTTTTTTAAAGCACAGTCCACATGTTACTAAATTGCCAGTATAAAAGAGCAGTCGTCCAGTTGACTGTAAAATCTGGTTTTACAGTTTAAGACCAGAGCTCCGGGCAGTGCGCTCTGGTAGCCAGTCTACTACAGAATTATGAGAATTTACTGCTGAGATGTAAAATGTAAACAGTTTGCCAGGTGTATTGATGAAGACAACGGAGCAGGACTTGCCAACATTCTCGCGTGTACAGTATATGCCATGCCCGACACTCTGGCGTGTACAGTGGTATACGCCATGCATAGTTCTGACTTTAATGGGGAGAAAATACAGCTTCATTCTTAGTAAACAAGCAAGAATCCAAATAATGCAAACCACCATGATGGGGAAATTACTATATAAAAGGTCAGGAAATAACTGTCACAATGCCAGGCATGGTGGCGCACGCCTTTAATCCCAGCACTCTGGAGGCAAAGGTAGGTGGATTTCTGAGTTTGAGGCCAGCCTGGTCTACAAAGTGAGTTCCAGGACAGCCAGGGCTATACAGAGAAACTCTGTTTTGAAAAAACCAAAAACAAAAAAACAAAACAAAACAAAAAAAAAAAAACTGTCACAAACCTGTTAAACACAGATGTTTGTCAGGAGACCAGAATCACACCAGAGCCACATCCTTTGCCATTGGCCCTGTGCCCCTGGAGGCTGACACCTATGAACAGTGCCATCTGTCCCCTGATGAGTTTAACAGGAGAGGAGAGAAGATTCTGCCTGCCACCTTGAGTGTCCTGTCCTTTGGACAGTCAGCAGCCTTTTCCCTTTATAGCGTCAGCCCTTCCTTGAACCCAGTTCCAGTTGCACTTTTTCCTGAACTCTCGTCACATTGGCTCCTCCACGGGTTCCTGAAGCCTTAGGCACAGTCATGTGCCCCATTATTGCTGGTCTCCAACGGTCTTGCCATCTCTTCTTTGCTCCCTTAGCCTGAAAGTCATTAGTATAGCCTGTCCCTTTGTTAAGGTCTTGTTGGTTAAACCATTTTGGGTGGATATTTCTTGACCGATCCCTGCCTCAAAGATTTCCTGGTTCTTTCTATCATATCTGAATAAGCCTGATGCTAAAAATCTAATAAATGGCACAGGACACAGAATGAATGAATGAGTCACGCAGCAATCTCATACACCAGTCTCATTCACTGGGATGCCAAGTTCTAATAAGAACCCAATCAGATTAAGTCCACCCTATATCCAATAATACGTGGAGCAAATACACTTAGCAAGCATTGCTGTGAGCATAACGATTCCACAAGGGACTGCAGCAAACTGGTTTATCTCTGTCATAAGTCAAAAGAGAAGAAATGATCTCACACACTGAATACAAGTTATATAAACTTAACTATTTCTTCTCGATAAGTCAAAATATACTTATCTTACAAAACATGAACTATAATAATAAATCTCTGGCTGGAGAGATGCCTCAGTCAGTAACAGGCTTAACTGTGCAGGTGTGAGGATCTGAGCTTGATCCACACTAAAGCTCATACAAAAGAGCCAGCCACGGCAGTGTGAGCCTGTAATCCCAACACTGAGGTCACAGAGAGAAGAGGGTCCTCGAGACTTGCTGGCTAACTGTGGTGGTTTGAACATGCTTGGCCCAGGGAGTGGCACTGTTAGGAGGTGTGTCCTTGGCGAAGTGGGTGTGGCCTTTTTGGAGGAAGTATGTCAGTGTGGCTGTGAGCTTTGAGACCCTACTCCTAGCTGCCTGAGAGTCAGTCTGCTCCTGGCTTCCTTTGGATGAAGATGTAGAACTCTCAGTTCCTCCAGCACCATGCCTGCCTAGATGCTGTCACACTTCCTGCCATGATGATAGTGGACTGAACATTAGCACTTGTAAGCCAGCCCCAATTAAATGCCCTTTCTTAAAGTTTTATTTATTTAATATGAATGCTCTATCTGCATGTCAGAAGAGAACATCAGATCTCATCACAGATAGTTGTGAGCCACCGTGTGGTTGTTGGGAATTGAACTAAGGACCTCTGGAAGAGCAGCCAGTGCTCTTAACCTCTAAGCCATCTCTCCAGCTCTCTTAAATGCTCTTTCTAAGAGTTGCCTCGTTCATGGTATCTCTTCACAGCAGTGGAAACCCTAAGTAACACACCAAACTAGCCAGATTTGCAAGGCAGGTGGATCTCTGTGAGTTTGAGGACAAATTGATCTATACAATGAGTTTTGGGACAGAGAGCTACATAATGAGACCATGTCTGGATGGATGGATGGATGATGGATGGACGGACGGACAGACAGACAGATAGATAGATATGGATAGAGAGAGGACAATTAAGAACACTGACTGACAGACAGGCAGACAGACAGACAGACAGACAGACAGACAGACAGACAGACAGATAGATAGATAGATAGATAGATAGATAGATAGATAGATAGATAGATAGGGATAGAGAGAGGACAATTAAGAACACTGACTGACAGACAGACAGACAGACAGACAGACAGACAGACAGACAGATAGATAGATAGATAGATAGATAGATAGATAGATAGATAGATAGATAGATAGATATGGATAGAGAGAGGACAATTAAGAACACTGACTGCTCTTGAAGAGGACCAGGGTTCAATTCCCAACATCTTCCTGGTGATTTACAATTGTGTGCAACTCCAGTTCCAGTAGATCTGATGACCTCTTCTGGCCTCCACAGGTACTGCAGGCACATGGTGTTCAGACATACAAGCAAGCAAAAACACTCACACGTATAAAATATAAATACATAAATCTTAACAAATATAAAGTTGAAAGTGACTGAGGAGGATACTGGGCATAGAACTATGCTTACACATACATGTACATATATATGCATGCATACACACATTGCACACACACACACATATGCACACAAAGGAATACAGTAAATTTCAAATTATAGCTAAGAGCAACAGAATGAGAAGCAGGAAGGGTTTAATGAAATAAGAGATGCTTTCAGCTACCTTGTTATGTAATACTGTTCTGAAGGTCCTTCCTAATGCAATTAGGACATAAATTAAAAGGTTGGAAAGCAACCATCTGCAAATATGGCTGGAGTGGTCTTGTATATGGGCATCCTTCCTGTTTCCTGCCTCAGAAGCTCCAAGACCCTCAGGATTTCCCAAGTGATGTATTTGGTGTGACAATGAATTGCTGATGGTTGGGTCCTTAGATCTTAAGGATGAGAACTGATCACTGGAAAGACCTAGCATGGTGAGCTGTGCCTTTCAGTCCCGCCTGTGGATCTCCTGGAGAGGAGCCGAAGGTTGAGCTAATCACTGATGCTCATGCCCACATAATTGAACTTCCATGAATCCCCCCAAAATGCTGGTTTGTGAGGGCTTTCAACTAGTGAACATGTAGAGGGTCCCAGAGGGTTGTGTGAGAATGGATTGTGAGAAACATGTTCTAGACCGTGGTCTATGAGAAGTTCCAGACCTCAGGTCTTTTGGCTGCTGTTTGAAGCAGGAGGCAATCCTGCAGCAGAGACCTCCAGTTGTGGGACCTAACACTATCTCCAGGTAGAGAGCATCCGACTTGACTGGACCCAGAGGATAACTGGCCTCACAGCAGAATTGCTGGCTCACCTGGTGTTCACACTTCTATACTCAGAGAAACTGATTTTGTTTTCCTTCTGTATCTTCAGGTTTGCCTTTCTAGAAAAACGAAGAAAATAAAGGCAAAGTAATGGAAGCAGCAGGGCTGACTAAAGTGGTCAATACGAAATAGCTATTGAGTGGCTACTAGCTTTTTCATGTTCTACAACTTGTCAGAAAGCACATTGAATAAAAGGGGCTGTTAGTTATTCATTGCTGAATAATAAGTTACCACAAAACGAAGCCGTTTGGACTGGCGAGATGGCTCAGTGGGTAAGAGCACTGACTGCTCTTCGGAAGATCCTCAGTTCAAATTCCAACAACCACATGGTGGCTCCCAACCACCCATAATGAGATCTGACGTCCTCTTCTGGTGCCTCTGAGGTCAGCTACAGTGTACTTATATATAATAATAGATAAGTCTTTGGGCCAGAGCAAGCAGGGACTGAGCAAGCAGAGTTGAGCAGAGAGAGCAGGGCAGACTAGAGCAAGCGGGGTTGACCAGAGTGAGCACAGGTTCTAAAAAAAAAAAAAAAAAAAAAAAAAAAAACTCAATTCCCAACAACCACATGAAGGCTCACAACCATCTGTACAGCTACAGTGTACTCATATATACATAAAAATAAATAAATAAATCTTAACAAATAAACAAACAAACAGTTTAAAACCCCAATGCCAATGATCTCACAGCTGAATTAGGGAACCACAGCTGGGCATATGATTCAGTGTCGTTCACAAAACTATATCCAAGGTGTCAGTCAAGGCCCGGCTGTGATCTAAAATCCCAGAAGAGGGTTGGCTGCCATGTACACTGCCATGCATCTATTTCTCAGCGGCTGGTCATTGACTGGAGGCCACTCCAGTTCCTAGCCACATGGGTTTTCCGTGAGATGGCCCACACAGATGGCAGCAGGTTTCATCAGATCAGTCAAATGTGTGGGCCAAAGGGAGGGCCTGACACCGTTTAGAACCTAACCTTAGAAGCAAACCTCGACACTTTCGCCATATTCTGTGAGAACTAGCCCTCGCGTGAGGGGATGACAGGAGGCAGAGGCTTCCAGAACACAGGGCTCTGGAGCACATCGTGAGGGGAAGCCCAAGCACAAACATTCATCTACAAAATACCTCACCAAATAACCTCAAAAAAAGAAAACCTCAACAGTGTGAGATACACTGTGCTCCTGGGTGCAAGTGCTGTTCCGAAGAAGCCAATTAGCACTAAATTATTCTACAAATTAACCCAACTGCGATACCCAGAGATACTCAGGTACGTGCTCATGTGTACAGAGAAAACGAACCTAAGCCAGGTGTTCTGCAGAGATGGTTCCGTGGTCAAGAGCACTGGCTGCTGCTCTTCAGAGGGCCTGGGTTTGATTCCCAGCACCCACAGGATAGCTCACAAACAGCAGTAACTCCAGTTCCAGGAGATCCGATGCCCTCTTCTGCCCTCCTCAGGCACCGTGCATGTGGTGCCTTACACACTTGCACCACTTATACACTTACACACTTGCAGGCAAGATACCTATACATATTAAAAAAAATTTTTTTTAATTAGCAATAAGTGGATATTATCTTTAAAAACCAAAACTCATCTAAGCAAACTAGTTTGGGATGTATGCAGGTGCCAAAAACAACTTGGACCTTCTCCCTAGAAGATGCTCGCTGGGCCGGGGAATAACTCAGCCGGGCTTGCAAGCATGAGGACCTAATATCAGAAGCAATAACATACTTACAGTGCAAGTGTGCAGACCCAAACTTGACCCCCCAGAACTCATATAAAAAGCCGAGATGAACATGTTAGTCTATGCCTATGTCCCTATGCACTGGGGAGCAGAGAGGGGAAGATCTCAGGTCTCATGACCAGCCAGGCTAGGCAAATCTGCCAGCTCCGAGTCCAGTGAGGAGCACTGTCATCTACACGTGGCATGAACATAAAGGGAGACATGGACAGAAATGAGGGACCTAAAGGGAGGGGGTGGGAGAATAAGAGAGGCTACTGAGAGGCAAAGGAAGAAAAGACAAAGGTTGCCTCTTATTGTGGTGTGGGACATGGAAACAGAAGGGAGCCTATGTGAGTGGAGAGAGTCAATAAATGCTGGTGAGGGGCAGGGGCAGGTAATGAGAGGGGGTAAACTTGAACCAAGCTCAAGTTTGTTTGTATGTATGTATGTATACATGTATGTATGTATGTATGTGAATGCATAATGAAACTCATTTCTTACACTGGCAGGAAAAAAAGAAATGAAGCAGGCACCTGACTTACCTCACTCCCTTCTTCCACCCACAGCTCCATCACAACCATGTGCAGGCAGCAGCCTCAGAGACAGTTGGCAATCAGCCTGCAGGCTCAGGATCTGGTCCTGGTGACTGAGCTAACATTTGAGCACACCCACCCACCCACCATGGTCCCCAACAGGGGGCATCTGTGAGAACGAAGGTTCAACCTCCACTTTATCTGGGCAGCTCTGAACCCCAGTGATGCTGACAGGAGAATTATTCCTTGACTGTTGCCACTCGGGCTATAAACTAACCCATGGCCTTAGTGGATGATTGAATGAGTGGGAGAGAGCCTGGAACGGTAGCTTTCTATTGCATACAGAAGGAAGTGTGGGCTCTTTTGTTTTGTTTTGTTTTGTTTTCCTTTCCTTACTTCTTACTTGGGATTTGGGTTTCTTTTGTGATCAGAAATATACATTTAATTAAAAAAAAAAAATGAAGGGAAAGAGGCTGAGGAGATGGCTCATTGGGATGCTTGTTGGACAAGCATGCGGAGCTATGTTCAGATCCCAGGCACCCGTGCAGAAAGCTCCAGGTTCAGTGAGAGACTCTGCCTCAAAAAGTAAAGTGGGGCCGGCCATCAAGACAACTCAGAGAGCAAAGGTGGCTGCTGCTAAACTTGATGACCTGAGTTTGAAGAAGACACCCAGTGTCACCTGTTCACCTACTGTCTCTACTAGACACAAGAGAGCCAGCGCAATGCCAGCCTCACCGCCACCCAGGACTGTTACTTGTGTCACCCATAGACCTGGGGCTCGTTGGGGACCTGGTGGGCATGCCCTGTTTCTGTAACTCCTATGGCCAGCGCAAAGGCCTGGCACTGGGCAGCCACCCTGGGAACACACTGAACAAGTAGACTAGGGAAGGAAACATGGGAGAAACACGGGCACACGGAGGCAGTGAAGGGAGGTGACAGAAGAAACAGACGGAGACCGCAAGACACAGAGAGAGACAGAGAAGACCACTAGCAGGTGAATGGATGAATCTGGAAATGAAGGCTTAAAGGTGGAGAAACCCAGAGGTCCCAGGGAAAGTTAAAGACACAGAGACAAGATAAAAAAGGGGAAGAGAGGGAGAGAGGGAAGGAGGGAGAGAGAGAGAGAGAGAGAGAGAGAGAGAGAGAGAGAGAGAGAACCCGAGCTTTAGTTTCTCTGCTTCCTGGGCAGCTCTGCCTCAGGGCCTGGCATCTTGCTTGATTTTGCCAGCTCCTTTGGACAGGGAGCTCCCTTGCCTCCATCCCCCGCCTTGCTGGTTCATGTCCATCCCTAGGGTTTTGACAGATGAGGCTCTCCCACCCAGCAGACTCCAGCAATCACACAAAGTTCCTCGACCAATACAGGCTTCCTGGAAGTGAACCCCCCACTCCTTGCCAGTCTCCTTTTTACAATTTTGGATGGGGGCAGAGGTGAGGAATGTTACCATTCTAACCCTGTCTACCAGGGCAGAAGCCTCCAGAGACAACCAAGAAGGCTTCCTGCCTCCACGGATCTGGCCTTAATGCTCCATCTATACTGTTCCAAGAACCCTCGGGGCGTGGCAAGGAGAGCTAGGGTGGAAAACTGAGGGGGAAGTGGCCAGAGTCACAGAATCCTCTTGGTTCCTAGAGAAGGGTGGGTCTCCCCGACTCCATCAGCCCCTTGAAAAGGCTCTGCCCTCACCTCCCCCTCTTCTGCTCCAAAGTTCCAGCCCTAAAGAGAGACATTTCCAAACCAAAGGGCCTCAGCCCCCTCCCTGGGCCCCCTCCATGACTGCCTTGGCTCTGGGGACCAACCAACGTTCCCCAACATTACCCCCACCATTGCGCCAGATGTGGCTGCGGGGGATGGGTGGGCGCAGGGCCCAGCTGGCAGTGGTCACTTGGTGGTCCTCTCCCTGCAGAGTCAGCGGTTCCTGCGCCAGCCAGCTCGCCTGGCCTCCTCACTCAGCACTTCCTCCAGACCTCTTTCCAAAGGCAGCGGCTGGGGCAACACAGTCCCCAGCCACCACCTTAGAGTCCCAGTTCAGTGCAAACTCCATCAGCGGTCTTTTCTGAACTGTCGAACCCGAACCATCAGTGACAGGTAGGGCAAGAGACCCAATCAGGCAGGTGTGAGTGATGGATCAGTTGGCTCCTGAGGCTTACCCTCATTCCTTCAGCCACAGAAAATTCTGATGCAGAGTTTGTTCCCTGGTCCCCTCTTCTGCAAAGCAGTGGGCCACCCATCACACAGCTTCTTTCCCTCTCTGTTTTCTAAACCCTCTGCCGAGCAAGCCTCTCTGTGGTTACTTGTTTCCCCCATGGATTTTCCAAGACCTGGAGTTTCTTTCGTGGGTCTGTACATGTGCATATGCACACATTGGTGGGGAGGCACATGTGTGCGCTGTGCTTACACATGTGTGCAAGTATTCGATGATCACACATGTTGTCCACCGTGTTTTAGGGACAGGGTCTCTTCCTAGCCTGGAACTTGCCAGTTAGGCTAGGAAGCCCCAGGGACCTGCTCATCTCCTCCTCCCTATCAGTAGGACTACAAGCAAGCCCTGTCGTGCCCAACTCTTTTCACACAGGTTCTGGGGACTGATCTCAGGTCCTCATGATTACAAGGCACCTCATGATCACACCACTGAGCCACCTCCTCAGCCCCAAGTCCTGGAGTTCTGTCTCAGAGTCTCAGGGTAATGGTATTCCATGGGAGCACGGGCATGTAGCTGAGCACACAGAAGACAAACCTCTTTTAGCCTTCCATCAGTCCTCCATGGGTCCCTTGAGACTAGTTCCTAGTGCCAGGAACTGGCAGTAGGCCTCAGTCACTCAGTCACACGCCTATGTCTTAAAATCATGGGTGGGAATGTCAGTAGGGTCTGGGCTGTCCAAGGAACTGACTCCATACTTAAGAAGGCCCGGTCCCAGACAAGACTGGCAGGTCCAAGTCCTCACCTGACCTGTGCACTGTACCCTACCTGCCTGGGTCTCCTTCAGATCCCCATGCTGTGGGTTTCAACCTAGGAATGCTGAGACAGTGGTGGCTTCTGAGGCAAGGTCCTTCCCCTGCATGTGGAGAAGTAGAGAACTGGCCTCCTGGACTCTGGGAAAGAGAAGAAAGGGAGAAGATGGGACCTGCCCTGCACAAAATAAGATGAGTGGATTCCCCAAGGCTCCACGGTTAGCCAGCTTAGCCTGACTGACATGTGCCATGCCAGGGAGAGACCCTGTCCTTAAGAAAGATGGACAGTAACCTTCCCTGGGCAAGGAAAGATGAGGACAGATCAAAACAAGAAAGGGACAGAGAAAATGAGGTGTAGGCTACCATCCGGAGTTAAACCCTTCCCTTCTCTCACTAGTCAAAAGGAAGAAAACAATGGCCATATGTCTGGCACTGTGCTGGATACTTTTCATAATCCCTCACTTCTTCCCGAAACTGCCACAAGAAAGGTTTTATCTGCCCCCCCCCCCCCAGGTCAAAGGCAAAACCTCAAGGTTACTCGAGAGCTCACAGCCTCCCAAGGGAGTGGCCAGTTAGGCCAGGCCCCTGGCTCAAGTCATCCAGTGGACCCCAGGGCTCTGGTCCCAGCCATGCTGGCTGGCAGGCCCATGGTCCTGGCCCAGGGATTCTGTGCAGAGGCCCAGTCTCTGTTCAGAGCAGTTTATTCAAACACGGTCTAACAGGAAACTTGGCTCTTCTGACTCACTCTGATTCGACCTTATTAAGAAAAAAGAAAAAAGAAGCAGGGCCAACTCCAGCTAGCGTTTCATGCCAAGTGCTGGCTCCCAGCAGAGCGCTGAAAACCATGGTCTGTGCCCTGATCTCCCCACCCCAAGACCCTGAGGCAGCGTGTTTGATCCCTGTTCCCCTACCCCACCCTGCCAGCCAGAAGGGCTCCTGTTAACCCCCTTCCCACCTCAAACCCATCCCACATCCTCCTTCAGTTCTTCCTTCCTTCCCCTCTAAGCCCAAGGTACCCTAAGGCCTGTTTCCACTTCTCCTCTGCTGCCCATCTGGCTAGCTGGAAAGACCTACAGGACCCCAGGGATTCTAAGCATCTGAGGCCAACACTGGGGGGGGGGGGGGAAGCAGGCAAGCAGGAGGGAGGGAAGGCTTAACCCTCCAGGTCCCAGGCTTCAGTTGAGCCAAGACTTGCTAGTCTTCAGCCTAATCAGTCACTATTGTAGGAATTCAGACGTCACGCTGGATCTATGGCGTCACAGACAAGTGTGCTATTGCACGCCCCCGCTTTTCTGGCTAGATTAAGATAGCCAGTGTCCCAAGACACATATGTGAAGTATCCGTCCTGAAAAACAGTTCGGTGGGTCAGCAGATGCTTCCTGGTAAGGGATGGAGGGCAGAGGGGTCCTGGTTCCCAAAGAGCATCGTTCTGGCTGTTTCCTCCTTAACCGGGGTCCAAGGTTTACAAAACGGCATTGAGGAGAGGTCCTTCCTATCTTGTTTATAAGTCTGGGGGAGGGGGTAATCTTTGCCCTCTAGCTCCCAAGGCCAAACAGAAGACAGCCTAGGGGAAGCCCAGAGAGCAGCATTTAGAGAGTAACCTCTTAGGTACCAAGTAAAAGTTCAAATTTACCTTTCTTCTTAGCCCTGCCATCTCTGGAGAGAACAGAGAACCAGCCAGAACAGAGGGAGCGCTCTGTGGAATAATCACCCAATGATCAATGTGTCCACTAACTCAGAGTTGGGAAGGAGCGTACAATTCACAGGCCACGGCTCTCCCAAGGATCTCTCTGCTTTATGTTAAAGGTTCCCCTTGCCTCACAATGGTCCTACCCCATATCCAAGGCAGCCACCGGCTGGGTTCTTCTTATTCGTGTGTAGACTCAGATTATTTCTGGCTATCAACTCAGGAAGCACAGGGCAGAAGCCACTGGGGGTGGGGGTGGGGTGCATGATGTCAGCATCTGCCCTGCGCTCCCAAGTCCCCTTCAGCAGATCTTAGACATACACACCCTAGTTCCCATGCCTGTAGACTGAGACCTGGTAGAAGAGCTGAAGGCTCAGTGTCTTTGTACTCAGGACCAAACGCCATATGTCTTCAGGATGCAGAATTACAGGGTAGCCCCAGCCAGAGGTGGGTATCTCCCCAAGGAGGGTCACCAACAAAGATGTCTCTTAGCACTAGCTTTGGAGAATGGAAAAGGCACCCCAAGAACCCTAGGAAGAGGTGAAGTCAATGAAGAAACTGGAATTCAAAAACAAAACAAAACAAAACAAAAACCTGTATCCAGGGCTGAGTGGAACCAGCAGGGTAGTGTCCACATCTTAATCCTGCTATGCTTGCCAGAAACCCCACTTACCAGGCCTGAGTCCCCAGGGGCCCCCTCCTCCTCCCTACCTCATTCCCTTCCTCCCAGGCAGGTCTGTGGCTTGGCTGGAAGCTACAGGACTGAGGGAGCACTGATCTGTGGGACAGGCCACATAGCTAAAACCCGGCGGGCCGTAGGGCCCCGCGGAGAAGGCCCCAGCAGGCGGACCAGGTTTCTGAAACCTCCAGACACTTCCAGCCTGTTGCTTATTCATTCAGAGTGGGAAAGCGCCAGCCTAGCGAGCAGCCAGCCAGTGTGGAGCTGGCCATGTAAGGGCCCCAGGAGGTCCTGCCCGTCCCGTGCCCTGCGGAAAGCCTCGTGCAGCCCTGGGCACCGCCCCTGCCCTGCCCTGACCCCTTGGCCTCGAAATGCTGTCATCGGAGGAGCCGTCCCGCTCGGGACAAGGCCAGGATGGACAAAGCTAGAGCTTGGGCAGGCGAAGAGCCTTCCTGTCCTCGAGGCCGTGGGAAGAGAAGCACGCACCGGGGCCCATTCCTGAGAGCCTCTCTGCCCACCCGGCCTCTGCAGAAGGACCACTATGGCTCTGGCCGGAGCCGGCAGCCAGCTGGGGACCCTGGTGTGGGGTGCCTGCCTGTGCGTCCTGGTGCACGGGCAGCAAGCGCAGCCAGGACAGGTCTCGGACCCAGGACGCTGGCGGCAGCTGATCCAGTGGGAGAACAACGGGCAGGTGTACAGCTTGCTCAACTCGGGCTCTGAGTACGTGCCCGCGGGGCCCCAACGAGGGGAGAGTAGCTCCAGGGTGCTACTGGCAGGCGCGCCCCAAACGTCGCAGCGGCGCAGTCAGGGGGGACCCCGGCGTCGGCAGGCGCCGTCCCTGCCCCTGCCGGGACGCGTGGGTTCGGACACTGTGCGCGGCCAAACGCGGCACCCGTTCGGCTTCGGCCAGGTGCCCGACAACTGGAGAGAGGTAGCCGTCGGGGACAGTACCGGCATGGCTCGTGCCCGCACCTCTGTCTCCCAGCAACGGCACGGGGGCTCCGCCTCCTCCTCGGTTTCGGCCTCGGCCTTCGCCACCACCTATCGCCAACCATCCTCCTACCCGCAGCAGTTCCCCTATCCGCAGGCGCCCTTCGTGAACCAGTATGAGAACTACGATCCCGCGTCACGGACCTACGAACAAGGCTACGTGTACTACCGTGGTGCGGGGGGCGGCATGGGCGCGGGGGCGGCAGCTGTAGCCTCGGCTGGGGTCATCTATCCCTTCCAGCCCCGGGCGCGTTACGAGGAGTACGGCGGTGGAGGAGGCGAGGAGCAGCCTGAGTACCCGGCCCAGGGCTTCTACCCAGCTCCGGAGAGGCCCTATGCGCCCCAGCCCCAGCCGCAGCCGCAGCCGCAGCCGCAGCCTCAGCCTCAGCCCCAACCTTCCGACGGTCTTG
The DNA here is from genome assembly GCF_900095145.1 of Mus pahari. Taxonomy (NCBI): domain Eukaryota; kingdom Metazoa; phylum Chordata; class Mammalia; order Rodentia; family Muridae; genus Mus; species Mus pahari. The sequence continues at coordinate 53,205,505 of NC_034599.1, read as the reverse complement.
ACCGTCGTTACTCGCACAGCCTGTACAATGAAGGCACCCCGGGATTCGAGCAGGCCTACCCTGATCCCAGCACCGACGTGTCGCAGGCCCCCGCCGGGGCCGGTGGCACCTACGGTGGCGCTGGCGATCCTCGCCTCGGCTGGTACCCGCCCTATGCAGCCAATGTGCCGCCAGAGGCCTATGTCCCTCCACGTGCGGTGGAGCCACAGCCCCCATTCCGCGTGCTGGAGCCACCTTACTTGCCCGTGCGAAGCTCTGATGCGCCCTCCCAGGGCGGGGAGCGGAACGGCGCCCAGCAGGGCCGTCTCAGCGTGGGTAGTGTGTACCGACCCAACCAGAATGGTCGCGGTGAGTACAATCCATGAGCACCTTGGCTCCACATTTTGGCCACTGGTGAATTACTGGTGCAGACCGGTGTTTCTTACCAAAGGCCTTCCAGTGGTGGCTTAGTAAGGACCATGTAGCCCCTGTGCGCCTCTCCTCCTGAATCCAACCATTATCCATCTGGGCCAAAGGCCTATCTGGTAGGCCTGTGTTCTGACTCTGGCTTGGGAAGAATCGTGGAAGGACTAGCCAGGTTTTATGAAGTACTTTGCAGATCTGGCTGGGGTCATCCAGGGACAAGTGGGGAAAGTCTTGCTCCCCTGCTTCTCCCTGTCCCAGGGAATCTCGGGTTTTGTTTGTTTGTTTGTTTGTTTTGTTTTTTTGAGACAGGGTTTCTCTGTGTAGTCCTGGCTGTCCTGGAACTAGACCAGGCTGGCCTCAAACTCAGAAATCCGCCTGTCTCTGCCTCTCAAGTGCTGGGATTAAAGGCGTGCGCCACCACGCCCAGCTGGGAATCTCGTTTTTTAACACTCTTAGAAGTTCCCCTATGCCTATGCACAGAGTGAGGCAAAGGATCATGGGATTCTTGGACCTTCAGGGTCAAGAGGCCTTAAGGATGCTTCTAGAGGTGCAGCAGTGTCCTTGTGCCTGGACCTCTGTGAGCTAGCTAGCCCTTGGTGAGGTAAGTAGGCGGTCAAAGAGCTTGAACAGACCCTGAGGTGATTCCCACATGGCTGGGGATGCCAGAGCCCACTGGCCAGGGGATAAAATTCAACTGAGCACTAAAGAAACCTGAGTAATGAAGATAAGTACTATTTCAGTGCATTAAAAAAAAATCTCTTATGAACAAATTATGTCCAAATTTTAAACGGACTCAGTAATGTTTTCATAACCTGGGGCAAACTGAAAAATCAATAATGGGTCCTTTCTTTATTTGAAATGGGATATTTGTTCATTGCAGATTTTTTTGTATTGATTTCGTTTTTAAACACATCACATTAAATATTACTTCTCTAGGGCACCGTACTTCATGATGTTCTGTAAAACATAACCCAGGCCAGTGCTCCACTACCTCACTCTTGTCTTGGCTCTGAGGGAGAGTCCCAGAAATGTCTGGAGATAGGCCACCCTCTGGCTTTCCCCAGGGATGAAGATATGACCTATTCTTGGGAAGGCCATGTCATCTGCACACAAGGGTCAGGGTGGAGTGGTCTTCCTCTGCCAGATGGGCAGCTTCCACATGTGCTGTTACTGTGACAGGGGCCAGCTGTTGCGTCTGGCCAGTGCTGGATGGCCATCAGCCCATCCTCAGCTGTCCTAGAATCCCCTTGCTGATGCTCTCCGTACAGGGCTGTCCGTATGTCAAGCTTTCCACTGAGTTCTCAATGCACACACAGTACACCCTGGGGCAGCGCCCTCTGTCTGCAGTTCCCTTCTTCATACCAGGGTTGCTATACCAGGGCTGTTGGGTGAAAATGAGCCTTTGGGACCCAAGGGTGCTGGAGCTCAGCCCAGTCTTGGCTCTTCAGTCTCTGTCAGCACTGAATAACGATTTCTCCGGCCAAGATGGCCTGATTGAAGGGCTGCTGTTTGGGGGCCCCTGGAGCTGAAGACCAGGGGAAGGAGAGTCTGACGGAAGGAGAGCAATCACTGTGTCATAGTCACTGCACAAGCTTGAGTAGAACTCTGAATCCCACTTTGAAAACCATAGGAGCTGGGGGTGAATCAAAATGGGGTGTGTGGGGGAGGACTTCTATGAGACAGTACCAAACACCTCCACCGAGCCCTGTCACCAACTTGGCATAGCCTGCAGCAGGCTAGCATGGCTTTGTGCTGACTTGCCTGACCTGGGAGCCCCTTGTAGGAGAGGGGGGCGTTACCTATCAAGTACTTGACTTTAGTGGCTGCTTTTCTTAGAATGTAAGACCCCAGCTCAGCGAAGCTCAGCCAGAAGGGCCCCACCTCTAGGCTGAGGCAAAAACAGAGGCCTCAAATGGCACAAAGCTGGCAGAGGCAGACCAGGGCTGTACATCTGGGCCTCGAGCCAGCGTGTTTCCTAGGGACCCTCTGTGGCCTGTGAATTTTCAAGGAAGTCATTTGGTTCAGAGGAGGATAGATAGAATAGGGCAAGGTCCATGTCTGGAGTGGGACTCTTGACACTCAGCAGGCTCTGGCTACTGTTCCTGAGCCCCACAGTTCATTTTGGACCAAATGTGTTTCTCCCCTGAAGGCAGTGTGTTCTCGGGACCCAGGTGGATAGGTTGGCATGCAATCAAACTCAGGCTCTGCTCTGAGAGAAGTACAGCAAAAAGGACAATTTAGTGCCGTGGATAGGTCAGCACTGGGAATAGGAGCTGTGGAGGTACGGAGCAGTGCTCCCTCTTGGGGGAGCATTCACGCCGTCATATCCATAACTCAGCCCTGAGTGGGCTTCTGAGTTCCACTTCAAAAATCAAAGGAACTGAACCAGGTGGTGGTGGTGGTGGTGGTGGCATCACAAGACTTTATCTCAGCACGCGGGAGGCAGAGGCAGGCTGATCTCTGAATTTGAGGCCAACCTGGTTTACAGAGTGAGTTCCTGGACAGCCAGGGCTATACAGAGAAACCCTGTCTCGGAAAAAAACAAAACAGACAGCAAATGGAATCGCAGGCGCTGGGAGTGAATCAGCTTGGGGAGCAGGGAACATCTGTAATACAACACTGAGTGCCAATCCAGAGGCTCAGAGAGAGCATCTCAGAGGAGGAGGAGGTGACCAAGCTTGGTGCAGGGGAACACAATGAGCATCCGCGAAGTTCCCTCTCCTGTGATCATGGAGAAAATAGGGGATGGGAGGGATTGGGGTACATTTAGGGCCCCTAACAAAGCCAGAGAAGGGGCATTAGACTTCCCTACTATTGGCCCCTCCCTCCCCACCCTGCTAGGCCAGGACCATGGAAAATCCCAGGCCAGTGAAGTCCGAGCCTTGTACTTGAGATCAGCCCCCCAGGCCTGGTGTGGGAGCCCAGGGCAGATTCTCTGAGGCTGACTTCATCCCTCCTGGCCACATACCCAGGGGTCTGAGGCCCAGCACTGGCAGCCTGTGCTTGTGTGTGGGCGTGCGCATCTGTCCTTACAACACCAAACACATGTGAGCACCGCCCACATCCCCCCTTGTGTGTGTGCCTTCCAAGTGTCTGTCCTGAGCTCAGCCTCTGCCTCAGCGGCCTCCTCTTTCTTATGCTGGGCTGCCCTAGGTTTCTGCAGTACCTTTGTCTCTAACTCTGGGACAGGTCACAAAGGTGAAGGAGGCTTTGCAGAGGCCCAGGGGAGGGTTGGTTCACATGCCTCATTCATCTCTCACAGCACATCCCACTCAGAGAGGCCTGGGGCATGGCTAGCTGCCTCCCAGGACTGCTAGGTCCCCTGCCCTGTGCCCACTCCCATGCCACCTCTCCTTGAGGCTGCTGTCAGACCCTCCTCTTCCCTCACCCTTGCTCTGGTTCCTGCTTATCACAGCCTCGCAGTTTTTAAGCGGATGGTCTCAGAGTTGAGATGCCCCCCAGCCCCAGAAGACCACAGCTCTCTACCTTGGCCTGCTTCATGAGCCCAGGCAATCTGTGAAAGACATAGCCACTGAATCTGGAACAGGTCGCAAAGATAGCTGTGCATCAGGGCATCCCTGGTGGCTATGCCAGCCTTGCCTGGCATGGGTCATCCATTGTTGTCTTGACAAGGCCAATTGGATGTTGACACTCCCACCTGACGCCTTTCCTTTCCCTTCCTTTCCTCCTCCTCTTCCTTTGCAGGCACCCAGGGTCACCACTGTGCTGCTCCTGGGAGCACATGATCCCCTAACATCTAAGGGTGTTTCCAGGGTAGTGCCCTCTCTAACCATCCTTACACCCTCAGGGCCTGGGAGCAGTCCTGGCTTCTTGCCCTCACTCATCTGAGGATGATTCCCTGTTTCCCCAGCCTGCCATCCCCTCCAGGTCCTCTGCTCTCCTCCACAACACTTTGCAGAAAGGCAGAGGCCTCTGCCCAGCAAGCTTCCTGAATTGGAGCCCTATGGCCGGGATGGAATGCTTGCCTCCTATGGGCTGTCATGACTGCGTTTGTTCCTACGAGCGCTCAGTGACACAGGTCACACACAGGCCCTAGGAATATGAGAAGAGGAAGCCTGGTGAGAAGGCTCAGAGACAGCACAGACAAGATAAGGGGAGGTAGGACAAGAGCCCCGCCTGTCTGCTAGCTGGGCCTCTCCCTCTCACCGTCCTCACACCCAGGGAGGCTCCAAGTGATTTCCAGCTCCAGTTCCTTTCTTTGATCCTCAAGTCTCCGCCTGGTACTGTTAATGGTCCCATTCCAGAGACAGGATGAAGAGTCACTCCATGACTTTGACAGGGATACTGGGACTTGAGTCCATGTGAACCCATCCTGTGTTCGCATCTATGCGTGTTTAAATTCTTCAGTGTTTATTGCATAGCACACACACTTCATTTACTCACTCATTCGTTCGTTCATGTATTCAGTCACTCCGTGGCTACTTAGGTACTGGCTGTGGCAGCAAGATGGCATGGGAGTGGCAGGACACATCCCTGTCCCCTCAGCACTTGCCAAGTGGCGGCTAACCCTCTGACAGTCTCACAGTTAAAGTCACTTTATAACCTCTGTGTAAGACAGGCACCTCTGCAGGTGAGGTGTTCAGTGACACACCCAGAGTCAGAATCACAGCTCAGCATCCCTCTTCTTTCCCTGAAGTCTCGGTTGCTCATTCTGTGAAAGTTGTAGAGGGTCACTCAGGTGAGTGGCGATGAGAGAGAGGTGTGGATGTTTGAGGAAACACTCACAGTTGCGAGCAGCCTCCTCCCAGGCAGGCTTCCTGGCTCCTGGCTCAAAACCCTTTCACATGGCCTCGGCTCCCTTGCCCTTAGCCTGGACTGGACGTCTCTGCAGAGCAGTCCCTTGTTTAAGCAGGTGTCTGATGGTAGCTGCCACTGCTTATAAGGGAGTTATGTTCTGCCAAGCACTTTCTTCCCCGTCTTCTCATTTGCACCACCTAACAACTTAGGTACAGCTAATAGTATAGGATAGCGTTATCACCCACTTTATACAGGAGGAAATGGAGGCTCAGAGAAGCCAAGGCCACAGAGTTACAAACAACCGACCTGGACTAGGAAGGGTGCCTACCCTCTCTCTGCCCCACTCTCACTCTGCCATGCCCCTTGGGGAAGTGTTTTACAGTGGCACCAGGGTGTTCAGTGACTCTTTTGTCTGAACCTCTGGAGGGGGCAATGTTTTGTTGTATTGTTGCTGCTTTGGTTGTGCCTTGAGGTTGCAGACACCGCCCCACTCACCCCCACCCCCACCCGTAGTTGGGACGTCATAGAAGTGGGAGTAGTGAGGGTCTTTAGTGTCTTTGCTGGCCGCAAGCTACTGCTGGGTTTGGCCAGGAAGCTCTGTCCCCCTCTTTCCTCTTTCTTGATGCCCCTGGGTGTATCTTCTGGACCCAGGATGGGCACCTCTCCCCCAGGAGCACCCTGCTGGAGTCCACCCCACTTCTTTTCCAAGCCAAGAACACATGGAAAGCTCCCCAGGCGGTGACTAGAACGAGGAAGGGAACAGGAGGCCTCCAGAAGCCCAGCCAGGCAGCCCACACCTGCTTCCAATTCCTGTGCCCAGCATTCCTGCGGAGGAGCAGCAGCGGGGGCAGGGGACTGGAAGGAAGACTGAACCTTGTTGCCACCCGTGGCCTGACCCAATGGCCTCCTCCTGCCTCCCCCAGACTGCAGGATTACAGAGGAAGGGCTGGGTTTGGGTCTCGTGCCCCTCCCCCTTGTGATAAACGCCTAGAAACCAGGCATCAGACTCTTTTTTTCCAGGAAGTGGGGAGGGAATCAGAATGTCAGACAGAAAGAGAGGCCAGTGTTGTCAAAAGCATCAAACCTTGGGAGGCAGCCTAGCCTTTCCCCTGCTTGGAACCATGTGTCTCCCAAGCCCAGAGGAAAGAGGCTTAGAAAACAAACAGCAGCTTTGCTTGTTAAGGAAGAGAGGCTCACAAGGGCAGGTGATCCCAGAGTCTTTGTGGGTGCAGGCATTCATACACTTGCTCACTGAGTGTCTGCAGGTCCTGGCCCTGAGCACCTGGGCAGATAGGTGACAGTGCCCTAGACTCACCCTTGCCTTCTCTCTCAGCCAACCAATAAGAAGCCACCTGGCCTACGTGTCCAGCTCCCAGCTTCCTACTGTACATATGGGATACCCAGGCAGGCAGCTCAGTGCAGGCAAAGGATGACAATGCCCATCCACCTGATTGCTCCCAGGAGCTGCTGCCCAGCTGAGGATCGTGGATAACAGGATAACATCACTTGAGGAAGTGTAGTCACCTGGCAGGGATGTTAGCACCTTACTGTGTGCCCAGTGCTTACAGCTGGGCACCATTAGTGAAAAGACACAAAATGTTTGCCTTTCAGGGCCTTGCACTGTCATTTGTATACATAATTCATAGGGAAATTAGTAGGTGCTGTGGTGAAAATGGAGGTGTCTAAGGAGATGAAGAGCCTGGGGAAGGGAACAGTTCCCAGAGGTGGCCCCTGCAGGCCTCAGTAAAGGGATATCTGAACCAAGACTTGAAGGAGGCATGAGTGAGCTAGCTATTCAGTCTGAAGGGGGGAACATTACAGTTAGAGGGAAAGATCCAAAGACAGGAATTCCCAAGTGTGCTCTGGCGCGCTTACATGGAGTAAAGTAGAAATAAAGGTGAATAGAGACTTGGCAGAAAGATTAGCAGGGCTCAGACTACAGAGAATTTCTGGGGCCACTTTGAAGTCTTCAGTCTTAACACTCTGAACTAGGGGGCCACTGCAGGAGCCTAACAGCTGTGCTGCAGTGTGGAGTTAGGAAGTTAGGTCTGGGCGTGAGTGCTATTAGAGAAAGCAGGAGGTTGTGAGAGGAAGTTAGGCTTGACAGGTGGGCTCTGGGCCTAAGGGTGTTAAGAATTGACCAGGAGAGTGGGGGAGGGGTCTGCATGCACAGCAAGGCACAGGGAACAGAGAACTCAAGCTGCTACCTTAAGCTGGAGCTGCGCTGAGTACTGATGAATACACTTCAGAGTCCCAGAGTGGCGGGAAGGTTCAGGACAGACCACGAAAGGCCTTTGTAGCCATCCTGAAATGTCTAGGCTCCACTCTTTTGGCAGTTGGGAGCCATGAAAGGTTTCTAGACCTGGCTTTGTAGCTTTAATAGCCCCTTCCCCCAGCCTGGAAACTGCCCATCACCATGGAGCAGAGTGGCTTCTGTAGCTACCTTGTCTGCAAGTTAGCAAGAACAGGTGGAGCACCTCTGGGCGGGTGCTGACAACTTAATGTTACAATTATTAGCTAATAATTTCCTGGGTTTGGGAGCTGCCAGCTCTGCCCGGCGCTGGCTCTTCTTTATTCAACTCTGAGCCAGGCAGAGCCTTCTGCTCTCCCCACCTAAGGGTTCCTCTGGAGCCTGGCTGGCTGTGTTCACTTGCCAAAACATCCCGCTCAGCACATATTTCACAACCGACTGATGGGTTTCTGCTGGACTGTGTTTATCCTCCAGTCCTGAGCTCAAGAGATTAGGGCGATGCTGGATTCCACTTCCCATCCTCCAAGAGCCCCAGCAGCAGGGGTTTTGGGAACACAGATGCCAGGGAAGGGCTATGGAGCTCACAGAATCTGCAAAGCATAAGAAGAGGTAAAGTGCAGGCTCATGCAAAGGCACACGCTGGGCAGGAGGGAACCGGTTTCTAATGAGGCAGGAAGGATTTGGGTCAGCCAGTGGGATAATTTCCTGACTGTTGAAGCATGGGCTGCTGAGGTCGGGAGAGGTCTCAGGCTCTTACCCAAGGCTGGAGAATGGATCGAATAGCTCTGAAAAAAAAAAAAAAAAAAAAGTATTTTTATCTCCAAGTGTTTATGGATCCTTCCAACCTGTGCTCAAGAGTCAGTTAGCCCTGTCTTTCCGGCATCTTTCAGACAGGGAAACTGAGCCTCAGATCAGGGAATGGGCCAGAACACTGGGAAGATCAACACAAGGGTGAACTAATCTCTAGGGTTAGTTGCCTACTAGACCACACTTGAGTTATGTCCAGAGAGATGCTCCTGGTCATTGTCCTCAGATCCCCAGAGGCCATCATAAGAATGGTCCAGCAGTATCAGACCTAGCCCACCACTAGAGGACAGGGCTTATCCTGAAGCCACTGGTTACAAGAATCAGTGTGGCTGGTCCTTTTGTGGAACCCTGACTGCCATAGAGGGCTCTGAGGACAAAGCTGAGATGCAGTGTTTGGCCTTTCCCTGGGCTGGATCGTCACTACCTTGGCCCAGGGGCCCACTGTGGCAGGAATCTCTTTGTCTGATTGCTTAATGACTTGGGACCTGGTTCACTCACACCCAGGCCCTCCCCAGCTGAGCCCTGGGCTTCGGTTATCCCAAGGGTCATTGCTGTCCTCTGACTCAGTTTTCCCAGTACACTGACCCAGGCTGTGGACAGCACAACCCTCCTTAGAAAAGAATGAACACAGGGGCCTGGCACAGGGATCCAGGCCCTGAGGACAAGGGGATCAGAGCGGACACATGGAGGCAGAGAGGCCTGGAGAGGACCACATACAAGTCTCCAACACGAGGAGCCCAGCCAGCACAGTGATAGGACCCAGCCACCCTCAGAATAGGCATTGGGGTAAAGTTGTCACAGTCTTTGGGCTCTAACCCACCCCCAAGCTGTGAGGCTGGGATGAGGAAGGCCGCAGGTCCCCTGTGGGTTCGAAGAGGAACTGGTTGTGTGTGCTTAACAAGCCTGTGAGAACATGCGTGGGAAACAGGGCTCAGAGGCCACTCCCTCCCAGGAGCCTGGTCGGATGGGATGCTGGGGAGACACTCTGTAGACTCCTCTTTAGCAGTGCCAAGCCATGGAAGAGGTCCTGAAGGTTTCCAGTAACTGAAAAAAAAATGAAGACACAGTATAGGTCCTGTAAGACTGTATTTTCTATTTTTATGTGTATGCGAATGTTTTGACAACACGTATACACGAGTGTCATATTCTTGCCTGATTCCCAAAGATATCAGAAGAGGGCATCAAATTCCCTGGCAAAGTCTTGTGACCAGGGTCAAGCTCAGTCAGGGAACAAGAACACTATCACTGGCTTCGAGTGCCCCTAGCCTTGGACTCTGGCTCTTTTCACTGTCCAGGACTGTGCAGCTCATGAAACAGCCTAGAGAGGAAGGGTCGGGCCGGGGAAACTCTGTGGAGCCATCTGTGGCGTATTTATCAGGGCTTGGGTGGGAGCAGCAGACTGTCTGTTGCTGAATGCTGGGCCCAGGAGGCTTAAACCCAGCTGCCACACCCACCTATTGCTGAGTTGCTAGAGGGTGGGGAAAGAGGACCCCCTCCTCCCTTTCTTACTCCTCTTCCAGAAACTTCTGGGAATCAGTGGGTGAGAACCAGCTCCCAGCTGGTTTGAGGTCCTGAGGGTCCCTTGGGGAAATGACTGCAAACATTCCAGGGGGCTCATGTCATAGAGCCTAGGCTGGCCAGCCAAGAAGTCCCCCATCTGCCAGGAGCCACCTCATTCTCACCCACCCTGTACTCTAAACTTTTTCTCCATTCCAAGTAGGTGAGATCACCCTGGCTGCCCAGAGCAGGCTGCCCCTGAGGCCCAGGCCCCAGGGAGAACAGGTCCAAGGCAGAGGCCTAAGGGATGTATGTAAGTGTGAGTGTGTATGTGTATGTGTGTGTTTGTGTGTGCATGTAAGTGTGAGTGTGTGTATGTGCTTGTAAAAGTATGAGTGTGTGTATGTGTTTGTAAAAGTGTGAGTCTGTAAGTGTGTGTGTGCAAGAATCTGTGCATGTGTGTATGTGCATATAAGTGTGTGTGTATGTGTTTATAAAAGTGTGAGTGTGTGAGAGAGTCTGTAAGTGTGTGTATGTGTTTGTAAAAGTGTGAGTGTGTGAGAGAGTCTGTAAGTGTGTGTGAGTGTGTGTATGTGTTTGTAAAAGTGTGAGTCTGTAAGTGTGTGTGTGTGTGTGTGTGTGTGTGTGTGTGTGTGTGTGTGTATGGGGAGGGGGAGGGGGCAGTATGCAGTCAAAGGCTGTGAAGCCAGGCCTCCTTTGTCTGCCTCACTATCAGGACCTTTAAGCTGAGGGGAGGGATTGGTAGACAGTGGTCTTAGATACACCTTTCCATGACTCAAGCACCCCACCTTTACCCTTCCTCACTCCCCAAGAGTGAAATCTAAGATACTAGGAGGAACTTACAGTCTCTCTTAATCATTTGCTGGACAGAATTTCCAAGGCTTTAGAGAAGAATGTAAGGCCCCAGGCACTCCCCTGTAAGCTAGCTGTGGAGCAAGGATCAACTCTACCACCTGAACCTTCATCCCAACATCAAGAGCATCCTGTCCTTAGTCCACTGAGACAGGTCTGATTCCTGCCTGTGGTTTCTGCTTATCGGTGCTAACCTACCCGAATTCTTACTGGTGGAAGAAGAAGGGAAGGCTCTCTGGTCCTGATATAGCCTAGAGAACAAGTGCTCCAAAGACTGGAACAGTCTTTAGATGCCTCCTGGGCTCTGCAGGGGTGGGAGCCAGGCCCTCCCTTATGTTGGGCACCAGAGGTTGCCCACAGGGGATAGCTATGGGCAGGTCTGAAGTCTGACGGCCAGAAGAGGCAGCAGGTGCCAAGAAGAACATTCCCTGGGCAGCTCAGCTGACACCAGGCTTCGAATTCTGCTGCCTCAGGCAAAGTGTTTTCTTCCTGTCCACCCCTCCTACCAATTAACACCCACCTAGCTCTGCCTATGAACATTTTGGGGCCCACCCTGGGCCATAAGCCCAGGCTGTCCTGGTGGTCTTTGAAGCCGGCTCGCTATAGAGGTGAGAGGGGCGTCTTGGCCAGTGTGCAAACCTCGGGAGCAAGGACAGAGGGAGTGGCTCTGTCAGGAAGTCAGGAAATCCCTTGGTCTCCCTGGTCCTGTTCCTAAGCCTTTACTTGTGGCATGCCATTCCACCCTCCAGACACCTTTTCCCTCCAACTCCTGGGTCTTGTCCTCATTCCAAATCTTCTAGGACGCCTCAATGGCTCCCACACCACCAAGCTGTAGAGGCAGTGAGCTGCTGCTGACCTTGAGCCCAGGACCCACTGACTGGGAAGAATGGCCAACAGTTTGGTGGAGGAGGTCCTTGGAGCCAGCAGTAACCAGCCTGACCCTTCGGTGCTGTGTTCTTCCTCTCCCATTCTCTCCAGGCCTCCCTGACTTAGTCCCGGACCCTAACTACGTGCAGGCATCCACATACGTGCAGAGAGCCCATCTGTACTCCTTGCGATGTGCGGCAGAGGAGAAGTGCCTGGCCAGGTAAGAGGCTTGGGTGAAGCATGGAGCAGAGTGCCTTGGGATAGTCTGGGAATCACCCAGAGCCTGGCAAAGGATCTGAGCCTCTCAGAGCCCTACCCTCCATCTTACCTGGCTCAAGGAGTGAGGAAAAAGGAAGGGATGGGTCACATCAACCTCATTTGTTATCTACGAGGCCCTTTGCTACACTGTGACGTCAGTCTTAACACCAGCTGGAGCAGAATGGACTGCCCCATTAGGAAACTAAGGCACAATGAAAGGAACTAAAATTGATCCTGACTGTATTCCCAGAGGTCAGTGTGGGTGTCAGGGAAGTCCTAGAGAGCACAGAGCTGTAGGGTGTGGACGGGGATGGGCGTGGTCCTGGCAGCCTGTCTGGTCACAGCAGGGAATGGCTGAGCATGGGTGACAAGGGGGCCTCAGTCCTGTACTGTTCTGTTCGGCAGAGAGGAGGAGACTATTGTCCTGCCGCTGCAGAGCTCAGCTTCTGTGCTTTGGGGCCCTCTCCCTGTGCTGAAAGACCTGGTTAAAGGGGACATTGATCTGCTGCTCTTCTGGGTATTGATGCCCAAAGCATTTTTTTTTTCCTCTTTAATTGTTCACTTTAAAAACACTTTTTTTTTTTTTTTAATTTTTTAACATGAGAACTCTCTTAGCTTTTACTCTCTAGGAAACCATTTGGAATGTCAACATTTACTCATTTCTAGACCTTTAGCCCTGTGCCCCTCAGAGTAGTTGACCATAAGCTCTTATCTCTCTGTGGTAAGATAAAGAACTTTCATCAGCATATAACTCGAGGGAATGCTTCTTTCGTAAAGGCATCTGTTTTTAAGCTGATGCTGGGTAGAGTCGCTGATTTACACTCTGGTGAAAGTTCCTTATATCATCACAGATGGGCAAGTATCCCTATCCCGCCCATGGACAGCCACTCAGTTGACCTGGTCGTTCAGGCTTTGTCTTATGTCCCTTGTCCTTGGGAGGAGAACACACCACTTCAGCTGACATTCTCCCATGGCAGCCTGCGAGGGTCTGAATCATTCTTGTCAACGCCAAATTCTCACTACATCTTCTTGGACTATCTCAAGTGCCCAGCCCTGAGCTCCCAGCTGGGTGAAGAGAAGGCAGCCTGCCCTGTGCCCTGGGTGACTTCTTCATCAAGCTGGATTGAGTGACCCCTCATTCCAAGCTCAGATGACAGAACTAAGCAGACAGGCAGCAGGAGGAGACAAAGAGCCAGGATGCACAGCTCTGGGACTGGGGGTGGGGGTGGGGGTGGGGCTGAGTGAGGTCAAAGAAGGAGGGGCCTGCAGTGGTGTGGCCTCCTGGAAGGCTAGGTGCCGGATGGGATGACCAAGTCGGAAAAGCCGGCAGAGCTGGGGCCCTGCAGTGGGAGGCTTCTCTGCAGTCGGTTCAAGTGTGGGCTGGAGCCCTGGGCCAGGTCCCACACTGCAGACCGAACTCAGAGAAGGGAGGGGATTTGCTTCAAGTCTTGCCACGAGCCTGTGGCTGAGCTAGGCCTAGAAGCTAGATCCCACGCTTTCCCACGGTGTTCTGAGACGAACAGCAGGGCAGGATTTCACCAAACAGGCAGGGAGGATGTTTTGTTTCAACCCAGACACAGACAGATTCCAAACCTCCCCCAGACCGGGCCAGGGCCTTGCGTCTGAGCCGCCTGCTGGCCAGACATATTCTCAGAGAGAACTAATCCCCACGATGGGCCACCTCTCGCCTCTGGCCTTACAACCCATCCCCAAATGAGGCCAGCCAGGACAGCTGTCAGCGGTCAGCTGCAAAAAGGAGAGCTGGCAGCCAGGCTTCCTGGTGTGTGTGTGTGTGTGTGTGTGTGTGTCCTTCTCTCAGAAAAGATATCCCTCTTTTCTCTTTCTTCTGGGAATTTAAAGTCACAAGCTTCCAGAAGACAAAGTGCATATTGCTGGTCTTGAAGCCGTGCCATCAGGGAGAGGTGGTCTAATCCCACCTGCACCAGCCAGGGTACACGTGACTCGAGGATGAGCCCTCGGTAGTATTTCGAGAGCTCACAGGCAAACAGGGGGCTTCTAAGTGCGGCAATCATGGCAGACTTCGTGGAGGAAGGGACTTGAATTGGGCCTAGGAAGCTTAGTGAGCTCTAGGGCTAGGGTCATACAAACAGCTTGGGAGGAATGGGAAAGAGAGAAGCCTTATGGGAGAAAAGTCCTTGGAGCTCGCACCCAGTCTGTAGTGGGGCAGGGCACAAGGGACCAGGAACATGAAGACTTAGCCCAAGATGCTCAGACCTGGCTTTCAGTCCCACAGACATGGCAGACACTTTGGTCACCAGTTAAGGCTCTGTCCAGAAGAAGGAGGAGCTTAGAAGCTCCCGGATGTGTCTGTTAGGATCTATTTATATTTGTTTATTTATTTATGTGTGTGCATGTGCGCGCATACACACACACACATGCACAGGCATGCGTGATGTGTATTCATGTACAAGCGAGGGCTGAAGGACAGCCTTTCAGGTCATCTTCCAGGCTATCAGCCACCTCTTTGAGTCAGGGTCTCTCACTGGTATGGAAGTCTTCAGTTAGGCTAGGCCACCGGCTAGCAAGCTCCACAGATCCTCCTATCTCCACTCCCTCAGTCTTGGCATTGGGAGCACACGGCTCCAGGACTGGGTTTGGACTGGGCTCTGAGGATTCGACTCAGTTCCAAATGCTTTCAAAGCAAACACTACCAATTCAGCTGTCTTCGTCCGCCCAGAACTGTTTGTTTTTTTAATTATCCTCGGAAGATTTTTCACGTGATTCTAACCTCTCCCAGGGTGGTGGCAGGCGCTGTCCCTTGCCGAGTTGCCTGGAAGCTGTGGTCTGCAAGGCTGTGGTCTGAGTCCATTAACAGCTGTCAGTCACACACAGAAAGCCAGAGATGAGAGGAAGCCAGGGCTGGGTGGTTGTCTGGAGAGAAGGGGCCAGACGTCGCTGTCATGCGGAGATCAAATGTCCGGGATCTTTGGGGTAGGAGGGAGCTGAGAGGGCAGTGGCTAGGGCTGGTCACAGGGACCTGATGTAGCATCCTCTGACTTTGGGGGTCACAGCACCATTCCAGTCTCCTTCCCTGTCTCCACAGCACAGCCTATGCCCCTGAGGCTACCGACTATGACCTCCGAGTGCTGTTGCGCTTCCCCCAACGGGTGAAAAACCAAGGCACAGCGGACTTCCTCCCCAACCGGCCACGCCACACCTGGGAGTGGCATAGCTGTCACCAGTAAGTGAGACTCCCGAGTGGCCTTTGCTTCTTCCCTCCTGGTCAGGGCTCGCTCTCAGCGCCTGAATCCCTTCCCAGTAGCCCTGGGAGACTACTCCAGTTGCTCGTTCCAGTCCTAGAGAGGATCCCGCAGAGGACCCCACTGGTCAAGGGTCCTCGGGGGACCCTCAGCAAAACTGAGTAGAAAGATGGGCCGATAGGGTATGGGATGGAAATGTCTAGAATATAGGATTTTGCTCAAGAGAGACCAGAACAGGAAAGAGTCCAGAAAAGAAGTGAGGAGCCTTAGGAGGTGTCATTCTAAGGTGACAAGCATCAAGACGCTATCCTGTGGGACTTGGACTAGAAGGGCCCCCATGGTTAGGAAGCAGGTCATCTGGGTCACTTCATGAGGGTACATGAAGAAAAGCACTGGGGAAACTAGGCCTTCTTGCCTCACCTCCCCCCAGACATTACCACAGCATGGACGAGTTCAGCCACTACGACCTGCTTGACGCATCCACGGGCAAGAAGGTAGCAGAGGGACACAAGGCCAGCTTCTGCCTGGAGGACAGCACCTGTGACTTCGGCAACCTCAAGCGCTATGCCTGCACCTCTCACACGCAGGTTGGACTAGTGTGGCTGGGTGGATGCGGGCATCTATGGATGGGCGTGGGCCAGCCGAACAAAGAGTGAGCAAGTGAGAGGCTGTGCCCGCTTAGTTCTGGCTGAGGAGCTTGCCAGGCCTGAGACCATCAAAGGGCCCTGCATAGGCCCTTCCTCCCTCATTTCAAGGGGTGTCTGCCTTGGAGATAAAAGAATATTGACACACCGGGCAGTGGTAGCCCATGCCTTTAATCCCAGCACTCAGGAGGGAAAAGCAGGTGGATCTCTGAGTTTGAGGCCAGCCTGGTCTACAGAGTGAGTCCTAGGACTGCCAGAGCCACACAGTGAAGCCCTGTCTTGAAAAACCAAAAAGAAAAAGAGAGAGAAAAAAAAGAACATTGCCACATAGTCTAGACAACACTATGTCTCATCTTTCCACTGCTTCATCCACAAAATATCCATATGCCCATCTATCTTTTCAGCCCTTCCTCCAGTCACCTCTGCCAAGCATTCAAACCTCTGCCCCTTCACTTCATGCCCCCTCCGCCTATGACATACCTTCTCCTTGGATCATCCACCCAGTGGCTCAGCAAGGGCTTGAGCCACCATGGGCCCAGGTCAGGGAGGAAGCACAGAGGTAGAAGGCCCAGACTGCCTGGGGGGTGGGAGGAGGATATGAAGTGGCTTTAAGATGGGACCATATTCATCCCTTTCCACAGGGCCTGAGTCCAGGCTGCTATGACACATACAATGCAGACATTGACTGCCAGTGGATCGACATAACCGATGTGCAGCCTGGGAACTACATCCTCAAGGTAGGGCTCCTGCTCTGCAGCATTCTCTCCGACCTGACACCCATGCTTATTGTCTCCTGCTTCTGAAGGATGCTCCCTTCTCTGACTGTGCCCACACGTGCCTCATTGCTCAGCCGGGCTGCCATCTGCAATGTTATCTGAGATTATGTTCCTTTCTGGTGGTTTCTGTCTCAAGCAGACATCACTTCTCTTTCCCTAAAGACCTCAAGGATTCTTTTGTTTGGTTGGTTGGTTGGTTGTTTGGATGGTTGGTTTGGTTTGGTTTTTTTGAGACAGGGTTTCTCTGTGTAGCCCTGACTGTCCTGGAATTCACGCTGTAGACCAGGCTGGCCTCAAACTCAGAAATCCACCTGCCTCTGCCTCCCAAGTGCTGGGATTAAAGGCATGTGCCACCACTGCCCGGCTACCCCAATGATTCTTTAGCCCAGCTATAGTGACAGGGAAGGTGATGACACCATCCCCCTCTAAGTGACAAAGACCCAGAGAGCCATTTAGCCCATCCTCCCAGGTTTGGGATGGCAGGGTCTCAGCTGCTTGCAGGACATGTACCAAGCCCCACAGCATCTGTGACCGAGATTCCTTCTGGAAGGAACCCCTTTTGCTACCTGGAATAGTGTGAGCTTACCCATCACCCATTGCCTGTTACTGGGACAAATAAAAAAGTGTAACAATACCCTGCTCAGCTTGGTATACCCATAGATGCAGTGTAGGGCTATGTCCCCACAGCCTGACCCCAGGAAGTGAAATCTTAGTTCCTCCTTGCAAGTGCCTATAAGAAGAGGCTGGTAGAGAGGCAGCCCTCAACAGCCTGGTCTACAGAGTGAGTTCCAGGACAGCCAGGAGTGCTCGGAGAAACCCTGTCTCAAAACAAAACAAAACAAAACAAAACAAAACAAAAAAACAAAACACAGAGAGAGGGAGAGGGGAGAAGTGGCTTCAAAACAGAAGCACCTCATTGTTGTACAGCCTGAGCTCTGTCCCACAGGTTGCATGCGTGAGAACCCTGCCTCATGAGCTCATCAAAGTCTAAGGAAGGCCCATCTGGGTTCCAGGCAGTGGCCAAATTAGCCACGTACATGGTGCATAGGTCAGGCTGGGAGGAATACACTAAGATTTCAAGTAACAGCTGTTCTTTTTAATATTTTTAAATTTTTCTAATTTCTTTTTTTTTTTTCCTGTACGGGTGTCTTGCCTGTTTGTAAATCTATGCATTGTGTGTGTACAGCACCTTCAGAGACCAGAAAATGGCATTACATCCCCTGGAACTGGAGTACAAAAAGTTGTGAGCTGACTGGGGGTGCTGGGAACCAAACCTGAGTCCTCTGGAAGAGCTGTCCATGTTCTTAGGGGCTGAGTCATTTCTCCAGCCCTGTTTTCTTTAAGTATTTTGGTTTTTCTTTTTCCTTCTTGGGGTGTGTGTGTGTGTGTGTGTGTGTGTGTATGAGAGAGAGAGAGAGAGAGAGACTGAGACTGATGATGGGGACCATCCAGGCTAGGCAGGTGCTCTATCATAGGGTTGCACCCCCAACTCCACTGCATCCAGTCTTAAATGTCCTTGAGTGACTGCTAATCCAAACTGTCATGGTTTGTCTCTGTAGCTCTTCAGACAAAGAGCACAGGGCATGCTTGGGCCATCTTGGTGGCTTCAAGGCGTGGTAAGTACCCTGGCAGCATTGGGGCCCTCAACACCTCACCTGGACCTGCTGTGGTAGATAGCTGAGAGTCAGGGAGGCCACCCCACACCGCCAAGATTCTCTGGGGCAGAAACTGGCAACAGTGCCTGTGCAGGGGCCTCTTGGAGCAGTCCCTGGCTCTGCAGAAGTTTCCAGTCTCCTGCTGGGGAGACAGACGATGCTTTCCTGGACCACAGCTGCCCCTTCTTTCCCATCCTTCTCTCTGTGGCCCCAGATCTCTGTCCCCTACATCTGTCTTCCTCTCTGTCACATCTGTGTCTACTTCTCCACTGATGACCAGGTGAGGTGCAGCCTCCTGATATGCCCCTTGTCTCTCTCCATTTCTCTTCTCCAGGTGCACGTGAACCCCAAGTACATTGTTCTGGAGTCTGACTTTACCAACAACGTGGTGAGATGCAACATCCACTACACAGGTCGCTATGTTTCTACAACAAACTGCAAAATTGTCCAGTACGTGTTTGCCCAACCCAACTCCCTACCCCAACCACATTCCTACCTGAGGAGCAGGCAGGACCCCCTGAAATACCTAAGACTCCTGCACTTTGGGGCTGAATCATTGATGGCTGAATTCAGATACGCACCAGCCCCAAGCGGAGTGCTCACGATGGAGCTCAGGCAGGCTATGGGGTATTGACATGGGTCTGATTCTGTTGTCCCCTAGGATTTTCAGATAGAAAATCCTATCAGAGGCAGAAGGCAGGATGGTCTGTTAAATGCACGGGCTCTGCCATCCTAGTGTGTGCATCCTTGTTTTGATAACACCTTTGCTCTCAGAGCTGCTACCTTCTTCACTTCCCATGCAAGCTTGGGATAAGGACTTGCATGTTCAGGTCCCCAACTCCTGGAGGAGCAGAACAACAGGCATGGTCATCAGTGTCATTATCAAGTGGACTGGGTTAAGTAATAATCCCAGATTGGGAGTCATTCTGGTTGGATAAGCCAACTTCTGTTCCTGGGTCTTCCTCATACAGAAAGTTAACAGAATGTGGTCCTGGGCTTTTCGCATATGGTTGCTAAGCTGGGTGTTTAGGACCTGCTGTCCCGGGCCAGCTGAACTCATTCTCCTGAATCTCTCCTTCCAGGAAGCACTTTATAGAGAACCCGTCGCTTACAAATTTACAACTTCCTTCTATTCCCTGTGAATTTAAATTTTTTGCTTAGACCACAGCAATATTCTTCTACTAAAAGTGTTCCAGCACTTTAAGCTTAGATCGTCCATGTGGTCAGGCTGTGAAAACTCCACATCCCTGGAGAGGTGTTGTTATCCCAAAGATCGTGCTTGTCAAAGGATGGCTAGTATGGGAGTATAAGCCTGTGGGATCAGGGCTCATTGTGTGACTAGAATCAGGGCTCATTTGTGTGACTAGGATCAGGGCTCAGTGTGCCACCAGGATCTGGGCTCAGTATATGGCCAGTGTCAGGGCTCAGTGTATAACAAGGATCAGGACTCAGTGTGTAACTAGAATCAGGCCTGAGTGTATGACAAGGATCAGGGTTCAGTGTGTGACCAGGATCAAGGCTCAGTATGTGAAAAGGGTCAGGACTCTGTATGTGATCAGAGCACATTTCAAGACAGCTCTTCCTTCCATTAACCTATTACTCCCACTCATATGCTCACACCTGAAAGAATGGGTCTTGCCACCTCTAGTTTAGTACAGAAATCGATCAGATAAGTTAGGAGTAGAATCAGGCTTCCATCACCCAGGACATGACCAGAGGGTGACATGACCCTGCCTGATCCTGCTCTCCACGGGCAGTTTAGCTTTCATAAGTCTGAGTTTCTTTCTTTTTTTTTTTTTTTTAAGATTTATTTATTTATTATATGTAAGTATACTGTAGCTGTCTTCAGACACTCCAGAAGAGGGCGTCTGATCTTGTTACAGATGGTTATGAGCCACCATGTGGTTGCTGGTATTTGAACTCCGGACCTTCGGAAGAGCAGTCGGGTGCTCTTACCCACTGAGCCATCTCACCAGCCCAAGCCTGAGTTTCTAATGACTATTTACTCATCCGTGTGTCTTGGGTCACAGGGACCCCATCAACACCATCAGGGCCCTCTCTGAGTGTAGACATCTGGGCTACCCCGGTGCTCCCCTGGAGGCCTGTGGTTGTGGAGGCAAAGGCCCTTCCTTCCAAGACCTCTTTACATAAGTGCTTGGACAGCCCCAGGTCTTATGAGGGTGTCCCTGTGACCCTGACCACAGGCAGGCTGCTGGGCCAGCATACACAGGAAGCTGGACGGAGCGTTCCCAGAAAGGCCACGGGACTGACACATGTGGGTTTCCATCATGTTTCTGAAGAGGGGAAAAGAGAACATTTTTCTCCTTTTTAAGAAGAAAAAAGGGGGGGTCAGACTTAGAAAACAACAAGCATGAAAGTATTGCTTGACAAGAACAGCTAGAACCTGGGGCCTGGGGCAGCCAGCAGGAGGCATGCTGAGACTGTGCCCAAAGAGGTGAGAGGCCCCGAAGGGGAGATGGACACCCACCTCTGCACCACAAGGAACCTTATGTGTCAGAGAGGTGGGCCACCTTGCAGATGTCACACCACTCACATTCTCTCTCTTTCCTTAGGTCCTGATCTGAGTGGACAGAGCCCCCCTTGTCTCTCCTTGAAAAGCAGGACCTGCTTCCAGGCAGCCTCCCCCAAGAGGCTCAGCCTAGCCCAAGGCAAAGGCAGCTGGCCACTGAGGCAGCCCTCCCTGCCAGCCTCAGGGAGTGAACATGGACCCAAACCACAGGGATCCTGGATGCCGGACCCTGTCTTGTACCTACTTCTCCTCTACGACACCGTGGAGTCTGTCGTTGGTTCTAATTTTTATATTTTGGCCATCCCACACAGCAAGATTGCCCGGGTGCTGAATAAAACAAGGGTTTTCTAGTCTGGAGCTCTGCAGTGCCGTGCGGTTTGGCGGACCACAGCTGGGTCAGGCCCAGGAGATATTCTGGGGTTTCAGCCTCTGTGTAGGAAAATGTCGAAGGGTAGCTGCTGGACAGCCAGGACTCCAGCAACTTCCACGCCGCCAGCCTTGGCCATCATGGAAATGCTGAGGGATTTAGTCTAAAGCCATGTCGTCTTCCTGGACAGAGGACCCCATCTCATAGAATCAGGGCAGAGGTGGTAGGTGGCTCCATCTCCTAGCCTCTTCCCCCTACCCCCAGCCTTCCACCTTTTACTGCTCTTTCTTTCCTTCTCAGACTGTAGCTCACCACCAGCACCACCCCCCACCATCATCACCACTGTCACCACCACCACCATCACTACCATCACCACTACCAGCGGCAGCAGCCCTGGGCACTACTACAGCTTTCACAGTGCTGGACATCCTCGGGACAAATGGGGAGAGGCAGAGGACCCTTAAAGTGGGAAAGGTCTACCTCCCCGAAGAGAGAGGACATATGAATTCTTGGCAGAGGGGATGGCTTGGGTTAGGGTTAGGTAGAGTAGTGGGTCTTGAGGCTCTAGGGAGCGCAGGAGGGAAGAGCTCCACTATCCTGGTATTCTAGAACTCCTGGACACCACTCTGGACCAGGAAGACGTGGGAAGAAAATGTCCACTCCTTTGCTCCTCTCCCACCAGCTCTCAAGCTTTCTTTCCACCCACCTGCCACTGCCACCCTGGAGAATCACCGTAGGAACGGGAGAGAGACTTGGCTCAAGGCTCTAGTTCTAGCGTTTGATGCTGGGCCAGGTATGCTATACCTCTGGGCCTCGGGTTTCATCATCAATAAAATGGAGCTGCCCTCCTGCCTGGCAAAGCTACTGTCATGGAGAACCCACCTGTCATTTCCACAGGGCAGGCACTAGGTGAGCTACAGGGTCAGCACCTGCCCAAGAGTCCATTTGGACTCAGCTCCTTAAAGACCACCCCTACCCCACCTCCCCACCATCTTTGGGCTCTGTTGCTATTCTTGCCTCTGTGTCCCTGGCAACCAGGAGATCTTCTGGAGGGTTGGTGGGAAGACCTCCCAGAAGGTTCCTGGCCCCAGCCCACTGGAGTGGTTGGGCCAGGCAGCAGCCCAGGCAGCAGGACCCAACTCTCCTGGCATGAGGGAGGTGTCCTGGCCAGCCATTCTGCATCTAGGCTGGACCAGGAGCCTGAGCAGGAACTCAGGGGCAGACTAGACGTTTGATTACTGTCCCGCTACACCCTCTGCCCACATGACTCTTAATGATGCCACTCCATACCTGCCCCCCCCCCACCATTCCTCTCTAGGTGCCCCAGAGTAAGCCAGGAACACCCCCCCCCCAGTTAGAAGAACCCTAGAAGGTAGGCAGAGTTAAAGATCCTCGATTCCTAGATCAGAATGTGAGCCTATGGGAGACTACAGGTGAACAGGACTGGAACCCAAGTCCCTGAGCCCCAGTCAGGCTAGATGGCTGGTGCGTGCAGTTTCTGGGGAGGAGACCCCTACCCTTAGTGATGCTAAGGGAGGCTGGGGCCAGACAACTGGAAAAGGAGAGGGGTGGGGTGAGTTTTCCCCAAGGAGGCTCATTTCAAAGCACGGGGAAGGGACAGACTCCAGACACAAGGTTCCAATGTGCTCGTGAGCCCTAACCCTGGAGCCCAGACCCCAGAGGCTGGGTGGGTGACTGCAGCTCTGCCCTTAAGGTGGAGCAGGCACAGGGGCCAGTCCCCACATTCTGGCAGGACCTTCTGAAATGAGCAGTCTGGCGTGGAGGCAAAGAGGAAAGGAAACCTCCACCTCACAGGAGATGTGCCAGGATACACAGGGACTGTGGGCAGCCATTGTTCCTTCTAAAGAGTTGCCATGGTTTGAGGGCTCTGTCCAAACTGCTCCTCCCTCTGGAAGAAGAGGTGTGCTCCACCCACCTCAGAGAAGTGGCTCATAGGGCGTTTGTGTAGGGCACAGCAGGGTCTGTGGCCAAGGGAGGGGCAAAGGGTCCTAAGTGGCTGGGCAAGCATTGTCGTTGTTGGGAGGGAGACAGACGGAGGTCCCTCGAGGTTTATCTCAGCATGTCACTTGAGGGGAGGGTGGCCTCACTGCCCTTGTCTTGCTGTCTCCTGGCTCTGACTCTTACCCAGGGCTCACCTAGTGGAAGATGACCTGGACCTCATCCCGAGCTTCACTCAGAGTTATGTCAGACCCACAGGACAGGCCACAAGGCTCAGGGACTGCGTCCACTTACCACCTCAATCTCCCACATGTCCCTTCAAGGACCAGCCTAGGTCCCTTGAAGCCTGGGCCTTCCCTTCTTCCCTCTTCATCTGGGGAGCACTGAATGTCCCCACCTGTGGCTTGCCCACCCCCTTGCTGTATGGACAGGTGTGGGGGATAAGAAGGTTCCTCAAGCCGGCCGTGGTGGCGCACGCCTTTAATCCCAGCACTTGGGAGGCAGAGGCAGGNGNATTTCTGAGTTCAAGGCCAGCCTGGTCTACAAAGTGAGCTCCAGGACAGCCAGGGCTACACAGAGAAACCCTGTCTCGAAAAATCAAAAAAAAAAAAAAAAAAAAAAGAAGGTTCCTTAACCTCCCTCAGACACAACCAAGGCACACAGGTATCATCTCCACCCCAGGCCCATCGGTGCTTCATTGAATAGGATAGAGAGAGCCTTGGGGCCAGCTGCCCAGCTACCTGCACTATACACACACACACACACACACAACACACACACACACACACACACGCCGCTCAGTCCCAGTACTGAGGACACACACACACACTGCTCAGTCCCAGTACTAAGGACACACACACACACATACACGCAGACACATCGCTCAGTCCCAGTACTGAGGGCTCACTGCCTCTCCCAAGGCCTGCCAGAACAGTTTGGCCTGCACTGGGCCCTGCAACCTCCCTTTGGTCTAACCAGTAAGATCCCTTATTTGGTGCAATGGTCATGGACACAAAAGGAATTCAGGAGAGGCTGGAGAGAGGGCTCAGCGGTTTAGATCACTGACTGTTCTTCCAGAGGTCCTGAGTTCAATTCCTAGCAACCACATCATGCCTCATAACCATCTGTAATGGGATCTGACGCCCTCTTCTGGAGTGTCTGGAGATAGCTACCGTGTACTCACATTAAATAAATAAATAAATGTTTAAAAAAGAAAAAAAAAAACAAAAAGAAAGGAACAGAGGCCTTCACTACTACCCTGTAGTGGACCTCTGTCCCTCTTATCTGAGAGCCTGACTTCTTGGGCCCCAGTGCTAATTCCCTATCTGGCAGTAAAGAGAGAACAGGAAAGAAAAGAGAGAAGGGGAAGGGAATGAGAAAAAGTCCAGCCCAGTGGGGGGTTGGAGGGAGGACCGGAGAGGGAAGGAACCACTCATTGGACTCAGGTCAGGGCAGTGACCAGAAAGACTTGTAGCTGCACAGGCTGCCCCATTGCCTGGCTTAGAAGACACCATTATGAGGCCTACAGTGGGGCATTAGACCTCCAAACCAGGACCTGGGCCTGGAACCTTCAGAAAGACTCCAACTGAGACCAAGGTGCTCAGGGGCTGCTCCAGCAAGGTGGAGAGGCTACAAAAGCCAACAGGATGAGGTCAGTTAGACCTGGATGCCTCTTGTGTTAACTGTCCTGACCACACCCTGACCACACCCTGACCTTACCCCATCCCCTGTCCAGGATGTTGGTAGTTTCCTGCTCCACCCCCACCCTTTCCACAAGACCCCAGGTTAATTTACTAAAGCATCCTCCTGTCTTCGCCTACGCAACAGGAATCCCTGTGAGGGACCCAGCGAGACCTGGAGGAGGAGGGGGCTGATAACAGCTGTGGATGGGAGACACTGATCTAGTTTGGGGCTGACTGTTTGATGAAGGGTCTTGTCATCCTGAGTGTCTCCAAGGGGGCCTGCCAGACAGTGTCGAGGTGTCTCAGTGCCTGCTGAAGATTGTTGGTAACATCTACCCATCCAGGGTTAGGGCCCCCTTTCCAGACCCTGCCAAGCCCCTCATTAATGATAAGGGAATTGGATGCCATTTGGGTGCCCACACATGGCTCTGACCTTCTCCTGGTCCCTGTGGGGATAGACTCTCCCTCCCAACAGCCTCCTCTTCCATGGCCATGCCCTGGTGTATCCCACAGTTCCCAGCAACCCACAGATGGAGTCCTGTAGGTGGGGCCTCCAGGCAGGCCACAGCTGGTCAGAAAGAATGGCAGGCATTGCATAGCCTGGGAAGCTCACAGGAAAGCACACACACACACACACACACACACACACACACACACTATAATTTTTTAAAAGTTAAGATTCATACACGTTTATAAGTTAGAGTGTTTCAACATTCAATACTTCCCTAGGAATATGTTTTTTCTTTTTTTGAGTGGGGGGGGCGGTTCGAGACAGGGTTTCTCTGTGTAGCCCTGGCTGTCCTGGAACTCACTCTGTAGACCAGGCTGGCCTCCAACTCAGTAATCCACCTGCCTCTGCCTCCCAAGTGCTGGGATTAAAGGCGTGTGCCACCATGCCTGGCAGGAATATGTTTTTAAACTTCCAAAATCAATACCAAGGAGTAAAAATCACAAACCCACAGGATTTTAGAATTTGTCACCTCTAAATGACTGCCAGACTTAAGAGAATTCTAGAATGAGCTCTTTTGAAGTGGAGAAGTGGGTAGTGGCTATGTCATTTAAGCTCTTCCGGAGCACTATGCAAACACTGGGTCGATTTTATGTTCCTTAGCCAATATTATGAAGTAAACATAATCCTGACACCGAAACTATGATGGAGACGACCATCCTGCCCACCCATGCTCCCATGACAGCCACAGACTGGGTTAATTCGAAATGGCAGACATCAGATTCCTGGATAAAATTCCAGCAGATGGAACTCAGAACCATAGTGTGGTCTGACACGATCGGTATTTGGCTTGCTCCCCTGTGTCTCAGATCTTCTCTACGGCAATGCTGGGAGCCAAGGTCTGAGTCCAAGCAATTTGGACACAGCGTCTACTTTGTGTGGTCCTAAATGCCCTCTCAGGAAGCAGAGAAAGCCAGCAAAGTCAGTGTGCACGACTTATAAAAATACAATGTAAAAGGACCGCCACTCAGATCCCTGCTGTTTGCTGGCAACTTGTGGTTAGCTGGACCAGCCCATTGGATTGATAATTTGACATTTCTCTACCTTTTGGAGAATTTTTGTTGGTTTGGTTTGGTTTTTGAGACAGTGTCTTTCTAGGTAACTGAGGCTGGCCTTGAACTCATCCTGTAGCTCAAGCTGGCCTCTACCTCTCTGTTTGGCTGCTTCAGCCTCCTAAGTACAAGATTATAGGGCTGAGACTACTATACTAGCCTGATGAAGCTCTTGGGTGTTTTGTGGTCTTTGGGATGGACCCAGGGTCTTGGGCGTGCTCTACCACTGAGCTATATTTCCAGCCCTTATCATTTCATTGTTTTAAAAAATGAGATCAAGGTCTTATTAAGTTTCCCAGTCTGACCTTAAGCCTACTCGAAGCATAGGCAGGTCTGGAATTTGTCATCTTCCTGCCTCAGCCTCCTGAGTAGCTGGGACAATAGACACCTGTCACCAGGCCTGTCTTGTGTTTTTATATAGGTTGTCAGTTCTGCCTTCTTCCTACGAGGCTTGATTGCAGCTGATTTTACAATTCGGAATCCTGACAGAAGTCTGTTTTTGCTTTGTCAATGTGCATAATCCCTGTCCTGGTTAGTGTCTTGTCAGATTGACATAAACTAGAGTCCTTTTAGGAGAGAGAACTTCAATTGAGAAAATTCCCCCGCAAGACTGGCTACTGGGCAAGCCTGTGCAAGCGAAGTGGGGGTGGGGTGGGGCATATTTTGATTGATTGTTGATTGATGTGGGAGAGCCCAGCTCATTGCCAACTCTGAGCAAGTACTCTTGGGTGGTACAAGAAAGCAGGTTGAGGGCTGAAGAGATGGCTCAGTGATTAAGAGCACTGACTACTCTTAAGGTCCTGAGTTCAAATTCCAGCAACCACCTGGTGGCTCACAACCATCCCTAATGAGATCAGATGTCCTCTTCTGGTGTGTCTGAAGGCAGCTACAGTGTACATACATATAATAATAAATAAATCTTTCTCTGGAGCGAGCAGGGCCAGAGTGAGCAGAGGTTCTGAGTTCAAATCCCAGCAACCACATGATGGTTCACAACCGTCTGCACAGCTACAGTATACTCGTATACATAAAATAAATGTAAGTATTGTTCTTCCATGGTCTGTGCTTAAGTTCCTGTCTCCAGGTTCCTGCTTGAGTTCCTGTCCTGACTTCCTCCAGTGACATTGGATGACCTAAGAACTGTGAGCAGAAAGAAACCCTTTCCTCCCTAAGTTGCTTTTGGTCATGGTGTTTGATCACAGCAATAGAAAAGTAGTTAAGGCAGCCCCAAAACTTTAGGACAATGTCTGTGGTACACTGACAACCACTTTCTGGTCTCAAAAGGAGCTCCAATCTCTGGCAGCAAGAGGTCTTAGCCTGAGCTGGGGTCCCAGCAGCTTGTCAGGGAACAGATTGTCAATGCACATGGAGGCCACCAGGGGGAGCAGGACTTTGTTTTCCTCAGGGTTATTTCAGAGGTAGAGGTAGGGTTTTTTTGTTTTGTTTTTGGGTAGGTTTCTTTGTTTGTTTGTTTTTGTTTGTTTGTTTGTTTTTTTCAGATCTATTACATAATTTCTGAATCACACCCATTGTCTCTTTTGCTTTTTCAGTATATATAACTAAGAAATATTAATGGATACTTTGCATACAGTTACAGTCACCTCCTTTATGTGTAGTTTGACAAGTTTTATTATTTTAGTTTTATTTTTAATTTTTTTGATTTTTTTTTTCGAGACTGGGTTTCTCTGTGTAGTCCTGGCTGCCCTGGAACTCACTCTGTAGACCAGGCTGGCCTTGAACTCAGAAATCCGCCTGCCTCTGCCTCCCAAATGCTGGGATTAAAGGCATACGCCACCACACCCAGCTTTGACAAGTTTTAAAACTATAAATAAAAATAAATACACCCCCACAATAAAAATGTGGGAAAAAGTCCATTGCTCTCAAATTCCCCTCCTGGGGATCAACAATTGAAAGCACTTACTCTTCCAGAGATCCCAGGTTCAATTCCCAGCACCTACATGGTGGAGCACACTATTTGTAACTCCAGTCCCAGGGGACAAAGGCGTCTTCCATGGACGCTGTATGAACATGGCACAACACTCATACACATAAAATGCAAATGGAAACCCCACTCCTCTCTTGCTCCTGTTGTGGGAATCTTTCTAGAATAAACACTCTGACACGAGTGGAAGAGAGGAGACATCTGGACCAAAGCCAGGACAGCTCCCAGCAGGCCTTGGTATTGGCCCAGTCTGTGTTCCCATTTTATATCTAAAACCACAAGGGGGAGCTAGTGAGAAGTTACTGATACAGCAAGAAGCCTGAGCAGCAGTCAGGTTGTTAAGGGCAACGGCTCATTGTTTTAAACTGTTTCTCAGGTGGCTCTGTTCCAGCCATGTTTGGCACGAGGCATTCTAACTGTGCTTTAGGAGAATCACTAAATAAATCAATAAATCAGTATCTAATAGCTGTTTTTATCTCCTCCTGTGGTATTTCCTTGTATTCAGTCTCACAGTCACAGAGCCCTGGAGTTCCTGAGTTGTTCTCTGTCCCTGAAGATTTGCCTTTCACGGGATCGCCTGTAAATAGCGCCACATAGTAGGCAGCCTTTTGTTTCTAATTTCGTTTACAGAATATGCCTTTTAGTTTAATTTTAATTTTTATATTGTGAATTGAAATTATCTTGCTGTATGGGGTACAAAGTGAGGTACTTCATGATTTATGAACATAACAAAACAATTAAATCAAGCTCATTAACAGCCATCAAGTCAAGCACTTATCTTCTTAGGATGGAACAATTCAAATGCATTTCCTTGGAGACTTTTGTTTGCTTTTTTTTGGTCAAGGCTTCTAGTGGAGGCTAGCCTTGAACTTGCTACCATAACAGAGGTTACAAAGAACTTCTGTCCTTATGCCTCCACCTCCCAGGTGGGGCTAGTATAGTCATGTGCAGCCACACCCTGCTTCTGCAGTGCGGGGGACTGAACCTAGGGCTTCGTGCTTGCTAGATAAACACTCTGCCCACGGAGCCACAGTTCTGGATTGTGGAATGTGCATTTGCCAAGGACCAGCTTCAGTGTGGAGACGGGTTCTGAGAAGGGGAGTCTGGGAGCCTCGAAAAGAATAACTTGAAGTCTAACTGTAGATTCAAGCTGTCGACCTATGTTATGCTTGATACAGCTTTTCCAGTCTGCTTCTATGTTCTGCTTTCTCTCTGGAGAGTTCTCTGTCTATATTCTGCTTGCTTGCTATTCTAAGAGATCTCTCTGTCCAAGTCCTTCTTGCTTATGTGCTTCCGCACGAAAGCAAATACATGAGTGCCAGTTGTCTAAGCAGTTCTCTTCTTTTTCTGTTTGTTTGTTTTTATGTTTGTTTGTTTGTTTTGAGACATTTTCTCTGTCTGTCCTGGAACTCACTCTGTAGACCAAGCTGACCTGGAACTCAGAAATCCACCAGCCTCTGCCTCCCAAGTGCTGGGATTAAAGGCGTGCCTCACCACACCGGCAACTGTTCTCTTCTTTCCCTAAAAAGTTTTCTGGATCGCTCATCTCCTGCAGAGCACAGGTCCTGGCTTTTATTTTACATTTCAATCCAGCATCCTGTTACCCCTTTTGCAAACAATTCAGAGATCTGTCTGTCTTTGTTAAGCACAGGTGATAAACTAGTTAGGTGGCACCCTGCCCTGAAATTTCCATTTCCCCTACACCTGGGCCTTCATTTTCCAAGTCCCAGGCTGACCTTGAACGAACCCAGGAATCTGCCTGCATTTGCATCTGCCTGTCTTTGCATCTTTCTGATTCGCTGGCTCATAGTAGCTACCTCTGTTCCTTTAGATTCATGAAGCCCCTCGTAATTCATATTGCATCTTTATATTTTTGTATACTTGAGAATTATATAATTTCAAAATGTATTTAGAGCTCTTTCCCATAGCCTTAAGGGCTGTTCTGAAGGTCCCAGTGTTTACCATTTTGCTGAGATATAGTCACACTCTTGACTTCCAGACAAATAAGCCTTACACCCACAGCAGCCATTGACACTTGTGAAGGCTCACACAGGGCCCTGTCCCAGGGCCAGGAACCATGTCACTTTGTCCCCACCAGGCTTAGCATACATTCAATTTACTATATTTGTTGTATTATGTAATTATCACAAAGCAAAACCATATTCCTTCTGGACATAATGTTTATGAGACTCACTCATGTCCATTGTGTGATCAGTATTTTATTACATGGTTTTCTTGCTGTACTGGGATGGACCGGATGGACCGCGTGACTTTCCCCAGGCTGAGCTGTTGTCTCAGCCCCAGGATTTTCTTGCTCTTGTTTCCTCATATTCCATATTCATAGATGTATCACAATTTTCATAGATATACCACAACTGTTCATCCATTTACTAGTAGATTCATGTTTGTTTGTTTTCTCCCTAGATTTGGGCCATTATGGAGAAAACTGCTCTCAATATTCTCACATAAGCTTCTGTGGTGTACATACCTGTTTTCACTTTTTCTTGTTAAGTCAGGAATGAGGTCACTGAGTCACACGATAACGGTAGATTTCACTGTCTTAGAACTACTGAACTTAAGCCGGGCATGGTGGCGCACACCTTTAATCCCAGCGCTCGGGAGGCAGAGGCAGGCAGATTTCTGAGTT
>NC_034599.1:53166391-53174127 GCF_900095145.1 Mus pahari | reverse complement strand
TGAGTGTGTGTGTGTGTGTGTGTGTGTGTGTGTGTGTGTGTGTGTAGCTCTGAGCTCTGGATGTCCCGAAACTTGAACTATAGATCAGGCTGGCCTCAAATTCACAGTGATCCACTTGCTTCTGTCTCCTGAGTACTGGAACCAAAGGAACACCAGACCATTCAATTGCTAAGGAAGCTGACAAAAAGAAGCTAATAATCCGAGCCTGACAAGCTCAGGAGAAAGCCGTGGGTGCACTGTTTACTACCTGTAGGACTAGGAACCGATGACTTACACCCTCTGAGCTCAGGAGTTCTCAGTGCTAAAACCCGGATTATTCAATACAAGGACAAGGATAGCTTAGTTAAATAAGTCATATTGTTTGTGCTTTAATAAAATGTAAATTTTTATATAATTTGTTAATTAAGAGATATGAGATATGACTTCCTGACTACCTGACTATAATTCTTTTCTTTTTAAAGAAAGATTTATTTATTACACATAAGTACACTGTGGCTGTCTTCAGACACACCAGAAGAAGGCATTAGATCTCATTATAGATGGTTGTGAGCCACCATGTGGTTGCTGGGATTTTTGAACTCAGGACCTCCAGAAGAGCAGTCAGTGCTCTTAACCACTGAGTCATCTTTCCAGCCCCTGACTATAATTCTTAAAGAGCAGTGGCTTTAATTTTAGTGAGAAGCATTGTATTGGATACTTTTTATATATCCAATATAAAAGTCTGCTGTAGACTGTGGGGTTTTGTTTTTGTGCTGTCCTATCAAAGAAATATTTATTTAAACAAAATCACAAGCTGGGCGTGGTGGCGCACGCCTTTAGTCCCAGCACTCGGGAGGCAGAGGCAGGCGGATTTCTGAGTTCGAGACCAGCCTGGTCTACAGAGTGGGTTCCAGGACAGCCAGGGCTACACAGAGAAACCCTGTCTTGAAAAACCAAAATAAATAAATAAATAAAAAACAAAATCACAGATTTTTTCTTTTCTTTATACATTTATTTTAAGTGTATGGGTTTCTTGCCTGAATGTAATGTTTGTGCACTGTGTGTGTGCAGTGCCAGAGAAGGCCGGAAGAGGGTATCAGATTCTCTAGAACTATAGTTAAAGATGGTAGTGAGCTGCCGTGTGGATGCTGGGAACCAAACCAAGGTCCTCTAGAAGAGCAACAAGTGTTCTTAAATGCTGAGCCATCTCTCCAGCATCCCATCTTTTCTATTTTGAAAATATTTTTCTTAAACGGGGCTTTAAATTGTGCTCTGCACATTTTGACAAATTGTGTTATTATTCTCACTTAATTAAAATATTTCTAATATTCTCTCCTAATTTCTTCTTAGAACCATAAGTTATTTTAGAAGCCTGTTGTTTGATTTCCAAATCCTTGGGGGTTTTCCAGATATTTTTCTGTTACTGATTTATAGCTTAAGTCATCGTGATAGAACATATTTCGAATGATTCCAATTATTTTTAATTCACCAAGGTTTGATTTATGGCTCAGAATGTGGTCTGAGTGAAGGCTACACATTCACTTGGAAAAAATGTGGATTTTGCTGTTGTTGGGTGGAACATCTCACGGATAAATTATCATCAGATTAAACTGGTTAGTGTTCTTCAAGTTACCCAATGACCCATAACCACTCCAATTTTGCGTGTTTGCTTTTTACTGTGCTGAGAGGGGGCTCTCTCCCTTCCTGCTCTCAGCTCCGTGGTTTTAACTGTCTGTCTCCTGAGACACCATTCTCCAGTGCACATACCTTGGGAACTGCTGTCTCTCCTGAGGAGCCCACCCCTTGAACTACTGCCCTTCCTCACTCCAAAGCCTGCTTCTCACTACCTTTGGACTGCTTTCCCTTGGGCTATTGTTTACATAACTTTATCTTTCAAGACAACCCAAACTGATCTCAAACTTCCAACACTTCTGTCCCAAGTCTGAGGTTAATTTGTGTCATACTCTCCTCTTGCTCTCCCATTAGTGGTAGGGGTGGTTGCAATTACTCTCTTGTGCAAGCCTTGTAAAGCTGAGTGTGGATGTGGGTCACTGTGTTTGGAGCCAGTAGGGTGTGTCTGGGTACTGCTGGCTTCTTCAGGCCCAGCCTCCTAAGAGCCTATGGTTTTGGTCTCAGAAGGTGGGGTTCCCACAGTGTTTCTGTCCCATCCATCTCTAGTGTGCCTGAGACAGAGTTCCTGCCTCATCTGCAGCAGCCTTGGGACCGGGTAACGCTGTTTTGGCAGTTATGCTAGGGAACCAGTGGGGTCTGGTGTTTGCTCTGCAGCAGGCAGGAGCTGCAGGGTATGTGTGCTACTGCCAAGTGCTGCTCCCTGCCTCCCAGCCTTTCTCCTGCATAGCCAGGAAAGACCCTCAGACAAGAGCTCACAGGAAGGGCACAGTCTTGCCTCACCCCCACATTTCCTGCCCAGGAGAACAGCTGGTCTGTCTTTCTCAGGAAGAGCTTGCCACTGGAATTCGGTTTCTAACTTCCCTCTGACCTCAACTCTGACAGCTAAAGTAAATCAAGCTTTCCTCCATTATCTGCCTCTTCCTGTTACAATGTAACCTTCCTGTTATAATGTAACCGACCAACCGCTCTCTTATGTTTCTCTACAGGCTCAGATCCACTTTTCACTTATACAAATAATCAAAGGGGGCTGGGCATGGTGGCCCATGCCTTTAATCCCAACACTCGGGAGGCAGAGGCAGGTGGATTTCTGAGTTCGAGGCCAGCCTGGTCTACAGAGTGAGTTCCAGGACAGCCTGAACTATACAGAGAAACCCTGTCTCGAAAAACCAAAAATCACCATCATCATCATCATCATCATCATCAAAGGGTTTTCCACACAC
The DNA here is from genome assembly GCF_900095145.1 of Mus pahari. Classification (NCBI taxonomy): domain Eukaryota; kingdom Metazoa; phylum Chordata; class Mammalia; order Rodentia; family Muridae; genus Mus; species Mus pahari. The sequence goes on along the minus strand of NC_034599.1, from coordinate 53,171,296 downwards.
CCGTGTGTCCTCTGCCTGACTCCTGACACCCTCTGAGGCAATGTCCCCACCTAACAGTGTCTTGTGGATTTTTTTCACTTTTCAGCAGCTTGAGTCACACTTGCTTCCTCTGGAGTGACTGGCTGCCACCACCCCCTATGCACTGCACTGTACCAGTACGTGACAGTCCTTAGTCAACACCCACTCTCCTCTTTCCAGTCATACTTACATTTACCGAGTTTGACTCAAGTTTCAAAACAACCGGTTCTTTTCAAAACTAAAAAACGGACTTACCAGAAGGCCCAGCAGTTCCAATGTTTCACATTTGTCCCAGAGAAAATGACATTTATTTTCCCAGTAGGACCTGGACACGAATGTTCATAACAGCTTTATTTGTAATAGCCCCCAATAAATAAAATACTTGGATAGTTTCCCAGATGTAAGTTGGTAAGCACACTGTTTCACTCAGCAGTGAAGAATGAACTCAGCTGGGGCTGGAGAAATGGCTCAGTGGTTAAGAGCACTGACTGCTCTAGACCTCTGTTCTAGAGGTCCTGAGTTCAATTCCCACCAACCACATGGTGGCTCACAACCATCTGTAATGAGATCTGACACCCTCTTCTGAAGTGTCTGAAGACAGCTACAGTGTACTTATATATAATAAATAAATAAAGCCGGGCGTGGTGGCGCATGCCTTTAATCCCAGCACTCTGGAGGCAGAGGCAGGTGGATTTCTGAGTTCGAGGACAGCCTAGTCTACAAAGTGAGTTCCAGGANAGACAGGGTTTCTCTGTATAGCCCTGGCTGTCCTGGAACTCACTCTGTAGACCAGGCTGGCCTCGAACTCAGAAATCCACCTGCCTCTGCCTCCCTAGTGCTGGGATTAAAGGCATGCGCCACCATGCCCGGCATAAATAAATCTTAAAAAAAAAAAAAGAATGAACTCAGCTTTGGTGGGTGGGCCCCCTGAGAAAATGCTGAGTGAAATTGTATCAAAGAATACTGTGGGCAGGAATCTATTTATATACCAATGAGGTGAAAGAACAGATTCACTGACACAGGTGAGTGGTTCTCAGGGACTAGACTAGGGGAGAGACTGTGGTAACCCCTGTGGTAACCCTAAAGGGGCAGCCCGAGGAAGCTGGTGAATGGGTTTCTGCGGCTCCAGGCTGGGCATTAGAAATCACTGCATAGGCCAAATGAGCACTGTCACTTCCAACAGAAGATCTTCTCATTCTTGGACAGCTCACCCTGGAGCTCAGTTCCATCCTAATGACAACTACCTGGAGATAGCTCTCAGCTTCAAGGCCTTTTGTTTTTTTGAGACAGGGTTTCTCTGTGTAGCCCTGGCTGTCCTGGAACTCCGTAGACCAGGCTGGCCTCGAACTTAGAAATCTGCTTGCCTCTGCCTCCCAAGGGCTGGGATTAAAGGCATGAGCCACCGCCGCCCAGCACAAAACCTGTTCTTTACAGTTTACTGGTTTGTGTAAAAGGTACGACTCTGAACAGCCAAATGGGACATGCACGCAGCCGGAGGGGGGGCTTCCTTGCCTCCTCCCTCAGTTCTCATGGGGTTGTTTCTATGGCTGGGATAAACATCATCAGCAAAAGCAGTTTGGGGAGGAAAGGGTTTACTCCACTTACACTTCTGCATCACTGTTTGTTACTGAGAAAGGCAAGGGCAGGAGCTCTAGCAGGGTTGGAGGCCATGGAGGAGTGCTGCTTAGTGACTTGCTCCAGGACCAGCAGCCTAGGTGTGGCCCCATGCACAATGGGCTGGGCCCTCCCACATCAATCATCAATTAAGAAATGCCCTACAGGCTTGCCTAAAGCCTGATCTTACAGAAGGGATTTCTCCCTAAGGTTGTCTCCTCTCCGATGACTCTAGCTTCTGTCAAGTTGACATAAAACTAGCCAGCACACCTGTTCAAGGCACAACCCCTCCCAACATCACCAAGACTCTACTGACCTGGAAGTTCTCCAGACCTCATTATTTAGAGGTTTTCTTTGTTTGTTGTTTGTTTTTAGAGAGAGACTTTTTTTTTTTTTTTTGGACTGCACAGAGACAGGGTTTCTCTGTGTAGCCCTGGCTGTCCTGGAACTCACACTGTAGACCAGGCTGGCCTCGAACTCAGAAATCCGCCTGCCTCTGCCTCCCAAGTGCTGGGATGACAGGCGTGCGCCACCACTGCCTGGTTTTAGAGAGAGAGTTCTATACTGTTCGCATGGTCCCATTAGTCACTGGCAAGTGAACTCATCCCTGTCCCTCTCCCTTCCCCAGAGGTCACAGAGAAAGCCCTAACTTAAAACGCTTCTTCCGGGCGAGCATCCTGCTCCCTTAAATAGCCACTTCATTAAGTTAAACTTCAGTGTGAAAAGGCTTCTTATAAATAAGCAAAGACACTCCTGGGTTTCAAGAGCTCTGTCCCAGCATCTGGGACCAGAGGCCATCTATAGACAGATGCTTCTCACCTTACGAAAGGATTGTGTGTACAGTCCTGACTGCTGAGCCTGCTCTCCAGCTTCCTGTATCAGCTCTTTGCACAACCTCTCTGAACTCTGCAGCCTTTCCAGCCCTTTCTTAGCCATTCTGAAAACTGCGCCTTTACATACTACTCTGTGAAGCGTTGATGTGTGATCTGAGAGTTAATATTAGTAATGAAGAGGCTGGGGAGCAGGCTCAGTAGATAAAGGAGATTGCTACCAAGAATGATGACCGGAGTTTGATCCCCGACCCCATATGGTAGGAGAGGATGGACTTCTACAAGTTGTCTTCCAGCCTCTACATGCACAGTGTGGCATATGCGCGGGCACACACACACAGTGAATAAATAAAGTAAGTAAATGGAATATCAATGAGTAAGTTTGGAATAAAAGAACTCTTGCTTGCTAGTGGCTGGGTATAAAGGGCAACTGAGACTATTTTGCTAATTATAACCAATAAAACCGTGTAGCTTGTGAATTAATTGATTATCCAATAAACTCTGACATTGTGGAAAGGCACACATACCTGTTTCTGACATAACATCATCACAACAGGGACATATTGGTCTTTCTCTGGCTTGTCCTAACTTGGAAGCAAGGACAGGAGACACCTGTCAGTTACTAACACAGCCTCAGCCACTGGGCCCACTGATGCAGCTGTTTAGCTTCCTGGGTGGTTGCTTGGATTCTCAATTTGGCTTCTTAAAATCTGGCTGGCAGCAAGCTGGCTTCTTGGACGTAGACTGTGACAAAGGGAGCGGTTTCCTGGACAAAAGCTCAGGCTGTGGGGCAGAGTTCTACTTTACATATTGTTTTTCTTTTGTTCTCCCCAGCGCATCTTCAGAACCCCCCTGGGGCACACCCAGGGGCCTCCCTTGCTCCCCTGAGCCCTCTGGCCTCATCTACCACTTTCTAACTGTTTCCCTGCATATTCCCTGCTGCTCTGAAATGCACCAGGCCCTCTTCCTGGACAAACTCAGTCTTCAATACTAGTCATGTCTACTTTTCCCAACTACAACGAGACTTTCACAGGATTTACAGTTGAGTTGGTTCGTTGGTTCACTATTTTAACAGTGCTACCTAGAGCACTAAAACTGCCTTACTTAGCAAAAAGTCAGTGCCTAAGCTGGGCGTGGTGGCACATGCCTTTGATCCCAGCACTTGGGAGGCAGAGGCAGGCAGATTTCTGAGTTCGAGGCCAGCCTGGTCTACAGAGTGAGTTCCAGGACAGCCAGGGCTATACAGAGAAACAATGTCTCAAAAAACAAAAAAAAAAAACAAAAAAAAAAAAAAAAAAAAAAAAAAAAAAGTGAGTTTCACTATGACACTTTCATACATATAAATAGAGTACTTCAATCACAGTCACCCTCCATTACCCACTTCTGCTAATCTTTCTGGTTTTCCCAACTAACACTCCTTTCACTTTGGTGTGTGTGTGTGTGTGTGTGTATGTGTCTATGTTCCTGTGTCTGTGTGTATCTATATGTATGTCTGTGTCTGCATATCTGTGTGCGTGTGCATGTTTGTGTGGGGGGGGACAGAAACAGAGACAGAGAATAAGGTTAGGTTACGTCAGAGTTATTTATAAGGTGAGTAAAAAGTAGGGTCCCCTGAGTCCCTTCCTTTCCCATGACAGGGTGCTGCTGATCATGTGCAGGTGATCATGCTGCTGCATGTTCAAGCATGCGAAGCCCTGATACCCCACAAGTGATTGTCCCACGCCTCACTTTACCCTCCTCCAGCACTCACGTCCTTCCAAGCCCTTCTTCCCAGATCTTCCCTGAGCATCGAAGGGGGCGATAGTCTTATTCCATGTATGGCCGATCGTTCAATGGTCACTTGCACTTTATCCTCTGCATTTTGACCACAGTCACTCCTGACAGTACACTCCTGACAGTAAAGCTGACAGCAGTGCCATTCCGTGGATATCAGCAGAGTTCTTTGGAAGGGCATCAGACAGTCTCCTCATATCCATTTAGGAAATCGGAAATCAGCAGTAGTTTGCCCAGCTATCCGTATGGCGCAAATGGGTAATTAACGACTGGGTGAGTGAATGTGCCATGGGTATATTTAATAAAACAACTGCTTTTTATGGGGTACTTAAGAGTATATCAGAGGGGCTGGTGAGATGGCTCAGTGGATAAGAGCACTCGATTGTTCTTCCGAAGGTCCTGAGTTCAAATCCCAGCAACCACATAGTGGCTCACAACCATCCGAAACGAGATCTGACTCCCTCTTCTGGAGTGTCTAAAGACAGCTACAGTGTACGTACATTAAATAAATAAATAAATATAAATAAATAAATAAATAAAATGCTGTATTTAAAAAAAAAAAAAAAAAAGACTCTCTTGTGAGGCTATGCCAGTGCCTGGCAAACACAGAAGTGGATGCTCACAGCCAGCTATTGGATGGAACACAGGGTCCCCAATGGAGGAGCTAGAG
>NC_034599.1:53162066-53163316 GCF_900095145.1 Mus pahari | reverse complement strand
CTGGAACTCACTCTGTAGACCAGGCTGGCCTCGAACTCAGAAATCCGCCTGCCTCTGCCTCCCAAGTGCTGGGATTAAAGGCATGCGCCACCACGCCCAGTGAATCTGGCCTGGCATCACTTCCCTTTTTACCCTCGGCCCCACCAAACCCATCCAGGTCCAGGTATAGCCGGGATGTTTGTTTGTTATTAGGATGGGAAGTGATCAGGCCAGGTGAACTCTCCTGTGTCCCTACATCTTCCCTGCACAGAAAGAAGTACCTCCCTATCCTTAAAACGTTGATCCTCAGCCGGGCGTGGTGGCGCACGCCTTTAATCCCAGCACTCGGGAGGCAGTGGCAGGCGGATTTCTGAGTTCGAGGCCAGCCTAGTCTACAGAGTGAGTTCCAGGACAGCCAGGGCTACACAGATAAACCCTGTCTCGAAAAAAACAAAAAACAAAACAAAAAAAAGTTGATCCTCCAAAGCCAAATCGGAAAGAAAATGTTACCCAGGCACCTCTAGATGGCGCTACACACTAAGACTGATTTCTTCAGGTTTCCTTTGGCAATCACTCTAAAGCAGAAGGCAGGGGAACCTCTGGATGTCCCTCCCTAGTTTTTTCTCTTCTAGGTGACTCTAGCCCTACTAGCAGGCTTTATTTTTATCTCGGTGGTAATCCTAGTGGTTTGGGTACACACAGGGTCGAAAACCCGTTAGACGCTACGAGGCCAGTTTTCTCGTTCCCTGCTATAAAGTCAAAAGTAGGATACAGTCTGTGTGCGGGACAGCTGTGCCCCTAGCGCAACTCTGAGAGCACCTGGCATCTCCTCCCTTCTAAGCTCCTGCTCCTGTCCACGTTCTGCCCTTTCCTCAGCTGCCTGTTCCTGTTCTCTTCCTCCTCCGTCATTTTTCTTCTGTGCTACCTCCGCATTTCTCTGTCTCCCTTCCTTCCTTTCTAAACACATTCAAATTATTTTGCATATGAATGCATGTGGGGGCAAATATGTGAGCAACCGCATACACGTGGAAGTCAACACTGGGTGTCTTCCTAAATCTTTCTCCACTTTATTTCTTGAAGCAGGGATTCACTGAGCCCGGAATTTGCCAAATCTGGCTGGTCTAAGGATCGCATTTCTGTAATTATAGATGGTCTCCACCCATACTCACCCAGTTTCTGTCCCCCACCCCCTTTGGTTTTTCGAGACAGGGTTGCCCAGTTTTTTCTTTTTCTTTCTTTCTTTCTTTCTTTCTTTCTTTCTTTCTTTCTTT
>NC_034599.1:53160226-53161474 GCF_900095145.1 Mus pahari | reverse complement strand
CTCACTTTGTAGATCAGGCTGGCCTCGAACTCAGAAATCCACCTGCCTCTGCCTCCCAAGTGCTGGGATTAAAGGCGTGCACCACCACGCCCGGCGGTTGCCCAGTTTTTAAATGACTTCTGGAGACTCAAATTCCTGTCCTCATGATTGTATGACAGAAATTATTCACTAAGCCATCTCTTTAGCCACAAGATTTTTTTTCATTTTATTCAATAAACTAACTTTCAAAGCCAGCTGCTGGTGTCCATTAATGATAGACAGTGACTTCCTTCTACTCTATCCAGTCTCCCCTCTCTGCCTCAGTCTCTTTGTCTCTCCCTTGCTTCTCTTGTGCCAAGGACTGGGTCCATAGGATGGGTCTCACCTGTGCCACCTCCAAGTCTGTATCCAGCATTTACAAGAGTCAGGCCAGATAGGACCAGAAGCCTTGGGGTCTTGAAACACTCAGTTTTGAGATAACCCTTGTCCCCTCGTGCATAGTAGCCAGGAGATACAGTGAACCAGCTCTGTTACAAACCCTCAGGGAAACAAGCACCCTGGGCCTACCTGCCTCCGTGTGTCTGTGTCCTCATCTAGGAAGTGAGGAGTGACCCCCTCCCCCCACTTTCTTGTTCTGCACCTTGAGGTTTTCTTTCTGTCCTCCCTAGGCAGATACCAGGTGTCCCCCACCAGCCTTGAAAATACTGGACTCTCAGAACAGGAACTGAGAAGCAGCCACAAGAAGCAGGTGGCACTGCCTCACTGCAGTCTCCACCCATCTAATGAATCTCCCAGGCTGCCCCTCCATCCCTGTATAAGGTTTGGTCTGGAGGCTGGGATGCTCATGCAAATGACTCAGTGGCTAACTTAACCTTCTGCTGATGTGGTTAGAACCTGGGAGGGGGGCCGCATGCAAATATTTTCCCGCCTGCGCTCAAGCCCCCAGCCCCCAACTTCCTATACTTCCTTCCCTCCTTCTCTTTTCCTCCAACTACAGATAATTTTTTTCTTTCTCTAGAAACTACCACCATTTCCAGGCTCTTTCTTCTGGGTACAGAAACCCCTTAAACTGAGTTAATCAAATGCTCTCCCCACCCTAGTCAATGCAATGAAAAGAGAGAGCATTGTGAAGTATCAGGGACAAAGGAGGCAGGCAGCCGAGTGTGGCCGCATACACCTGTACTTCCAGCATTCGAAATGTTGAGGCAGGGCTGGAGAGATGACTCAGTGGTTAAGAGATGCTGAGTTCAGCCGGGTGTGGTGGCGCAC
>NC_034599.1:53158720-53159906 GCF_900095145.1 Mus pahari | reverse complement strand
CAGTGACAGTATACTCATATACATAACATAAAAAAAAGTAAAAAAGTTTAAAAAAGAGATAAGATCTTTTAAGATATTAGAATAAAAACATCTTAAAAAAAAAAAAGAAAAGAAATGCTGAGGCAGAAGACCCCAAGAATCCAAGGCCAGCCTGGGCTACATGAAGACTCTGTCTCACACAAATGGACGTGGTGCTACATCCGACCACGGCGGTGAACACCATAGTACTCTGGAGTGGAAATAAATAAATAAATCTATAAATTTACAGATTTAGGCTAAGGGCAAGGCCTATAATAATAATAATAATCACCATTATCATATAAAAAGCCTTCTGGAAGAATAACCAAGAAGCCAAGAATTGTGTGGGGGAAGGCATGGGAACACTTGAAAGGGATCATGCATGTTAGGGGCAATCCACAATTTCTCTATACTCCTTAACAATGTAAGTTATTATTAATGTTATATTATTAGTTTAAGTGTTAGGGTTTTTGGTTTGCTTATATCTAGGTCCATGTGCTGCATGCATACTTGGTGCCCAAGGTCAGAAGAGAGTGTCAGATCTACTGGAACTAGAGTTACAGTTGAGAGGTGCCATGTAGGTGCTATGTGTTGAACTTGGGTCCTCTTGAAGAATGGTCAGGGCTTTTAAACTCTGAGCCATCTCTCCATCCCCTTACATTTTTTTTTTTTAAACCATGTGGATATATTAGCTGTTGTAGTGGTTTAAATGAGAACACCCCTAAATATATTCATATATTTGAATACTTGGTCCCCAGTTGGTGGACCTGTTTGACAAGGATTGGGAGGTGTGGGCCACCATGATGGTCATGGAACCACCCTCTGAAAGCATAAGCAAGATCCTGATTAAATGCTTTCTTTTATAAGTTAGTCATGGGGTCTCTTCACAGAAAAAAAAAAAAAAATAGCAAAGATACCTATTCACAATGGAAAGACTGACAGGTATTGAAATAGGACTAAGGTGCCAGGACACGGGTTGGTACAGCAGGATGGAAGGTTGTGGCTCAGTCTGGGATGCACATTGAGTTGTTAGTCAGCTAGGGCTATGAACCCATTTTTTTTTTTTTTTTCTTTTTTTTTTTTGGTTTTTCTAGACAGGGTTTCTCTGTATAGCCCTGGTTCTCCTGGAACTCACTTTGTAGACCAGGCTGGCCTGGAACTCAGAAAT
>NC_034599.1:53147935-53158435 GCF_900095145.1 Mus pahari | reverse complement strand
CAGAGGCAGGTGGATTTGTGAATTCAAGGCCAGCCTGGTCTACAAAGTGAGTTCCAGGACAGCCAGGGCTATACAGAGAAACCCTGTCTTGAAAAAAAAAAAAATACAGAAAGACCTACTTTAAAATGACACCAAAGTACCACATCATATTTACATATCAATTATCAAAGGAGATACCATTAACATTTTTCACTAGGTTATTTTGATAGGATAAACAGAAATGTTGTCCCAGTGCACATCAGGATATAGAAAGTGCACAATAATAACAATTTCCATCTGCTCAGAATCCCCACACTCAGTCCTAACATTTCAATTCCATCTACTCAAATTAGAGGCTGTCTCTTCCACTTGCACTCTAATGGGGTGTCTCCTTGTCTTGTCTTTCCCTCTTTAGCGCTCTACCCACTGGCAGGCTCAGGGAAGATTTCTGACTGACCCTTTAGGTACTTTTGTGCTTCCTCCCATGTGGACTGCCCAGTTCGCCCTGTCTTCCTAGCCCAGGGGCACTAGAGCTTGTGAGGTATGCCTCTGGCGTGCTGGCCACACCCACAGAGGTGCCCACTTAGGTTACAATAATGGTTGGTGTAGCCCTTACCTACATCCACACAGATACCCACGAAGTTTCCATTTCCCAGAACAGGTGTACTAATCTGAAGTTCATAAAGAAAAAGGAGTTTCAGGGTTTTTTTTGTTTTTTTTTTTTTGAGACAGGGTTTTTCTGTATAGCTCTGGCTGTCTTGGAACTCACTTTGTAGATCAGGCTGGCCTCAGACTCTGAAATCCGCCTGCCTCTGCCTCCCAAGTGCTGGGATTAAAGGCATGTGCCACCATGCCCAGCCCTGTTTCAGTTCTTCTTAAAGCTATGATCTCATCTTTCCTGCTGACACCTTCCCTGGGTACAGTAGCAGCTACCACGGGACTGAGCATGAACACAGAAAAAGACCTGGGTCCCTTGGGTAAAGCCGCCCTGCAGGGCACTGACAGCTGAATGCTTACAGGTAGCTCATGGCCCAGTGGGGAAGTGGGGCAACATAGAAAAGAGATGTTCACTGTTGCTCTATTCATGATATCCAGAAATTGGAAACAACCCAGATGTCTCCCAACAACAGAATGGATAAGGAAAATGTGGTACATTTATACAGTGGAGAACTATTCAGCTCTTTAAAAATATGACATTGTTGGGAATGGTAGCACACACCTTTAATCCCAGCACTCAGGAGACAAAGGTAGGAGGGTCTCTGTGAGTTTGAGGCCATCCTGGTCTTACCAGATGAGTTTCAGAGACAACCAGGGCTGTTACAGAGAAACCCATCCCTCAAATAAAATAAATAAATAAATACATTTTAAAATTGCAACATGACCTTTGCAGGCAAATGGAAAGAGCTAGAAAAAAATTATCCTGAGCGAAGTATCCAAGACCCAGAAGTATCTGTTCTCCCACTATACAAAGAAGCATAGAGCAGCCCACAGTACCTCACCCTGACTTCCAGGGCTGTAAGACACCCCAAAGGAAGAGCTCCACATGCTCTGAGGGCCTGTGCCAGCCTCTAGCGTTGGCCCTTGGCTGAGCACGGTGCAGACCCTCCTTGGCTCACCATACCCCACAGCCAGTTGCACTTCTCCATCCCACACTGTAAATGCCACATTTATTTGTTGGAGGCTCCAAGCCTTTATAAGAACAGAACAGCAGGGCTCCCCCACATGCTGCCCTGAGCCCAGCTCCTCAAACATGCAGGATGGAGCAGGAGGATAAGACCTGGTGTCTTCAGGAGCAGACCATAAGAAAAGCAAATTGTTCTATCGCATGCCCTACCCACCTAGCCTGCTCTGGCTTGCCAATAGGAAGGCAGGGCCGCCTGGAACCACTGTGGTAGCCCTTTTCTTGATTCCCTTCCCTCTGATCTCCCTGAATGTCAGAGCCATGATCCATGTGCTTTGATCCTTCACATGGCTGCCATTCAGGCTGCTTCTGTGCTTCTTGTCTCCCCGGTCAGGTTATCAGCTGGGTCTCAGGCTGCCATTCAGGCTGCTTCTGTGCTTCTTGTCTCCCCGGTCAGGTTATCAGCTGGGTCTCAGGTTATCAGAGTGAAGGCTCTCTGTCTTCACTCTGGGTACCGACTCAGGACTAAGCATTTGTTGGGGACTGAATGTGCAAAGGCCTGTCCAGAGAACTACCACAGGCTAAGTTGCAGTACACCTGACTCAGTTGTGACCAGCCATAGATATCGCCCAGCCTCCCGGGCTCCTTGTTGGGCCTGAAACATTTTCAGGTCTCAGCTTTCCATGGCCCAAACCAACGCCTCCTATTCCAAGAGGCTTCTCTGCCTTGGCCCCAGGTTCAGGGCTAGGTGTCTGATGGACAACCAACACGGTTACTTCAAGGCCTTGAGGACAGCCTCCAGCTTCATGACCACGGCCAGGTCACCCTTCACCCTCAGCCGCCCACTCATGTAGGCCCCCAAGGGCCGAAGTTCCTTGCTCAACAAGGCCTGCAGGTCTGCTTCGGCCATCTCCACCACCACGTCAGGGATGCCATCAGGCTCTCCATGTCCCACTCGGCCTTGTCCTGTTGAGAGGCAGCATCAGCATCAGTAAGAGGATGCTATGTAGGGAGGGGAGGGGTGCACATCCCACTAACAGGAGCAAGTGCTGGTTAGTTCAAGTTCTAGAGCTGGGGATGTGGGCTAGAACTTAACACACACACACACACACACACACACACACACACACACACACACACACACACACGAGTGTGCACGCAGTAGAGTAGAGGTGGGCCAGTGACAAGTAGGTGGAGTGCTGGGGTAGAGCCAGGCATGTGACAGGCCCTGCTATATATGAGGGCTCCTGGCTATCAAACTGAGCTGTCTTACATCCCAGGGAAACCAGAGTCCAGCTTGTCACTATGGGTTCATCATTCCCAACAGCTGTCACGAGCAGGGGGACAGTCTTTAAAAGACCATGGGGGAGAACGCAAGCAACCTGATTGGGAAGGGAAGGGAAAGACAGAGAGGACAGCCACACCTGTAGTAAGGTCCAGGAAGTAGATACTCTGGGTGCCACTGGACAAGATGACGTTGAACTGGTAGCAGGCCCCAACCTGGCTGACCAGTGCCTCTGACAGGAAGGGCTGCAGGGCAGTGAGGAGCCCCTCAGCCACGGGCTGCTTCGGTCTGGGCTCAGTCCCAGCCCCAGCAAGAGAGGCAGGAGGTTCTACTTCATTTATCATTTCCAAGGTGTCTACACAGGAGGCCAACAGGGTTGGGGGGCAGGGGGAGATGATAGAGAACAGGTCAGTGCTCTGCAAAAGGTTGGGATCACTCCATCCCTTTGTGAAGTTTCTTCTTACAGCCCTTCATCCTCTGTGAAGTTGCCTCCTCTCCTAAGAAGCTGCCTCTTGATTCCCTGCAAACAGCCCAAACCCATGTGTTTGAGCTACTCTGGCCTGGAACACACAGCCCTCCTTCCAGCTACCCTTGCTTCTTCTCACAGAGGCGACCTAGGGCCTCTACACACTTGCACACTTGGGCTCTTCTCTAAGCCCTCACTCTGGTCAGCTCTAGGCATGCGGTAGACTACATCAGCTAAGCCAAAGGGACAGGAAGAAAAGAGCACACCACACTCCTTACCTGGCCCTGGGGACGGAACACGTCCGACCGCTGAGTTCATACTTCCCCCTAGCAAGTGGAGGGCCAGCTGTTGGAGGGTGCTGTCCAGGCTGGGCACAGCCAGGCTGTCTTGCGGTGGCTGCAGCACAGCCTCTACTGCCAGCTCTACACGGTCGACCTCCAGTCCCCAAGCTCTGGTCACGTCATTGATCTCCAGCTGAGGGCAGTGAGGAGAGCACCCCCTTGAACATCTTCTCCAAACACCTCACTGTAGCCACACATGGATATAGAGGTCCCATATCCATGCTGGAGAAGCTGCCTGCTGGGGATTCAGCAAGAAGCACCAACCAAGCCGGGCGTGGTGGCTCACGCCTTTAGTCCCAGCACTTGGGAGGCAGAGGCAGGCGGATTTCTGAGTTTGAGGCCAGCCTGGTCTACAGAGTGAGTTCCAGGACAGCCAGGGCTATTCAGAGAAACCCTGTCTCAAAAAAACAAAACAAAACAAAACAAAAAGATCCATTTATCTTCCCTTTTTTTTCTTTGGAGGGGTGTATTTAAGACAGGGTTTCTCTGTGTAGCCCTGGCTGTCCTGGAACTCACTCTGTAGACCAGGCTGGCCTTGAACTCAGAAATCTGCTTGCCTCTGCCTCCCAAGTGCTGGGATTAAAGGTGTGTGCCACCACTGCCCTGCACATTTTATCTTCCTAAAGATGAGTTACAATGGGCTGTGCTTGTGTGAGGAAAATTTGGTAGCACCGTCTTACCTGAGCTGTACTGGCTAAACACTGGATTAGGGGTAGGAGCCCATGTTGGGCTGGCCTAGCACTGTCCTTTACCATGAATGGTCCTCAGAACCAAGTGGAATAATTTCTGAGCCTCTGTCCCCCTCCTCCACTAAAATGACAAATTTGGGCCCTCTCATAATGAAAATGGGAAGCTGAGCTGCCACTGGGTAGGTACAGGGACTCCGTAAGCCATAAATCGCCGGGCCTGGGGCCAGAGGACTCAGTTTTAGAATCTAGGATGCTCACAGCCCGGGGTTCCATCCTCAACTGGCATTGCCACAAAACAACAAAACAAAACAACTACTGTGCTATGAAAACCACTGTTAGGGCTGAACCCTGCTCAGTGTGGGTGCTCGCTGCAGGTGGATAAATGCTAGGCTATGCAACAGAAAGCATAAGCTGGATATGGGAGGGACATACCACCACATGCGTAGCACACAGGAAAGACGATAAATTCCAGTGTACCTAATTTCTCATATATACAGCAGGGACAGGAAAAAGATTCAAATGTTCCCATGTCTCTGTTCTGTTCCAAACAAGGAGAAAAAAAAAAAAAAAGCCAATAGAACCACATGTACAGGGATACCAAGCATTTGGCTGTACGCAGAGGACTCTGTTCCTGTCACCCACCAGAGCAGAAACTGCTGCGGAGGGCTCAAGGCCCAGGGCCATGATTGCAGTGGCTGTGAAGTGTAAAACAAAGCAGTCAGAGGCAGTGGCCCAAGAGTTTCCACTAGAGCATTTATTTTCAGGACACATGCTCAAAATGTGCACGACTCGGGCCACCCTCTGTTTCTCAACTCGGGGTCTCACCTAGAGTCTTTTCAGGCGGTTATAGTGTTGAAATGCAGTGATCTGGTCGTCATTCAAAGAGACCTGGCAGAGAGAGCCAGGCCCTGCTGCCAGACCCTGGGCCCCACCTTGTGAGAAGCCACCTACCAGGAGCTGGTCACCGATCTTGAGCTTCTCCATCTGGATCTCCTGCAGTGGCCTTCTGAGTAGGGCCTTGGTCATGGCGTTGTGGGCTGTCATGCGAGTGGCTGTGTTCAGGTCCTTCACAGCCATCACGGATAGCACTGGGTCCCAGATGCGGAACTGGACATCAGCTCCCACGGACAGCACGGCCCCATCCTTAGAGGCCAGCTGTTTCAGAAGACCACGATAGAGAGAACATTAAGAGGGCTGGAGGCTCCTGGGAGGTCGTACCCACCCAGACTATTCACCTTGACCCACCAGCCTGTCAGCCAGTTCCTCAAATGCAAAATGTTACCTCCAAGAAGACGGAGTCGGGTAGAGGTCAAAGCCCTGGCCTGTCCACAGTTCACCATGGGCAGGCCTCACTCCTTTTGTGCAGGGCAGCTGAGAAGCCTCTCACCTTGCAAGGAGGAACGTTGAAGGCTCGGGTTCTCAGATCCACCCTCTGGAAGGAGTCAATAAAGGGCAGGAGAAGAACCATGCCAGGCCCCTGGGGGTTACGGATCCGGCCCAGTCGAAACACAATCATCCTCTCATAGGTGGGCACAATCTAGTCAGGACGGCAAAGGAAAGGGTTTGGAAGTGGTCGGCCTTGGCTGGCCGATGTCATTAGCCAGGTCTGCCCTCTCTACCCAGCCAGTCGAATGCCCTTTGGTGTGTGTGTGTAGTGTAGGCCACAAGTCAACCCAGGCCACTTCCCATCTGTCTTTTTCCTCTGCCATGAGGTGAAGGGCTTCCTGTGGTATACCCTCACCACTGTGATGCTCTGATCGAACGCACTGGGTCAAGCCACCAAAGGCTGACACTCGTGAAGCTGAGAGCCAGTCCAAGCTCACTCTCTGGACTCTCACAGTGACAAGAACACTAACACGCTGGGCTGTGCTTAGATGAGCGACACCAAGCTCAGAGACAGACCTGCCCGTCAGTGAAAGGGGCATGATCGGAAGACAGAGCTCAGTGATGGGCCATGTCTTAGTCCCTACAAGTACTGACTTGATCAGGGAAACTTCACCTCTGGGGCCCAAAGCTACCCATGACTCATTCAACAGAACTGTTTGCTCTTGGATTAGTGGAGGAGGAGGCTAGGATGCTCTGATGAATGCCCTGGGCAGATGGTTTCACTACTTTCAGATCCCTGGCTCTCCTTGATAAACGGCTAAGTCTAAATTGAGAACTAAAAGCCAGAGGGGCCAGGTCTCCCAGCCGTGGTCACAGGACATTTGCTTCAATGGCACTGACTGTAGAGGTAGGACTTGGTTTCACCTCAGTGCTCCCTTCTAGATTCACAAACACAGAGGCTTTCTAGGGACTTCACTGTCTAAGCCATGCCAAGGGGGAAAGCCTGCCTGGGCTTCACCTACCCTGGAGCTGTCAGATGTGTTGTTCAACTCCATCTGTGTCACCTGCCCTTACCTATCAAGCAACCGTTATGGAAAGCGAGACCTGAGTTTCATTATTCCAGCTTGCTGGGTATGTTGGGTGCTTTTCTTTTAATTGGACCTGAGCCAAAGGGAGGATGATTTTGCAAAGGAATATATATGTCCAGATTCCAGGACCTAGAAAACAATTTCTGCTCCTTCCTGGCTCCCGGGATGCCATCGGTTCAGTCTGGGCCTCAGTTTATCCATCTGAAGGATGGGAACTGCCCTAGTTTCTCATGTTGCTGTGATCAAAAGAAACTTGGGTCCAGAGGCAGAGGCAAGTGGATTTCTGAGTCTGAGGCTAGCCTGGTTTACAAAGTGAGTTCCAGGATAGCCAGGGCTACACAGAGAAACCCTGTCTCGAAAAACCAAAAAAAAAAAAGAAAGAAAGAAAAAGAAACTTGGGGAGAAAAGAATTTATTTGGCATCTAGGTTACAAACTATCACTGAGGGAAGAAACTAAGGCAGAAACTCAAGCAGGAAACTGGGGGCAGAAGTGAAGCAGAGACCCCAGAAGGATGATTAGTGCTGTCTCCCCCTCCCCCGCACTCCCCAACTCCCAGTCCCCCACCTGACATGCACATGGGCTTGCTCAGCTAGCTCAGGCCCAACTCTCTAGGGACTGCACCACGGGGGCTGGGGGGTAGGCCCTCCTACACTAATCAAGCAATCAAAATGTCCCCAAAGATGTGGCCACAGGAGCAAATCCCTTAGTTGAGGTTCCCTCTTCACAGGCATGTCAAGTCGACAAGCAGGATGAGCCATTATAAAATGAACAACCCTTGCCTTACCAATTTCCTAGAGGTGTGATAGCATTTAGAGGCCAAATATGGGGAATCCACTCCTCAAAGCCTTCACTGTGCCTCCCCACTTCCCACAGCATCCAGCCAGCCTTACCTTCAGAGCAAACCAGCCGGAAATGGGGAAGGTGAGCAACAGCAGCAAGAACCCCAGGACACTGACGAGGCCATGGCAGAGACAGGAGGGCCAGCTTTCCGGCGTGTCTGGGGACAAAAGAGCAGAAGCAACCACAGAACACCAGCTGGGCCTGGCAGGACAACTTCAGGCACAGTGTCCCAGAGTACAGTGGGCCATGTGTATGTTTTGCCTGTGTTCTGCCCCAGAGGCTCCCCATAGCGAGTTAGGGGCCTCCATCATAACTAACCCGTACGACACCCTACACAAGACTTTTCTTTCCTAGGTGAGAGCCATCGAATCTGAGAACACGATCTATTCGATTTCTCATTGCTGGACATAGCACGAACCAACAAGCCCTTGCCTAATGTGTACCGCCCACCCAAACCTGGACTAGAGCACTCATGCGGGGTGGAGCGGACACTGCTGGTGTTAACACATTCTATCGGCTGCCCCACAAGTATGCTTTCAAGGGGTCATTACAGAGAAAAGGCCTCAGCTACTAAGGATAAAACTAACACTCATGAGTAACAGTCACAGTGGGACTAAAGTGTCCCTACCTTTCTAGTCTTTATATATATATATATATCACTTCAATTCAAGCCGTTTGGAGGGAAGGGCTGGGAAGATGAGGCTCAAGTCAAGGATTCTGAGGTTCTGAAGCCTGAAGAACTAAGAATCATGAATGGGTGTTGAGCAAACAGGCCCAGAATCTGGGGGTGAGCTTGCTATCTGCTCTCTCCTCCCCAGCCCTAGACAGGAAAGTGACAAGAGACATCTGTTCTATCCTTCAAGAAGCCCCTGCCTGCAGGACAGTCTAAGTCATAAACTAATTCCTGACCTCTTCAGGAAAGGAGGAATCCTTGGTCAGAGGCAATCCTAAGAACGGGGCAGAAAATGGGGGATTCATTCAGCAATGCCAAAGCTTTCAATGCACCGTCAATCCAGAACCACAGAGGACCCGGATAGCCAAGGTTGGTCAGGCTTTGGAGTGAGAAAGCCAAAGCAAACAATCCAGGCAGCCTGCAGGCCCAGCTTTCTGTTCCACGCATCTTCACCAGGACACAGGAGACTCCTGCTCCCTGCGCTTGCTACCCTAGGGTGACTCTTTTTCCATTTCTCTACAGATGCCTTGTGGGTTGTGGCTTCCTCTGCCTAGGGTTCTGTTTTCTTTCTAAGCATGATGGGCTATCCTGGAAATAGTAACGGGATGGGCTAAGATTCGGGAAGATGGGGCTGCGCGGCTTCTAAAGCTACAGCTGGTGCCGTAGGGAGAACAAATCGGTGGTAGCATCCCGAAACCTTGTCTGGCACCCTCTTCATATCCTATTCCCTTCAATCTCCTTCCTCCTAGAGGCAGAAAGTACAGGTCTTGGGGGTACTGACTAGCCCCTCTGTCCGCTGTGCTGAGCAGCCACTCACCGGCCCCCGGCCCCACGCCGCCCGGCTCTGGGGACAAGCAGCCCTTCTGCGAACCCAGAAAGCCGAAGCTCGACTGCTGGAAACGATCAAAATCCCCTAAGGGCAGTGCCCGGTAGCCAGACCTTCCAAGCATGACTTCTAACCGAGACACGCCCCGATCTTCCCCTGGGAGACTGCCCTGCCCAGCCGGTGGCAGCTCCGCCCCTCCTCGTCTCCACTGCTTCCGGTTTCACTCGCACCACAGTGTGGGATCAGGAATCAGGCTGGGGCCATGCCCGCCGCCCCACAGCACCCCCTGCGCTGGGAGGACCGAACGGCGGGTGTACAGTTTGGGGATGTGGCCTGGGTTCTAAGGTTGAGGATCTTGAGGTTTCCTGACCACCTCCTACCTGGCCTTAGGAAAGGAGGCAAGGAAGTTTGGCTTTAAAGGGGCATTACAGAAGCGTTTTCTCCAGAAGCAGGGAAATGTTTTTGGCCACAAACCACTCCTCCAAACTCAACACACTTATGTGTTATGGGTGTGCTTATCCAGATGTAGAATTTCTTCTGGTGTGGTCAGCAAACTGGTCATTTTTTGTTTCTTTGTTTCCTCACAGCCAAGAAAACAGAGCCTGTTTTCTGTCGTGCAGAGTCCTGTTCTTATTTGCTTAATGATGGCAGATCCAAGTCACTGTGGATAAGTTGAAGTCAGAAGGCTCCAACTTTGGTATAAAAGAAAAATTTCACATGCAGACACCCCAGGAATCCTGGCAGTGGATGGTGGTGGTGGCAGCAGCGGCGGCGGTGGCAGCACACAGCATTACATGAGACACAGCATTACATTGATCCAGGCACTTGAGATAGCTTTGTCTTTCCGTGGCTTCAGAAAGCCCAAATGAAGGTAGAAAACGTACTCCAGTAGGATTTTTGGGAGGCTGGCAGAAGGCCATTTTACAAAGCAAGGAGAGACGAATCTTTCCCAGTCTCGCCTCCCCGGATCCCTGCCATAGCCCATTTCTAAGTTCCTCTGCCTATGACTGCTAAGCTGGCTAACTTTATGTCAAGTTGACACAAGCTAGAATAATCTGAAAGGAGGGAACTCCAATTGAGAAAATGCTTCCACAAGGTTGTGCTGTGGGCAAGCCTGAAGAGCATTTTCCTAATTTATGATTGATGTTGCAGGGCCCATTCCATTGTGGGTGGGGCCAACCCCGGGCTGCTGGTCCTGGGTTCCTTAAGAAAGCAGGCTGAAGCTGGGCTAGTGGTGGCCCACGCCTTTGATCCTAGCACTTGGGAAGCAGAGGCAGGCGGATTTCTGAGTTCGAGGCCAGCCTGGTCTACAGAGTGAGTTCCAGGACAGCTAGGGCTACACAGAGAAACCCTGTCTCGAAAAAC
>NC_034599.1:53145133-53146290 GCF_900095145.1 Mus pahari | reverse complement strand
AATTGAGTTCAGGACCTCTGGAAGAACAGTCAGTACTCTTAACCACTGAGCCATCTCTCCAGCCCTCTAGGGACATTCTTTTAGTATCTCAAACTTCAATATGATAATTATTGATATTCTATTAATAGATGTTACATCACATACTAAAGAAATTGAGGAAAGAAAACATAAATATGGTACACAATATGACTAAAACAACTGCCCACCACATTTGGCTGATCTTAGTTTGATGGCCTAATTTTAAAGGCCAAGGGATACTGACTGGTCAGCTTAGAGGTGTGGCCTCCATAGTCTCCAGGATGTTGGGTCTCCCTTTAGCACCCATCTCGTCCCAACTCTAACTTTACAAAAGCAGGGACCTGTCACCATCCTTTCTGATCAGTTTCACATAGGAACAGAGAATAGGCACACAGGGGCCAGAAAAGTGCATCGGAACAGACTGAAGTTAGAAGCCAAAGGCACTGGCCAATGAGAGTGTCTGCAGTTGTGTGTTTTCCTCACCCACTGGCTTCTGAATTGCTTTTCCTTGGCCAAAAAGCTAACTTTCTATCTCCTTGTTCTCTTCACGACTGCTGGCCAGCTCTCCGCTTGCCTCCCTGTTGTCTACCTCTGGACGATGCACATTCACCAGACCTATTCAACTGTTCTGTCACCACGGTCCTTCCAGTGACTTAGATCTAACTCTGTGTCCCATAGCTACTTCTCATAGGCCTCCTGCCTCAAGGTCATCCGAGAGACACAGCTGACATGTAACAAACCCTTCACCAACTCTGGGATCATATATAGAACTGGTCTTTTTCTCACCTTATGATTCATCTCATCTTCTCTGGTATCACTTCTCAGGAGCCCCATCTCAAATCTGAAAATGACCCTGACTACTTCCCAAACTGGCTTTCCTGTTTCAGACCTTCACTCCTTTCCAAGTGTTTGTCTCTCTTTAAAATGTCTGAGCAGCCAGGTGTGGTGGCGCATGCCTTTAATCCCAGCCTGGCTGCTCAGACATTTTAAAGAGAGACAAACACTTGGAAAGGAGCAGAGGCAGAGGCAGGTGGATGGTGGATTTCTGAGTTCGAGGCCAGCTTGGTCTACAGAGTGAGTTCCAGGACAGCCAGGGCTACACAGAGAAACCCTGTCTCGAAAAACCAAAAAAAAAAAAA
>NC_034599.1:53111751-53144963 GCF_900095145.1 Mus pahari | reverse complement strand
AAAAAAAAAAAAATGTCTGAGCAACTCTGAATTCCTGGTCATTTTCTATCTCACGCTCCATTCTCGGCTGAGGGATGCCTTTCCAGGCAAACCCATCCGAGTATTGAGTTGAAGTCTCCATTAGGTTGCACTTGGGGGGGGGGGGCTCTCTCAAAGAGGAGTTTATTTCTCTACCTGACTCTTAACTAGGACGCATAGCTGTGGGATGAGTAGAATAGCTCACAGACAGGAAAACGCCTGTCTGCTCTGTATCTCTCCTGGTGTGCAGCTGTGCATGTGGCAGGATCTTTCCTTGTTCTGCTAATGAACCGTGCCTGCCTGCCGGCCTAGTTTACTTGCATGTTTGGTTAACCTTTCTGGCTCTACCAGAGTTAATTCCTAGTCTTTCTCTTAACTTTTGAAGGGAGACTATAGAACCAGCCTCTCCGCCCCTAGACCCGCCCAGCCCTGTCTCACTTCCTCTCGGGAGGCGGGCTCTCCGCGGGCAACCTCTCGCTCAGTTTACTGGCTTATCTCCCGCCCTCACAGACCTAATCCAGAAATCGAAACTGAACCAGTAACCATGCAGAAGGCGCCTGCACCCCCTGGATCTCCCTGTGGACAACAGGAATCTGCCCCGACCCCCACGCCCACCATGCCTCCCCCAGAGGAACCCTCCGAAGACTATGAACACAGCCAAAGCCCTGCAGAGGTACTACTGGGTTAGAAGGCGTATTAGGGTTTTTCATTCGTTTACTTTGGTGGAGGAGTTGAGAATGGAGAAGGTTGTTATAGAGAAGTAAGTTAGTGTCCTAAAGAGTCACCAAGGTCCTGACCCTCTTGGCTGGGCAGAGGTAGAACTGATAGCCTAGAGTAAAATAGGAACCGGGGCTGGGCAGTGGCACGCCTTTAATCCCAGCATTTGGGAGGCAGAGGCAGGTGGATTTCTGAGTTTGAGGCCAGCCTGGTCTACAGAGTGAGTTCTAGGACAGCCAGGGCTACACAGAGAAACCCTGTCTCAAAAACAGAAACAAAAGCAAAAAACAAAACAAAACAAAAAAACCGGGATGAGTTACGGTAGCCTTGGGGATAGTTGGATTGTAACTCCTACTCCCTGAAGCCTTGCCTTTTAGTGCCAACCTCAGATGAAAGACTGTAGTCCTGTGAGAAGGCCTGGCCAGGAGTCTTATTTGCTCTGGCCTGGAGCTAAAGGCATGTCCCAGACATGGCAAAACTATAGTCCTCCTCCCTGACCCCCACACAAACACTTCCCGTTTTTCAGCTGTGGTCGCATGTCCCAGGAGCAATAGCGCTTGGGAAGTTAGGGCTGGAGGGAGGATGACAAGTTCCAGGCCAGCCTAGGCTACAAAGAGAGTTCAAGACTGCTGAGGGCATCACACCAAGACCTGTTTCAAAACAAAACAAAACAAACAAACCCAGCTCAGACCAAAGTGCCTGCTAAGACCAACATGATTCACGCAGCTGCTCTCTCTTTTGATTTTCATCGATTTATTTTATGAGTATGAGGTTTAGGGATTTATTTTATTTTATTTTTTTGAACACAGGGTCTCACTATGTAGCCTTGGCTGGGCTGGAGCTTACCGTAAGCCAGGCTGGTCTCAAATTCATAGAGACCACCTGCCTCTGCCTTCTGAGCTCTGGGATTAATGTATGCACCACCAAGCTTATTTTCCTAAGGAAGCGTAGTTCATGGCCCTCCTGGGAGTATTGCCTCAACCTTCCATACTCGTCCTGGAAGGAACTACCTCCATCCCACTAGTCTTCACTCATTTTTCACTTCACAAAAACACAAATAAGGCCACATTGCCCTAACTTTTTATTATTAGCATTATACAGCTAAGGATTAAAAATACTAGTTGACATTTATGGGTACTTCTCATGTGCCAGGCACGGTATTGAGCGCTTTGAACCATTTACACAATAGCTCCACCTTCTATATCTATGAACTAACTATTCTTATTATTTTGTATGACTGGAATTACACAATATTTCTCATTTTATGGCAGGTATATTATTTCACTTACCATAATGTCTTCAAGGTTCATCCATGTTGTTGAATGTATCAGGATTTCATTCCTCTTTTTTTTTTTTTTTTTTTTGATTTCATTCCTCTTTAAGGGTGAATAATATTTCGTTACATTTGCAGACACATTTTGTTCATGCGTTCATGTGCTAACGGATCACTGTGACTTTTGTGGGGGTGTTGCTAGGCACATTAGTATATAATTATATGCTTGGATATTTTTCCAGTTCTTTTGGGTATATATGAAAAGTAGAAGCTCTGGTCATATGGTAGTTTAAGTCTAACTTTTTGAGGACCATCCTGCCAATTGTGTTAAGCACTTTATATGAAGTTGATACTTTTCCAAACTTGAGTCCCTTAAATGCAAAGATATATCCTATCTTGTATCTCAGGACCTATTAGTGAGTCTAATGATAAGCAGATGGGTGCCCAGTAAATTGTGCAGTGAGAGCTGCAAGACCTGAAGTAAATGAGGAACTGGGGTGCCGATAAGCCAGGACATGATCCAATGACTCCCTGGAATGGAATGTGAGGTTTTACCCGCTCCAGTCTCCAGCTGAAGGGATGGGCGGCCAGTGGAGGGGACAAGGTATCTGGGCTTTCTGTAGGCCTCACTTCTCTCCTTGGTTCACCAGCAAGCCATAAAGGAGGAATTTCAGTTTCTGCGCTGCCCCGGCTGCCAGGCCCAAGCCAAGTGCCCCAAACTGCTGCCTTGTCTGCACACGCTGTGCTCCGGATGCCTCCAGGCGCCTAGCCTGCAGTGCCCCATCTGCAAGGCGCCTGGGTCGGCCGATGCTAATGGGGAGGCCCTGGATAACGTGTTCTTCGAGAGCCTGCAGCGGCGCCTGGCGGTGTTCCGGCAGATCGTGGATGCGCAGGCTGCATGTACCCGCTGCAAAGAATTGGCCGACTTCTGGTGTTTCGAGTGTGAACAGCTCATGTGCGGCAAGTGCTTCGATGCACATCAGTGGTTTGTCAAGCATGAGGCCCGGTCCCTGGCCGAGCTCCGCGACAATTCAGTGAGCGACTTCCTCGACAGTACGCGCAAATCCAACATCTTCTGCTCCAATACCAACCACCGCAACCCTGCGCAGACTGAGTAAGTGGAGCATCCTGGAGTCAGGGGGTGAAAGCTTCAGGGAATTGTCATTCAAAATGGGCTCCGCTTGCATGTAGTCGTTTCAAATGACCCTCTGAAATATTATATATATCTTCAGAGTCATCTTTGCACCCTTACCTAGTTTGTCTTTAGGATGAAAAATTTTCAGAGTGCCGTTGCAAGTGATATGTGAAAACAGTAGGTTTTTGTACGTGTCACCACCGAACTTTAGATGTCTTAAAAGTGGACATTTCCTTTGGAGGCCCCAGGGAATCTCAGTAAGGCTGGATGTTATCATTGGGGGCAGGAAAATAGTGTTTGAAAAGGTGAAACTATGGCATCAGGGAGTGCTATCTGAAAATGACTATATGCAAAGAACAAAGAAAGTCACTTGTAATTATTTTTGTTAAGCAGCATATTTTCTATTTCTATAGGGGATATATTTCTATGGCTCACAAACAAAATTTATACTAAAGAAAAGAGAGTGCCATCTCCATTCCATTCCCACCTGCTTCGTTTTTTTCAACACTCTCCCTCCACCCACAGGGCAGCTGCCATGGCTAATTTGGAATGCTTCTTTCAAGTTTCTTTGTGGCTAGAATGCAGGTCAGGTACCTTATCAGGACTTGTTTCTGCCCTTTTAGCCAATAAGGTAGTGTATGATAAATGAATTTTTGGCTACTCAGAAGCAGATTGATTGAATAGGAACTAGTAGTTTTTGAGGAATCAATGGGAACAGAACTGCTTCCTCTTTTGGGGTACTCGTTAACCTCTGCACTCAGGAGCATGCTTCCTGCCTGCTTCACAGGAGGAGTCCTGCCCCCACCCCATTCCTCTGCAGCAAGCACTGCTGCTTAATTTGCATTTCATGGCACACTGTTAAGATCAAATGGCTTCTCTCTCTTTATTGGCCCTTGTCTTCTCCCTCCTTTGTGAATTGCCTGTTTGGTGCCATCTTTTCTTTTCCTGTGAAGAGTTCTTCCAGGTCCCTCTGTGAGAATCTATTGTGGTAATATTTCACTTAGTATGTGGTATCATATTTAAAATAACTCTTTAGTTTTAGGGGATTAAATGTGTCAGTTTCTGTCTTATAGTATATGACTTTGAATCAGTCCAAGAAAAAGCTCACACCTATGTGTGTATGTGCGTGTGTGCATGTGTGCACTTGAGTGCACATACAAGTGCATGTGTGGTGCTCATGTATGTAGAGGTCAGGGGACAATTTTGGCTGTTGTTCCTTTGTCACCATCTTGGGTTATGTTTGTTTGTTTGCTTGTTTTTGTTTTTATACCGGTGGTTATGAAAAAACTTGTTGTTTTTTTCACCAACCTCAGTGCCATAAAGAACCCACAATTTGCCTCTGGCCACAAGTCAAAATAAACCATTCTGGCCTTTGTCATTGAGCTGACTTGCCACTCATGCTGGGGAGTGGCACAAGAGCTAGTTTTAACCTGGGGTTAGGGTCTGCCTTCAGGTTCTTGGCATTTGATCACCACACCTGTGTCATGTCACACCTGTAGTGAGCCCCATTCTCTGTTAAGTGTTGGAGTGTGAGTACTCAGAGAACCAACCTTGCCCTCTTGGGTACCTGTGGCAGACCAGCAGGAAGCAGCTAAGGTCAGAGTGACAAGGTAGGAGCCTGTCTTACTAATCGTCCAACTGTGTTTTCACAGTGACACTGATTACACTACCTCTTTTGTCGTGTTCCCTTGACACTGTCACTTGCTCAGGACACTGATAGCTAGTCTGTGGGCAGAAGGAAGAAGGAAGGAAGGAAGGCACACTGGCCTAGATTTTAGAAAACCACATTCCCAGCCTGGACTGACAGGGAGAAGTTTCTAAGAGGATGTCATATTGACTCAAAGTAGCAGTGTCCTGTGGAAGGAAAGAGAAAGGCCTGGAGGGAGGAGGCTTGTGTGCAAGGCAGAGTTACGCAGAGTCTGTGAGCTGAACAGGGACAGGAAAGGTGAACAGGGCTTGCAAGACGTTACTATTTATTTCTTTTTCCCTTTTATGATTTTTCGAGACAATGTTTCTTTGTGTAGCCCTGACTGTCTTGGAACTGGCTCAGATTGTTCAGGCTGGCCTTGAACTCCCAGAGATCCTCTTGCCTCCCAAGTTCTGAGTTTAAAGGTGTGGGCCACCACGCCCAATGAAGTGATGATTTTATTCCACACTTTGTGGAGCACTGAACCCTTTCTCAGCTTGCTCCTTGTCTTCATGCACACACACAGGTCTTGTCATTGAATAGAGGTAGCGTGTTAATGAGACAAGGGACTACACTGTCGGAAGCTCGGTGCTTGAACTCATGGCTCTCCCTGTACTCTGGATCCTTGTCTCAAGTGGGCAATGCTGGCAGCTCCAAGGCTAATATTTATTCACTTAACTGCTTTCTTATCTCTATTTTTCTCCTGTTCATAAAGATTTTGACAGGACATATTACCATATGTTGGATATCTTCAGAAACTAAAGTGTAGGATCTGGAGGGAAAAGGAAATCCCTTAGGAAATCAAGGTCTGCGAGGGGCAGCGGGGGGTTTGGGAGCACAGGATGTGACTGGGTCTCACACTGTCAGAGCTGGAAGGACCTGGAGGCTCACCGGAGAGGCCTTCCACCCATGAGTGATAGGGATTTAGGGCTCTCTGTGTCTGGATACCAGAGCTTAAAGTTTGGTGGGCTGGGGTGAGGGAATTCGTTCAGGGCCATCAACGCCTATGGGCAGATACTATAGCCGTATGGAGAAAAATGAAAGACTTGCTTAGTCAGATTAAAGAAGTGTGTGGGATGGAAGATCCAGGGGAAAGTCTTCCAGATGAGAACCTGATATGGTTGGCAACAGGTGACAACAAGCCAGCTCTAGGCAGGAACCAGTGACATACAGCTGCAAAACCATGACAAAGTCTGGAAGAATTGATTGCTGTTGAAGGGGGATGTGCAGATGGTTCTGCTTAGGGACTATAGCGTGACAAGCAGGAGAATCCCTCGCCTGGCCTGAATTAACCCTCTGGGAGAATCTACCCCAGCTTTGTACCCTGGGGTATCTAGCAGCCACCTCCTTCCAGTCCTGCCTTTCCCCACCCTATGTCCCCACCCACCAACCCATCCACACCCTGTGCAATTTTTAGTGCATTGCATCTCCTCGGGGCTCAGTGGTGTTGGCCAGGGAGGAGCACCACCTCGTGGCTGAAGAGAGCTATTGCCAGCTGTCAGGCAACATGACAGAAAAGATAGGAAATGACTCCTTTCTCTTACATGCACTTACTCAGGAGCCTCGTTTCAGACCCAGTAATAACCATGGTCCATTTGGTAGGATATGATGTGAATAAAAGAGATTCCCCTGCACATCTGGCCCTTGTGAGAAGAAACAAGGATTTTAAAATAACTCAAGGCAAGATCAGGGTTAGCATGTAAGCCCCCGGAGAGGCTGCTCTCTCCTCTCTAGCAGTGGCACTGGACTTAGCTGCTCAGCTGAGATGGGACGTGAGACCTTGGCCAGTGTAGAATGGTGGTTAACAGTGAGACTTAAGTTTATGAGTTAGGAATCAATGTTGAACCATAAAGTGAAACTAACTGGAACCATATCTAGAATCTGTCTCTATGTCTATGCAGCCACTAAACAATCAATTAGGGAGGCAACAGTTTACTTTGCGCTGGGCACTGAAACCGCTGTTGCCGAGCAAATGAGAACTGGTGTCTGAATACACAGCTTTGGATCCAAAGGTTGTGCTAGGTCCACACCATGCAGGGCTCCCTGGCAAGGAACCTAGGCCCCGGAGATAGCTTTTCAGATACCGTGCTGGGCAGTTTGAAGGAGTGGGTGGTTCTTGTATCTGACTGTGAGGCGGATTAAGGAAGCCTTGATAAAGAGTCAGTCTTTAAATGGTACTTTGGAGAAGTATGTTGAGTTCTATGAGTTTCATGAAAAACAATTTGTAAAAAAAATGAGCGAGAAATGTTTAGTTGGCTTCTGGAGTGTAGGTTAATAGCCTACTTAAGCCAGGAAGGTGGTCTGGCTCAGGCCTGACCCGGGCCTGGTTATACACACGTGATCCTGCCACCAGGCTGGCTTTGTATTCCTGTGGCCTGGCTTTCTGCCAAGGCTACTCCATTTATAGAAGGCTCTCTCCTCAGGGTTGCTGGAGGATTACAGGTGCTGTGGAGGTTACACATAGCTAGCCTTGAGTCCTGGGGGTAGGGGGTGATGGAGCAGGATGGACAAGAAACTATTGTGCAAATTTAAAGCTGAGTCTCGGTGTTATCTCCAGTGGGTCCAATTCTCTCCTTGAAAAGCTACTGTGGGGACTCTAGGGGCCACTCAGCTTGGCCTATTCTAAGTCGTTCTTACTCAAAGCTTGAAGCTGTTTCCTCCTCAAAAGGAAGTCTGATTCCATCCTGTTCTCAGAAGGGGAAACACCTTTAATGTGTCTCAGAAAAATGGCTACTGCAAAGGAATCAAAGAAAGTAAAGTGCCAGATAAAATCAGAAATGAGGGCAAAGGACAGGTTCGTAGCCGGCAAGCACCCTGACTACTTCCTGTAGAGCCACAGAATGGGGTGGCGCGATTCCATCCCACCTTCCTTCCTCCCACATTGGAGTACCCACCCATCTTCTGAAGTATTCTCTGAATCCCTGACCTTCAGCTAAGACTGTTTCCACTGCCCAAAGGAGACTGAAATGGGAGGTTATAGGAGCTAACTTAGAAGGAGGGCAGTCCCACCCAGGCACAGAACAGGATGAAAGACTCCTGACTGCAGAGGTTGGGCTCTTCTGCTCTGCCAGCCTGCAGCTAGCTGAAGGATCCTGCAGGTTGCTTGTTTAGAACTCAGACTGGTTTCCCTTTAGAACTGAACTGTAAAAGGAAACCTGCTGCTAAAGCAGCGTAGAGTTTCATTTTCCTTGAGTTTAACAGAAAAACAAATTAGACTTGCCAAGTTCAAAGTATGTATGTTTAGGGGCTGGGGACGTAGCTCAGTTGTAGAGTATCTATTGAGTTGCATGAGCCTTGGTTTCAATTCCCAGTCATCAGAAAAGGGAGAAAGGAAGAAAGGAAGGAAGGAAGGTAGGAAGGAAGGAAAAAAGGAACGAAGAAAGAAAGAAAGATCACCCTTACATAAAGATTCCTCCAAGATCACCTTTTTTATTTTTTTAATTTTTTTTAAGATTTATTTATTATATGTAATTACACTGTAGTTGTCTTCAAACACTCCAGAAGAGGGCGTCAGATCTCGTTACGGATAGTTATGAGCCACCATGTGGTTGCTGGGATTTGAACTCCGGACCTTTGGAAGAGCAGTCGGGTGCTCTTACCCACTGAGCCATCTCACCAGCCCAGATCACCTTTTTTAAACTTCAATGCCTAGATTTTAAAAAATTATTGGAAAGGCTGGGAAGATGGCCCAAGCCTATGACCTGAGCTGATCCCAGAGGCCTCAAGGCACAGAGTCCTGCACATTGTCTTTTTTTTTTTTTTTTCCCCGAGACAGGGTTTCTCTGTATAGCCCTGGCTGTCCTGGAACTCACTTTGTAGACCAGGCTGACCTCGAACTCAGAAATCCACCTGCCTGTGCTTCTCAAGTGCTGGGATTAAAGGCGTGCACCACCACGCCCGGTGCACATTGTCTTTTGATCTCCACACACAAACTGTGTCCTCTGACCTACACACACACATACACACACACACACACACACACACACACTTTAAATAAGTAACTATTGAAGTCTTACAGTTTGTTTGTAATGAAGCACTCCATCTTTGTATTAATGAACTCTCACCCATGGACAGTCCACCCAGGGCAGTTTACATTGGCCTCTCTCTCGATCCTCAGACTGGAGATGGAACTCAGGGCATGTGCTCTCTGCCTCTGAGCTACAGGCTGTCAAGGCCCAGATACTTTGCTTCTGTTGAACTCCCGACCGAAGGGATGCTGCCAGTAAATATTTTCTTACAAGGAGGACTTTAGTGTTCCTAGTTGCTTGAGTTTCTTGATTTCGAGAATATTCATAGCCGCTCTTTTACTTGGGCGTTGTCTAGATACAGTGTTCACGGGTCACACTTTCTTTCCTTCTGAATGTTGTGCACACTGCTGTATTTTATGCATCAAAGAAAGCAGAAGTCTAAGGGAAAATCTATTTTCTTTTTCTGTCTTTGTGTGTGTAAGCATGTGTGCAAATGTATGTGTGTGGGGGGTGAGTGTGCTCAGACATGTACACGTGCAGGCCAGAGGTTAACGCTGGCTGGCTCCCCTTGATCTTCACCTTACTTTTGGGGCGTGGAGCTCAGCCTCCGCATAACTTCTTGTTCTGAGCTTTTCCCACAGGTGCTAGGGATCCAAACTCAGGTCCTCATGCAGCAAGTACCAAGCCATCTCCCCAGCACCCCCTTTTGTCTTAGTACCCAAAGGTGTTTCTTATTCTTGAAATTTATTAGTTAACGAATGTGCTGGCTAATACGTTGATGTCGATTTGACATAAGCTGTCATTGCTGGAGAGGAAGGAGCCTCAATTGAGAAAATGCCTTTATAACACTGGGCTGTAGGCAAGCCTGTAGGACATTTTCTTGATTAGTGATTGATACAGGAGGGCCCAGTCCATTGCAGGTGGTTCCACCCCGGGCTGGTGGGCCTGGATTCTATAAGAAAGCAGGCTGAGCAAGTCACAGGCTGAGCAAGCCAGGAGGAACAAGCTGTAGGCAGCACCCCTCCATGGCTTCTGCATCAGCTTCTGCCTCCAGGTACCTGTCCTGTTTGAGTTCCTACCCTGGCTTCCTTCAGTGAGGAACAGTGCTGTGGAAGAGTAAGCCAAATAAACCCTTTCCTCCCCGAGTTACTTTTGTCATGGAGGTTCATCGCACCAATAGAGGCCTGGCTGACACATCCAAGCTATCTTAGATGTCTTGTATCAGATTATTCTAGAACGTGACAGACTGCATCTGTCTAAAACTTTCTGCTTATTTCAGTGACATTTCCCTCCATTACTGGATTTCCTCCATTTCTTCCTTATCTTTGTAGACCAGGCTGGCCTAAAACTCAGAAATCCGCCTGCCTCTGCCTTCCAAGGGCTGGGACTAAAGGCGTGCGCCACCACGCCCTACTACAATCTCATGATTCTTAATTAATCACACATGTATAGTCCCTTGACCTTGTAACATATTTAAAAACTAGATAGAATGATTATAATAGATGCTGTGGAAGTCTCTCTTAGCTTATATGTATATTAAATTGACTCGTAAAAATTACATATATTTTTTTTTTTTAAATATATATATATTTTTTTTTTTTTTTTTTTAAGATTTATTTATTTATTTATTATATGTAAGTACACTGTAGCTGTCTTTAGACACTCCAGAAGAGGGAGTCAGATCTTGTTACGGATGGTTNTGAGCCACCATGTGGTTGCTGGGATTTGAACTCCGGACCTTTGGAAGAGCAATCGGGTGCTCTTACCCACTGAGCCATCTCACCAGCCCAAAATTACATATATTTATCATGCACATTACGATGTTGTGAAATACATTGTAGAACTAGAAAAAAATCCAACTAATTAACATATTCATGACTTCACATTATTAATATTTTACATGCATAAAATATTAAGAGAGATACATCCATTGATCTAGCAGTCTATTTGTACTATGTTTCATAGAGAGACAGGCATCCATATATTAGGATGCCTACCATGGATGTTATGTTATTAAATGACTGTTCATATCAGTCAAAAAATAAGAGAGGAAAGGAGGAAAGAAAATTCACAAACAGAAAATCAAATTGAGTGTCTAAAGGAAGACTGTTGAACTAAACGGTTGTCTGTGTAGCTATAATGGAGCTGTAAAAAAGAATACATTAGGACTGGAGAGATGGCTCAGCAGTTCAGAGCACTCATATAAATAAAATTAATAAATCTTAAAAAAAAAAGAATTAAAAAAAAAAAAAAAGTACACTATAGCTGTCTTCAGACACACCAGAAGAGGACATTAGATTTCATTACAGCTGGTTGTGAGCCACCATGTGGTTGCTGGGAATTGAACTCAGGACCTCTGGAAGAGCAGTCAGTGCTCTTTTTTTGTTTGTTTGTTTCTCATTAAGGATGGTTGTGAGCCACCATGTGGTTGCTGGGATTTGAACTCAGGACCTCCAGAAGAGCAGTCAGTGCTCTTAACTACTGAGCCATCTCTCCAGCCCCTACAGTGTACTTATAATAAATAAATAAGTAAGTAAGTAAATAAATAAATCTTAAAAAAAAAAGTCTCTAGTTGCATATGTAGCAGAGGATGGCCTAGTCAGCCATCCATGGGAGGAGAGGCCCTTGGTCTTGCGAAGATCATATGCCCTAGTACAGGGGAATGCCAGGGCCAGGAAGCGGGAGTGGGTGGGTTGGGGAGCAGGGTTGGGGGAGGGTATATGGGGCTTTGGAGATAGCATTTGAAATGTAAATGAAGAAAATATCTTTTAAAAAAAAAAAAAAGAGAATACACTAGGTTTGTCACTGTGGACCTAAAGGGATGTCCTGAATGAAAGATTAGAGAGGAAAGTTACCAGGTGACTGTACTTTGATTTTTATTTATTCACTTATTTATTTTATTTTATTATTTTTATTTATTTATTTTTGTTTTTCAAGGTAGGGTTTCTCTGTGTAGTCCTGGTTGTCCTGGAACTCACTGTATAGGCCAGGCTGGCCTCGAACTCAGAAATCCACCTGCCTCTGCCTCCCAAGTGCTGGGATTAAAGGCATGAGCCACCACTGTCTGGTCATTTATTTATTTTAAATATTATTTAATGTATATGAGTACACTGTAGCTGTCTTCAGACACACCGGAAGAGGGCATCAGATTCCATTACAGATGGTCATGAGCCACCAGAGGTTGCTGGGAATTGAATTCAGGACCTCTGGATGAACAGTCAGTGCTCTTAACCACTAAGCCATCTCTCCAGCCTGATTTTTACCTTTTAAGATCAAACATTAGCCCTCCGTATTTTTGAGCTGTAAGTCTTAGCTTCTTCATCTGTGAAAGAGAATGATAAAAAGTATTTGACAAGTGTGGCATGTACGGCCGGCAGGTACTTGAGAGTTTGGATGTGGATGAAGCCACACTTTACTCACCCAGGGCCTAAGTAGGCGGAGTAGGATCAGAGCTGGGTTTAAGGGATGTTGAGAAGTGGTTATCTCTCTTGTATGTGTCTGCATTGCTGCAGCGGTGGAGGAATCGTTACTATAGTAGTTTTTCCTAACATTTTTTTTGTTTAGTTTTGTTTTTCGAGACAGGGTTTCTCTGTATAGCCCTGGCTGTCCTGGAACTCACTCTGTAGACCAGGTTGGCCTCGAACTCAGAAATCCACCTGCTTCTGCCTCCTAGGTGCTGGGATTAAAGGCGTGCGCCACCACGCCCGGCTTCTAACATGTATTTTTTTTTATGTATGTTATGTGTGTGGGTGCACATGTGCTGTGGCACACTTGGAGGACAGCTCAGAGGACAGCTTGCAGAAGTTGGTTGTCTCCTCCCACCATATAGGTTTCGGAGATCCAACTCAGGTTGTTAGACCTGTGAGCACCTTTACTTGTTGAACCATCTCTTTGTACTGTCTGCCATTTTATGGATAGATCTAGTACTATAACGAAATCTATAGACACTGAGTGGGGAAAAGCAACAACCGAGAAACAGTCTATTGGCCTTATGTCTCCGCAGCATCTACTGCCGAGGCTGCGCCAAGCCTCTGTGTTGCACATGCGCGCTCCTGGACCGCAACCACAGCCATCTTCAGTGCGATATTGGTGAGGAGATTCAGCAGCGCCATGAGGAGCTAGGCGCCATGACACAGGCTCTGGAGGAGCAGGGCACAACCTTCGACAGTGCCCATGCACAGATGCGCTCAGCCTTAGGCCAGCTGGACCACGCACGCGCAGACATTGAGACGCAGATCCGTGCACGCGTGCGCCAAGTGGTAGACTATGTGCAGGCTCAAGAGCGCGAGCTGCTCGAGGCGGTGAATGAACGCTACCAGCGCGACTACCAGGAAATAGCTGGCCAGCTGAGCTGCCTGGAAGCTGTGCTGCAACGCATCCGCACTAGTGGGGCGCTGGTCAAGAGGATGAAGCTCTACGCCTCCGACCAGGAGGTGCTGGATATGCACAGCTTTCTACACAAGGCACTCTGCAATTTGCGCCAGGAGGAGCCCCAGAACCAGAAAGTCCAGGGGCTCACCAGCGGCTTCGAGGAGTTCAAGTTGTGCCTGCAGGACCTCATCTCCTGCATCACCCAGAGGACAAGTAAGGGTTGAAGCTATGCTCATAGGCAGCTAGTTTGTCATTTAAAGGCCCCATGCTTCACTGCTGCCCCCCAGGGGAAGGCAAAGCTGAAAAGATGATCTCTGTTTGATAGATGAAAGTGTCAGGTCTAAGGATCCAGGGGACAGAAGAAGAGGGTATGCTGATCTGGTGTGGCAGGCACCTGGAGGAGGCACTTTGCAAACTTAGAAGACTATGGAGTAGATGTGACTTTGTGAGCCTTGGGGAACAGGTGGAAACTGAGACGCTGAGAACCAGATGTGGTATCATTATAGCCCACTTTTGGCATCAGCCTCCTATGCCCAGGAAAAGAGAAGTCAACCAGTCTGTAAGGCTAGGAGAGGAGGAAGCTCAGAAAACCCGGCTGTGAGGTATTTGGTCAGACACTGAAAAGAAGAATTCCCGAGAACAAAGCAGCCGTCTGCCAGCCTCTAGGTCCTAGAGCCTTACGTTACTGGGCTTTCATGATGTACAGAAGTGGCTGGCCAGTTCCTGACCATAAGTTCTGTCTTGCCCAACTGGGAGAGGATCCTGGGTCACATCGCATATCTAGAGACATGCTTGGCCCTGAATCAAAATCCAGGAGCTGTGGCTTTCCAGACAAAGACCATGAGTGCAGATTTATACCTTCAGAGTTTTTGCTTAAGTCTTTAAGCTGGGACTTTAGTTCTGAGCAGATGTTGAGGGGTGCCCCTTTTTAGCTCCAGGCAGTTTCCAAGGACCCCTGGACCACATGAGCCATGGGCTTATAAAGATATGGTCCTAGAATGGAGATGGAATTCTATCTTCTCCATGTAGGCAGTGAATGATTTCCCAGAGATGCAAAGATGTGCACTTGGGGTTTAGAACCAAAGGTAGAACCCAGTGCTACTGCCCCCCACCCCCTATTCTATTTGGGTTCGTGCCTACAGCAGTCAACTCCAGCCCCTCTGTGGGGTGTGCTCAATGATACATACCCAAGAAAAGCATCAAGGACCCCCCTCCCCTGCCCCCGTCACTGTCCCAGCTAAGAGTTCTTACTAGAGTGCCCTTGTGCTCTCTGTTTTGTTTTCCCCCCAGATGCGGCTGTAGGTACGAGAGCCAGCCCAGAGGCAGCCAGCAGGCTTGAGCCCTCGACTGACCTTGAGCAGGTGCGACGGGTTTGCTGTGTGAGGCGAGGTGGCAGGGCACAGCAGGCAAATGCCTGGGAGTTTTGATGTCCTGATGGAGGGAGAGTGCCTGAAAGAGGACAGTAGACGACTGGGCTGGAGCTCGCCAGAGGAGAGGGTTAAGCAAGGGTTGTCTGTCTGGTGCAAGGTTCCTAAATGCCTCACTAGCTCTTGATGGGTCACTAGCCAGTTCAGGAGGGGTCAGATCCAGGGGTGGGCAGGCGGTGAATAGAAAGAGTATAAACAGTGGCCCTGTTGGATGTGACACAGGATAGACCTGTGATTGCCTGAGCGGTTTTCTGGGGCTGGCGTAGGTGGATCTCCACTCCCACACACATGGTTCTTGGACTTAATGCTAAGAGTTAGAGCTCAGCTCCACAGATTCCAGGGCCAACATATACCTAATAAACTAGTTTCTTAGGGTTGGATGCCCTTAGATAATCTCATGTTAGCTGGGCATTGTGGCACACACCTTTAATCCTTGGGAGGCAGAGGCAGGCGGATTTCTGAGTTTGAGGCCAGCCTGGTCTACAAAGTGAGCTCCAGGACAGCCAGGGCTATACAGAGAAACCCTGTCTCGGAAAAAAAACAAAAAACAAACAAACAAACAAAACAACAAAAAAGATAATCTCATGTTGACATTACCTCAGCTGTATCCTTAGCTCAGCGGCTTTCATGCACATGCCTTTGGGAACAGGAAGTGCACTGGTTCATGAGGTGGTACTTCCTGTTCTGATTGCTCTGACTGAGCACTTCACAGGAGAAACACACAGGCATCCTTTTCATTCTCCTTCATCCACGCTCATGGGCATGGTTCCCCTGCAGCAGGATAAGCTCTCTCAGTTCCCTCCTGCGCCTGGCATCTTTCCATCCCCAGCTAGGTCACTCTGTTACTTGTGGCTGCATGTCAACATGTGGGCCCAGGACCAGGCAGATCTTCTGGTGGGCACCAAGGGTATTAAACCTTTCTAGCTTTGCCTTGGGGCAAGCCATGGAAAAGAGATTGCTGTGGGTTACAGCAGTGGGGAAAGGCTTCTTGGGGAAGCCAGGACTTTTGGGAATTTTAGAGCTACAAAAGAGCATGGAGTCTAGAGCCTCTTGCAGGGATGTAGTTAAGACCCAAAGAGACTCAGCTATGAGGTCCTATGAACTTGAACTTGGGCAGTGGGGCCTATGTCCACAAAACTCCCTCATTTTTACCGTGGTAGTAGTCACCTGGGGGCTGAGACTAGGACTCAGGAAAGACGTGGGTAGCAGTGTGTGGGAGCAAAGGTCGTGTGAGGCTGAAGTGTGGCTTCATAGCCAGTGCTGACAAGAGAGGCAGCTCAGGCTGACACAGCACTGCTCCCCCCCCCCCCTTACTGTCCCCTGCATCTTCAGTGCTAGTGAGTGTTGTGTTGAGGGAACAGAAGCAGAGGCATCCAGCCTTGCCTACAGGGAGTTCCTGGCCTAAGTAGAACAAGAAGCCTTTCATATGCCAGCAACTGCAGAGCCATAAAGGCAAAGATAAGATGGTGAAACTTCCTCCTCCTTAAGAGTGAATATAGGGGGCTTGGAACATGGCAGGCGGGTGCCTAACCACTGGGCTTCCTGCCCAGTCCCATGCATAGTTTGCAGTTGAATAGCTACCGTCGGTACTTCTGAGGTAGTACCTAGGAGTGTAGAATTGGTAAGCCATGTGGTGATTCTTTCATTAAAAGAGATGTATTTACTTATTTTCTGTATATGAATGTCTTGCTTGCCTGTGAGTGTACCATTTGTGTACAGTACCTGTAGAGGCCAGAAGAGGGTGTCAGATCCCCTAAACCTGGGGTTACTGATGGTTATGAGCTGTCCTGTGGGTTCTGGGAACTGAACAACTGAACCCAGATCCTTGGCAAGAGCAGCCACTGAGCCATCTCTCGAGCTCCCTTTTCACTGTTTGAGGAGTTGCTCCTGCTTTACTTAGAGACACAAACCCTGAACACCAAGTCTGACATGGAGTAGCACTCAAACTAGTATTATATTCATTAGCCATCCTCCTCACCCGCACTACTGGGTCTCTGTAAGTACTGGACACTCCTTTGACATGTTGATGGCGTTCGGCAAGTGTCATTATTCCATTTTTTTTGGAGGGAGACTGAGGCCCAGGGAGTTTTAAGTAATTCCAACTTGTACAGTAGCTACTAGAGTTAAGACTCGGGGTAAGGCAAGCTCCCAGGAGGCTGGCCTCCGAGTTCCCGACTGCCGCAACTCTGTCACTGCTGAGGGGATGCTGCTTTCAACAGCAAGCAGCCTCTCTCTAGAGGCAGGCAAGCTAGGCTGGTTGTCAAGCATGTTCTGAGGATGGGCACCACGGTCCCTGAGGTGTCATCCTACCCTGTCAGGACACACGCAGATTGAAGCGGTGCCCGGGTAGCAGCAGCCCAAGGTCAGAAAGAGGTGGCATCATGGAGACTTTGGGGAAAATTACTTGTCCCAGTGAGCGCTTCGATTGGGACCAAGCTTACACTGGAGGCAGGTTGTAGGCCTAGGGTCACTGCATTTCTAACTTTCCTGTTACCTGCTTTTACAGCCCAAAGAAGTGCAGAGGGTACAGGCTCAGGCCCTAGAGCTGTGTAAGACCCAACCTGTGGCTATAATAAAGACAGTTCCTGGAGCCCACCCTGTACCAGTGTATGCCTTCTCTATGCAAGGTCCCACCTACAAAGAGGTAAGCCCCCTAGTCAGCCCCGCCTCAATCTAAAAGGCTTAGACTCTAGCCAACAGTGAGGTGTAATTGGAGAAGAATCGGGGCCTTTCTCAGGCCTTTATTTGCTCCATATTCTCCATTGCTCTCAGATGCTCCCCATGGAAGCTCGAAATAACCTTGAGCCACTCTCAGGCCAGCTGGGATGCTGAGACAGCCAAAGCTATGAGACCAACCAAGACTGTTGGTCAGTGGCCATGACCAGTGCGCATGGCGACCTGAGAGAGCCTCCTGTTTGCAGAGACATGCTCAGCATGGCCAAAAGAAGGAGAGCGAAATCATGCCACAAAAACCCCTGGGACTCAGCTCAGTGTCTCAGCCCAGCAACACCAGAGGCACCCCAGTCACTCCTCTAACTCCCCACTCTTCAGGAGGCTTCTCAGACAGTCGGCCCCGTGAAGAGGAAGTACTCCCACGAAGATTGCTCCAGGAAGAGCATCAAGATGGAGTCCACAGAGAAGAATGAGGACGGGTTGACCACAAGCTCCCCCGAGCAGCCCAGGCCCAGCACTTCCAAGGCCACCTCACCTCCTCATCTGGATGGGACTTCTAGCCCTGAGAGCACCGTCCCTGAAAAAGAGACCCTCCCGCCCAACAACAATCATGTTACCAACGACACAGGGGATACAGGTAGGAGGATTAGGCAGGGAACACCTGTGTAAGACTGTCATGCCCTCAGACATCTGGAACACCCTAGACCCCACCTCCACATTCCGATCCCACCTGGGCACTCAGAGCCACCAGGACTCCCATGCCCGAGCTGCTCTGAGCAGCCATTGAATATGGCACTGGTAGTTTACCCTATGCTTGCTATGATTCCAGTGTGGGACACCGGAGGGGCTATGCCTTAGCCCTGCCTCCTTCCCTCCAAAACTACTAGTGCCAGTCTCTGTGCTCTGGGGACATAAACACTCTGTCTCCTCCTGGCACACACAGGACAGGGCATCTGTCATTCTCAGCCCATTGGACAAGGATTCTCCTGGATGTCTCACCCCAGCCAGTGGACATTCCAGGAAGGATTTAATGCTGCCACCCCTCTCCATTTCAGAGGAGCGAGTCGTGGTGATCAGCAGTTCAGAGGACTCGGACACCGAGAATCTGGTGAGTAATATGGACTTCTGCCTCCCCTTGTTCAAGGTCCCAAAGGCCACAGCAGGTGACTCTCAGGCTCACCTGGCACCTGGCAAATTTCCTAGCAAGGCAATAAAGCCTAAGTCATACCAAGGACGGTCTGCAGAGACTAGCTACATGCTTATTGCATCCCGGCCCCCTTACTGTATTAGGCATGAAGACTTCTGCAATACTTGCCAGGCTGCTTTTTCTAAGCCATGACTATCCTCTGTAATATCTTCTAGATCTAGAAGCTTCTCTAGAACTTCCCTAGAGCTTCCTTGTGTATTTTCCGTCTGCTAAGTACTCCATGAGGAAAGGTGGACAAGAGTTCATTCCCTGGTTAATCAATGAGCTGGGCATGGTAGTGACACACACCTTTAATTCCTACACTTGGAGGCAGAGGCAGATATGGATCTCTGTGAGTTCAAGGCCAGCCTGGTCTACAGAGTGAGTTCCAGGACAGCCAGGGCTATGTAGAAGATTCTGACTGAAAAACAACAACAAAATCAGTTCATGAAGGTTGGTGATAGGTAGAGTGTGCCCATGGGTGACAAGTAGTGGAGATGTCTTATTTTTCTGTTGCTGGGGAGAGACACCAATGCAAAGGCATGTTAGAGTAGAAAGAGCTTATTTGGGTTTGTAGTTTCAGAGGCTCAGTCCATGATCATCATGGCAGGAGCTGGGCAACGGGCAGTGGGCATGGTGCTGCAGCCAGAGCTGAGAACTCACATCTGATCCACAAACACAAGTTACAGAGAGAGATGGCTAACTGGGAATGACATAGACTTTTGAAACCTCAAAGCCAGTGACCCAGTGACCCACCTACTCCAACAAGGCCACGCCTCCTAATCCTTCCCAAACGGTTCCACCAACCAGGGTCCAAGGATTCAAACCTATGACCTTATGGGGAGCATTCTCATTCAAACCACCACAGAAGCCCTATATTTTAGTTCGTTAGAAATCTTCTTTGAAGGCATCTGGTAATGAAACCCGTGACTCTTCTGTACCTGGAGGCACATCATCAGAGACTAGCCTGTTCCGTGTCCAGAGAAAGCAAAGCATGAGGAGAGTAATACGAGGTTAGACTGGAGGTCTCTATGGTCCCCAAGCACACAGACCGTGATTCCGTATTGGAGAGTGTACAGAGTGTGTATGGAACCCTCATTACCAGCGCACACAGTGTGTACGGAACCCTCATTACCAGCGCACACCTCCCTGCTGAATACCCGAAGAACTTCCCACCTACGTTGGACCTCCCACCCCAGGAGGACCAGCAGTCTACACCAAGGCGCCTGCCACCCACCGAGGTGGTCTTCCCATCATCCCACTGAGCAAGCTCTGACTGGAAGTCTAGTCTTCCAGCCAGCCTTCCACTTGCCAGAAGTATGCTGCTGTCCTCTCTCAGAGCTGCCTTTTCTCACACAGAGCAAGAAGAGCCACCTGCCTTCATCAACCTTGGTAGCCTGTCCTCTTGGTAGATCGCGCGTGCATGCGCACGCACACACACACACACACACACACACACACACACAGAGGCTCATCAGCACACTCTACTGCATGCACAGAACCTCCCAGCCCTTTGGACACTCCCTCCAGCGCTCCCCCTGGTTTCACCACTGGCTTCACAACTTACCTTTTCTCCCTTGCTTCTCCATGGCTTCTCAGCCCAATGCTTCTTCCATGGGCGGTGCTCAAGAAGCAGGTCCCCCGCCCCAGAGATTCTAACAGAGCAGCCCCATGGGGGAATCCCCAAGTTCAAGGCCCTCCTTGAAGTCTTTGAAATTTCATTACCACCACCAAGAGGCCACATCTCTCCCAGTCCAGGCCTGGGTCCTCTATCAGACCAGCTTCTGAGAACCTGACTTCTTTCCTCTTCCATGGCTGCTCACCACCCCATCTCACTCTGCAGTCTTATGGCCAGATATGCCCGTGAATGCAGCGATTCTGTCCATCCCAAAGCCTGACAGGTATGACTGCTCAGTAAATACTTTTACATAATCTCCGTTGTGAACCCTTTTCCCCATCAGATCGCGTGCAGGATCTTCCCTGTGGTG
This sequence comes from Mus pahari, assembly GCF_900095145.1. Classification (NCBI taxonomy): domain Eukaryota; kingdom Metazoa; phylum Chordata; class Mammalia; order Rodentia; family Muridae; genus Mus; species Mus pahari. The sequence goes on along the minus strand of NC_034599.1, from coordinate 53,124,520 downwards.
CCATTTAGCTTTCTTCCCTCCACACTGTGAGCATCCAAAGTGGAAAGCAGGGCAAGGCCTCTACTATTATATAGTCCACCAGCTCTTAGAGTGCAGCCCTGTCTCCCCAGTTTGTCTCAGACATCTATCTGCCCACCTCCCCTCTCATGGAGGAAAGATAGGACCATCTGTCTTCCCCCTCCTCTTCCCCCCCCCCCCCGATTTCTTCTTCCCCTTCATGTCTTGCTTTCTTTCTGGTTGATTTCAACTCAACACCTACCATCTGCCCTCTGCTCCATGACAACTCAAGGATCTTCAGCCTGTCAGTCACTTCAGCTGGCAACCAACAGCATGGCCACACTTCGTGCCTCGACACCGTCTCTAAGTGAACTGACTGCTCTGACTCAGACCGCAGCCTCATGTTCCGTGAGCTCTCAAATCTGTCACCTCCTACCAGTTCTCCCTTTTTCAATCATTATCTCATGGAGATCTGCTGGCAGAAACAACCACAGGAAGATTCCGGGGCCCCTTTGACTCTCTGCTGCCCCCTGGAGCCATATTAGAGAAAAGCCACAAAGGAAGGCAAAGAACTAAGGACTTTTGGTCATGTCGCGCGCCCCCACCCTCCCCTCATTTGGCTCCTCAGGGACACTTCTCTGAGCTTCATCCTGATCTTCCCCCTGACCTGTTGACGGTACCTTCTGCTCCTGGGAGGAAACAGAAGCCCTTTTGGTGGTGTGGGAATCATGAGCATCTGCTACCTAATTACAAACTTGCCTGCTGTTGGCACTTCCCTTCATCTGCCACTTCTGCCTGGTTGGAGGGGAAGTCTGTCTGCCTCTAAGACCTACACCTGAGTCCTGGCACAGCCCTTGGCCTGTGAGGAAGCTCACTCTGTCTCCTGCTCCCCCCGCCCCTGTTTTGAGGAGGCTCACTCTATTTCCTGCTCCCCCACCCTTGTGTCTTCTGATTCATCCATTTCCTTCTTGCCAGTCACTGCCCGCTCCCTGCTTCACCCTTGGCCTATGCTTCTCATCCTACTTTCTGCATCTCCACACCATGCCTACACCCTCTACCCATTGGCACAAGGGACGCTCCAGGCCTCCCAGCACCATGGTCCTGACTGGGTCAGCCTCTCCCAGAAGTCCGTCTCTGTATTTCTGGGTGCTTCATTCCGGGTCCCCTTGCTCTTGTAAAGGTTGTTATTCTGGCTTTGGTTCTGGGTCTTCTTTCCCCTGTACTGGGTACTGGCTCTGGGTAAGGGTAGCCCGCTCTGCCTAGTTGTTGCTCCTGCCTGCTAGACCAGAATACCAGGGCCTTCCGGCAGCTTTGCCTAAAGCCCCATGTGTACTGTGCACATTCTCTCTGTACCCCCACCCCCACCCCCTGGATTACCACTCTGCTCTCTGCAGAGGTGCATCGCTGAGGGCAGGGTACCTCTTATAACTGTTTCTCACCTGTAGCCAAAATCTGGTCCTTGCCTTTCCGTTGTTGCCTGTATTCTTCTGTTACCTGGAGATTTCTTTGTATCTCATCATCTTTGATAACGTCCGAGCTACTGACCCTGGATGGAACTGGAAACCTAGGAAGGAGCAGTGGAGAAAAGCATTCCAGAGGTTTCCCCGGACATTGTGCATGGTTGAGCTCAGGAGATGCCACAAGGACTGTAGCAGGTGGCAGGAGGACAGTGAGATCCAACCATGGATCTGTGGGTTCTCAGGGTCACCAAGGGAGGGGGGAGATGCACAGTTCAAGTTAGGAAGAGGTGATCATTGTTCACCATGCAGAGCAAGCCTAGAGGGCAGAAGAGTCCATTGCTTAATTTTATTTTATATATGTGTGTGTGTGTGTGTGTGTCTGGCACACACAAACACACACACACACACACACCACACTAACCATTACCAAGTCCCAAGTTTAAATATAAACTAAACCCTTCATACCTTTCACTCCTGTCTTCCAGGACCCTTCCAAACCCCTGAGACACTATAGCACACCTCCCCACAAATTTCCACTTTGCAGTTTGGAGGGACAGATAGTGTTCCAGGGTACCCATCCCTATCCCCTCTCGGTAGAATCTTCGTTTTGCTTTATAACGAGGGGCTGTTCTATAGTATTGGACTGCTGAAGTGCCACCTTTTCCAGATGAGACAGTAGGGGTAGGCCTGAGCATGGCTTGCATTTATGTCCCTTACAAGACTTCCCTGTCCCAGGGGAGAGACTGCACAAGGAGGAATGTTTCGCAAGAGCTCATCTTGCTGGATGAGGCAGCTGGGTCTCAGATTTGGAGAGAATTCAGGTCCTAGTCTCTTGTAGAGTCCCTGGGAGGAAAGCTGTGCTTAAGCCCTGGAAAGATGGGTGGGGCCCTGCACCTAGCCAGGGCCACTGTTTGAAGAGTCTTGTAGCAGAAGAGATAGGTATTCGCACCCGTTTTTTTTTGTGATAGATGACCAGAGAGAGAGACCTTGACAGCAAGCAGGAATGGGGGCAGCCTGTGGCAGACCCGCAAGGAAGGGAGGCTCATGAGCAACAGCTGGTGCAGAGATGCCATGGTACTGATGGGAGAGGCAGGCGCTTGGCTGAGAAGGTGGGAACTGTGTGTGGAAGAGCAGAGCTGCCTGCAGAAGGGCTGGAGCCGCAGGCACAAGGGTCCTAGCGGCTAATTACATGGCCTAGTTTGCTAATATCTGTGCCTTGTCTCCAAGGCCTTTAAGACTGCGAGAGCCAGGAGTTTGTGTCTGTGAACCCCAGAGACACATGTGTCTCACTAAACTGAGCCCAGCTATAGCTGAAGCTTAGGCTTGAGAAAGTTCTTCAGGATCATAACTCTTGCTGAAACGTCAGTGGAAGATTCTAGATGGCTCCTCAAGCTAAACGCTGGCTTCCCCCCAAGGAGTTGACTTTTGTCTATTCAGCTTATCGTCAGACAAGGAATGAATAGCCAGTGTAGACCGGAGGTTCTCAGGCCTGGCTGTGCACCGAGGTCTTTAAGCAACTGCACACTGCTGGATCCCATGAACAGCCTGGACTTCCCATGCTGCTAAAGCCTAGCCAAAGCCAAGCATTGCTGAACTGGGGCGTTCAGTTGCATGTGTGTGTGAGAGAGAGGAATGCTCATTTGTTTGGAAGGGAGTGACATTTAAGTTAGTGGATGTGATACAGAAAGGATAAGAAAGGCTGGCTCTCGCCTCCATTGGAGAACAGGGAAGGGAAGAGAGCTTATGGACCACGGCGACACTTAAGTCCCCCATTCCGGTCCTTGGTCTCTCATCATCTCACTCCAGAGGTGCTGGTGTTATTGTTTAGTTATTTGGCCTTCTCTTTGTTGGTCTTACCTCTGCCTGCATGAGAACTTTCTTTTCTCAGCCCTATTTTCTTTTGCTTCCACTTCTGTTTCCCCCACAAGCAAGTTTCTTGATTTTTTTTCAGTCTCTCTCTCCTTCCTTTCTTTTCTCCCTCCCTCCCTCCTCCACACTCAGTTATTCTGATACTTGGAATAAGATGGAGGACTGAGGGCTTCTGGTGTACCCAGAGACTCCCTTGCTGAGCTAGGAGGGAGATGCTGGTCCAGATGCTGTGTGTGCCCTTCCTATAGACCCTTGTCTTTAGAGATGTCTTGCTGAAATGATCCATTTAAGCCAAGCTGGTTTGAGATCTAAGAGAAGAGGCGAATAAGGCGTTTTCAGCCACCTAGCTCAAGTACATGGTGTGCCAGTGAGACTAGCCTGTCATAGTGCATGGCAGTTCCTGGGGGTGTGGGGGAGTGTGGGGGCTGTGCCTGGGCTAAAAGACAGATCCTGCCTTTCCTCCAGCCACAGCTCAGAGGAAGGAAAGGGGGCATCCTGTTAGTGAGACACCTACAGGTTCCCTCAGAGAAGGCAGATCTAGAAATGAGGTTTCCGGCCATAAGCGATGTGGCCTGAAGATGAAGGCAGTAACCAGAAGGTAGAGCTGTGGGGCGTTCCAGGTGTCCTGCTCTGAAGACTGCCTTCAAGGCCTGAAGGGACATCGCCAGGAGGAAGGAGTCAGGCGGAAGCACCCGGGGCCACAAAGGGGCTTTTGGTGTAATGCTTGAGGCCAGAAGGAGGACCTAGGAAGAGGCAGTCTGTGCACCCTGTCACTGAAGACCTAGAAAGAGGCAGTCCATGCACCATGTCACTGAAGACCTAGGAAGAGGCAGTCCATGCACCACGTCACTGAAGACCTAGGAGGAGCAGTCTGTGCACCATGTCAGTCACTGAAGACCTAGGAGGAGCAGTCCATGCACCACGTCACTGAAGACCTAGGAAGAGCAGTCTATGCACCATGTCAGTCACTGAAGACCTAGGAGGAGCAGTCCATGCACCACGTCACTGAAGACCTAGGAGGAGCAGTCCATGTACCACGTCAGTCACTGAAGACCTAGGAAGAGGCAGCTGGTGTGCCATGTCAGTCACTGAAGACCTAGGAAGAGGCAGCCCATGCATCAGTGTCACTGGTAGAAGGATTGACTGGGCCAGTGAAACGGCTCTTCAGCATCTGGAGAGGTTGAACCTGGACCAGAGAAGGGCATAGCCAGGGTGGCTCAGCTCTGCCTACCCGTCCAAGTGTGAGGATAGACACTGGGAGTCTAAGGACAGAAACCCGGAGCAAGAGTGCAGACTGGAGACCACTCCAGAAAATGACGTAATTCTTCCGTGGGGAAGAGAACAGTCTAGTGCTCTCAGCTCACAACCAGGAAGATGCCTCCAGAAAGGCCCTCACGGGGGTGGCTGAGCAATGTGGGGTGTCTGGGTGCAAGGCGGGCTGGGAGGGAGTTGGGGTGCCTGACGCAGGACTACATAATGTAAGTTGAATGGAAAGCAGCTTCCTTTAGGAGAGCCCAGCCCTGGTTCGCTTTCTAGTGAGCACCACAACTTCTCTTGGCTAACGGTTTGTGGAAAGCAAGTGCTTTGGGAGGGAGGGCCAAAGGTACTTATTTCAGGTCACAGTTTGTAGTCTGTCATCCACGGCAGTCGGGACAGGAACCCAAGGTAGGCACTGATTCAGAATCCGTGGCAGAGTACTTTTTTACTGGCTGCTGCTCCTCCTGGCTCGCTCAGCTGGCTCTCTTATACACCCAAGGACCATGTGCCCAGGGATGGCACCGCCCTCAGTGGGCTTTGCCCCTCCATATCAATCACTAAGGGAGGCATTCTCCCCACGTTGTAGCTCCCCCCCGTCTCAGATGCCTCTAGCTTGTGTCAAGTTAACAAAAAACAACAACTAGGGCAGCAGGTATGTTAACTCTCTCTGCAGCCAGAAGTGTTCTCTAGAAGCCACAGCCCCGGCTCGTGTGTTCGACCCTTACATGGGACACATCCGGTTCACGCCTGCATACACATTGGTGCGTCCCCACTAATCCACCCTCTCCCGTGCACAGAGAGGCTCTTACTGTGCGGGCGGGCATCATCATTCCTACAGCTTGCCGTGCGCACACTTGCTCCAGCGCGCAGACTCACCTCGCCTTGGACCTGTAAGGCCTCTGAGCTCCTCCTGACCTGTTGGCTTCTTTGTGTTGCAGTCCTCCCACGAGCTGGACGGTAGCAGCAGTGAGTCCAGTGGCCTGCAGCTGGAGGGCCCCAATTCCCTCAAGGCCTTGGATGAGAGCCTCGCCGAACCCAGCTTAGAAGACAGGACCCTGGTTTTCTTTGACCTCAAGATTGACAATGAAAGTGGGTTCCCCAAGACCTACCTTACCTCTTTTTAGCTTAGTCTCTGAATCCCCAGGGAAAATGCAGATAGGGCCACCTCTAAGGCTCCAGCAGCCAGCCCCTAACCAGCCATGACAGCTAGGTGGACAGAGGACTCTGACACACCTGAGATGCCAAGTGTTGCCGTATCTATCTGGAGTGGAAGCAGGACGTGAGAGGGAGATGTGTAACTTCACAGGTTCATTTCAGACAAAACCTCTGTGGAAAGACTGGGACCAGTGTATAGGCCATAGTACACTCTTTTTTTTTTTTTTTTTTTTTTTTTTTTTTTCGAGACAGGGTTTCTCTGTGTATCCTGGGCTGTCCTGGAACTCACTTTGTAGACCAGGCTGGCCTCGAACTCAGAAATCTACCTACCTCTGCCTCCCAAGTGCTGGGATTAAAGGCGTGCGCCACCACTGCCCGGCAGTAATCCACTCTTGGCCTTTGGCTGTGACCACACATTTCCCAGATCAGGGCCCAGATACATGGGGAGACCTGCAGAACCCAGGTCACAGAGAGTTGCGACTCCTTCTCCTGGAAGCCTCTAGTCTTCCTCTCTGTCATTCTTGCACTGACCCCTCAGCTCTGACCCTTTACCCTAGCCAATAGTTATGGGCCCTGTATTGGGGCTAGCTCAGCCAGCCAGAATCATCAGGTATTTCCATAGTACCAAAAAAAAAAAAAGCCATCTTTGGGCTTCAGGAGGAGTCTCTGGGACATGCTCTTAAGGGGTTCAGCTCAGAGTGCTGACCCAGCAGGGACTGATGGGGTTGGAGGTAGGAACAGAACAGAAGCACGCTGGGGTCTCTGTTGGAGGTGGAGGCTGAGAAAATACAAAATGGGTAGAATTCTAAGGGTTGGGCAAACTGCAGGGCAGGAGGGATGAGAAGAACCAGCTTCAGGACGGGTGAGCCGTCCCCACGTCCCTATCAGAGCCAGGCAAGAACTACATATGGAAGATACTTGGTTCCTGCTAGCAGGCTTCAAGATGGGATTTCTAGACAGCGGGTCAGCAGCCCAAACCCTTGTACCCACCCCAGCACCTCCTGAACCCTGAACCTCACCCTGACCTTCTTTCCTGCCTAGCCCAGAGAATTAGCCAGCTGGCAGCCGTGAACCGGGAAAGCAAGTTCCGTGTGCTCATCCAGCCCGAGGCCTTCAGTGCCTACTCCAAGGCCATCTCCCTGGAAGCGGGGCTGCAGCACTTCCTCAGCTTCCTCCGCTCCATGCACCGTCCCATCTTGGCGTGTCCTAAGCTGTGGGGGCCCGGACTCCCCATCTTCTTCCAGGCCCTGAGTGATATTAACAAGCTGTGGGAATTCCAGGACGCCATCTCAGGTTTCTTGGCCGTGCTGCCCCTCATCCAGGAACGCATACCCGGCGCCAGCAGCTTCAAACTTAAGAACCTAACCAAGACCTACCTGGCGAGAAACATGAGCGAACGCAGCGCCCTGGCTTCTGTGCTGGCCATGAGGGACCTGTGCTGCCTCCTTGAGGTCTCCCCAGGACTGCTGCTGGTCCAGCATATCTACTCCTTCAGTAACTTGCAGTGTTTTGCCTCCCTGCAGCCCCTAATTCAGGCTAGTGTCCTGCCGCAGCCCGAGGCCCGCCTCTTGGCCCTCCACAATGTGAGCTTTGTAGAGCTGCTGAACGCATACCGCACCAACAGGCAAGAAGGCTTGAAGAAGTATGTCCGCTATCTGAGCCTGCAGACCACCCCGTCGTCGTCATCATTATCATCGGCTTCCACCCAAGTTGCCCAATTCGTGCAGGCTGTGAGCACCTACATGGAAGGACTGTTGGAAGGCCATGCCCCTGCTGGGGCAGAAGGCAATGCTACTGTTCTCTCTGACAGAGCTGAAAGTAAGGGATGCCTGGCCTAGTGGCTCGGCACAGAGGGAGGGACATCCCCTGATCCAGTCCCCACCCTCTAGTACATTCCCAGGTCCTGGTCATTTAGTTCAGAACAGGTGTTCTTTCTCTGTGACCAAACTTAACTTTCTCTAAAATTCCTGCAACAGACACCAGAGGCACCCCAGACCTAGACCTCCCTTCTAGAAGCCAGAACCAGGAAGGCTTGCATAAAGAAGGCATGGCCTCTGAGCTCTCAAGGGCCCCAGTTACCACCTACCACCACCACCACAGGTGGCCTTGCAGCTCTTCCTGGATGTTCGATTCATGTAAGTGACCTGCTGATGACCCACAAATAATGACCTGCTGATGACCCACAAATAATACTTTAAGGTGGCACTGACCGCTATAGCAGCAGCCCCATGAGCACTCAAAGTGCCTTTCGAACCAAAATGCCCTCGTGAATTTGGGGTCCTCTCGGCCCCAGCCGACCAGAGGCTCACTGTGTTCACTTTTATTTTTCTTAAAGTACTTTTGTTCCAAAGGGGCCTTGCAGCGCCAGAGAGCTAGGAACTGTCGCTCCGTCCATACCCATTTCCACACACTGACCCTTCAGAGTTGGTTCTTTGTTTATCAGGCCTCCTGACCCTTCCCGCACTCAGCCCCTTCGAAGTGGAGCACTGGCATCTCCAGCTTGGGAAGGGCTCCAGAATTAGGCTCTCTGGAGCAGGGCCTGTAGTGTTAACAAGATCTCTGGATGGCTCTATTCTGAGCATCCCTGTTGCCTCAGACCACACACGTGCCCCCCTCCCGCCCAAAGGGAAACAGAGAAGCCCCTAGCCATGCACATTGAGTATGATCAGGAAAAGGCTAGAACTCCAGTGTCCTGTGAGATTGGCTGACCCGAGGTCTTATCTCGGTCTTCAGCCCCTGGACTTTCAGGGTTGGGCAGCAGGTTACTGGAGCAGCAGATAAGAAGCACCCTTACCCTAGGACCTCAGCTCTCATTCTGTGCCTTTGGTCCCTGACCTTATGGCCATCTTGGAGGTCAATTGTTCCCTGTGGTTGACTGAACTGCTGTTGCTGTCCACACTCCACCCTGACCCATTCCCTGCTTGCTCCTAGGGTGTTTTCCAGATAGCCCAGAGTTCCAGCTTTGACAGCCTGATGGCCTCCACTTTCATATGAATGATGCCAGCATGCCCACACCTCTGACTCATCATATGGGTGTTCTAAGGCACCCAATGCTGCACCCTTTAATACAGTTTCTTGTGGTTGTTGTGATTACCCCAACCGTAAAATCATTTTGTTGCTATTTCATGTCTGTAATTTTGCTAGTTAATGAACCGTAATGTAAACGTCTGGTATGGAGAATATATGATATGCGACTCCTATGAAAGGGCCGTTTGACACCCCCCCCCCCCAGTGGGTCACGACCAACAGGTTGAGAACTGCTACTCTAAGGCATTCTGTAGAAGCTCATTCCTACCACAGTAAGGCTGAACTCTGAAAACTATCCATTAGAGCCCTGGTTCTGGGTGGGGATAAGGATGGGAGGAGAAAGGTTGAGACCCTGGCCTGGCTGTACTGACAAGGTGGTGCTGGGGCCATGTCTCACACCTGGCCCTCGGCCTATCCCTGAACTAAGCAGGACCCATTGTGGCCCAGCCTCAGCAGGCTGCTTGTCTTTAGCTGATGTTGGATTAATGACAGAAGGAAGCCCCTCCCCTTACTGCTGTCAAAGCCTTCAGTAAACATGCGAATCCTGAAACCCTAACATTCTGATTGCAAGCTCTACTCCTCCCTCCTTCCCTAGAGGAGCCTTTGAGGCGCCTCTTTCCTGGGGACAAAAGGCTCTCCTAGACACGGGTGAGCAGGTAATCGCCCAACTTGGCTTTGGGGAAAGTCAGGGTAGCAGAGGATCGCCTCACCTCGTCCAGAGCGAAGGACACGGATCCTCTATTTCAAGTAGGGAAGCCCAGGTGGACTTTGCTCAGGATGGTTCCCAAAGTGAGAGGCACCTCCTACGGGGAGGCACAAGCCAGAGACCAGGACCTGCAGGCCCTTTGCTGCTGGGTCCTCTCCTGTTTTTAAGTTTCTAGAGCTGGCAATAAAATCTTATGAGCTGAAAGTGAGGAGCAGTGTAGGAAATTGTGGTTGATATCCTAGATGGAGCTTAGCTTAGAACTTTCTAAGCGCCAATGCACAGCGTTCTAGGGAATGGTGCTCCTTGGCTGGGTGAGCTGCCAGGTTTGCTCAACAATNCCCCCCCNCCCCCCGCCACTGTACCCTCTTGTCCAGGTGCCCAATTTCCACTTCTAGAGCTTTAGTCGCTCAGCTTGGCCCTTTGACCAAAATATATCAAAGTTTAAATATGTTGTGTGTACCACATTTTAAAATTTTTTCAAGGTTTACCCACAGACATATCAATCAAAAGCTTATTGGTCTGGAAGTTGGGATTCAGGTTTTGGTAGATCGTGGCCCTGATCTGATACTCCTAACTCCCTGGTCCTTGGGCGGCTCCTCTGTAAAATGAGAAAATGTATATTTTTACTTCATGAGATCTTTGCTGGAATTAATGAGAAGGGTCAGTGTTTATGACTTAAGGGCTTATGTTACAGACAAGTAAGATGAGAATTACCACTCTTTAAGAAAACAAACAGCAAGTCTTAGCAACATAACAAGAATACACACTGTGTTGGGGGAGAGGCTGGGAGGGAGCCAAGAAGAGTCAGGCACCACCGCATCTTAGCAAGTGAGCAGTAGTTGGCTTTGTGTTCCTGATGCTCCAAATGGGAGAAGGACCTGCAATAATACAGATCAGGCTTCTTGGGGCTGCTTGGCTCGTTTCTGCCCTAACCCCTCTTGAGAACAAAGGCTAGCTCATGCCCTTGTGAATGTCCCTTGAAAGTCTGCTTTAGCCTAGTCTCAACCTGCACAACACCCAAAGGCTACCCAGGTGCCTGCTGTTCTGCCACCCTGGACCCTACTCAGTTTCACCTTCAAAGTCTAACCTTGGGCCTGCCCCTCTCAGCAGGTCTCCTGGGTCTTCTGAGACTCCCTGCATTGGGGGTTTCTGCTTCTTTTGTTCTTTGTTAAGGATGCAGCTAGTTAGGTTCCCTGGGTGTGGTACACTAACCATTAACTCAGGACTGAACCATCCCAGGTAGAAGAGGATCCAAGCTTACATTACCCCCAGCTTCTGTCAGCAGAGGGCGCCACAGCCCACATGTCTGACCAGAGGTTTGCTGGACCATTGTGCACAGCTCTGTTGGGGTTGGTAGCCTAGGCATAATGTGTCCCAGCCCTTTGTAATGTGTTGGGCATTCTGGGACTACAAGAGACAGTTTTAGGTAGCTAGCCCACAGAGAAGAATTTTCAAATGTCGAAGTCTTTATATTTATTCGAACACCTATCGAGAACGATTTCTGAGGTTGCTCAGAATGCCACTAACTTGGAATTCCTTAAAGGTATGCTTATCATTAATACTAAGTAACTATAAGCCCAGAAGAAACACAGGCACAGCAAACCTGTAAATGTGGAAGCGTTTGGGAAATGTTGGGTCATCAGTGAAATTAGGACAGGGACCACAGGAGAGTGAGAGAAGGCTGAGCCAGGTTTAGTCCCAATTCTGACTTGGGCGTGGGGTGCGTGGGCTAAGCTAGTTGTCAGTGAGGAGAACATGACCTGCAGTCTAGCTGGGGGTAAATGGTAAGATGTGGGCTTAGATCAGACTCGGTCGCATCTGGAGCAAAGGTCGTGAATCCAGGGGAAATCTGAGCCACGCACTCACTGGTCTCCAGGTGTGGCTTTAGCAATGGAGGAATCCCTGAAGCTTCTGAGGAACTGCTCACATGGTACCCCAACACACGCGCTATCCCTTTCTGGGACCGTCTTTTAGAAGCATCTAGGAGGCCCTCTGCAGCAGCTCCCTGATCCCCAGGGGCCATGTCCACCAATCACAGGAAAGATTGAGCCATGTGCAGGTCTTTCTAGGGGCAAGAGCCCAGGACATCAGGTGCTTTCTTTGTGCATGCATAGTCTCCCGGCTGTCATACTAGGAGGGAGGCTGCGTGCATGACTTAGCCGCCAACGCCAAGTAGCTTCAACCCCTCCTCCCAGCTACACCATTTCTTTACACCTTGGCCATCTTTTTCCTACCAGTGAACACAGGGAGCAGCAAAGCCAATATCTTGCTGGAGGTCAGCTCTCTTGCCTATGCAGGCAGAAGTAGACCAGAGGGAGCCCATGCCTAGGCCACTGCACCAGGTGTCTGGCCTTGAGCTTGGGTGTAAGTTTCCTGTCTCCCTTCAGTGGCGTCCTGATTGCCCAGTCTCGGGTGATGAGAAATGAAGGCCCCCCGAAGCTCCTGTCTCCCTCAGCCTGGTACCACTGCTCAAGCTTATCCTCATTTCCTTTTTAATTTTAGGGCAGTGTCTCTCTACCTCTTTTTTTGTTATATTACTGCCACCCCCTAAGGAATCTTTTAAGGTAATTTGGTCCTATTTTCACATTCCTCCAACTTATGTGCTAATACCAGCTATGCCTGGCCTTCTCTGGGACTTTTTCGACTTTCGACCTTTAAAAGGAATGTTTTCTTTCATCCACAACAGTTTGGACAGTGAGAACTCAGAGTCATGGTTTCTGTAAGGTTGTCAGCTGCCTGCCAGGGATCAGTTTCCCTCTCCTGGGGTAGTGGGTGCTGTCTTTGTTGAGGATGTAAAATTTCTGGAGAGGTCCCATCTCCGGTTACAGTGCAAGTCGGAGCTGGTCATGGAGTGCTGAGCCTGCTGTGGGGGTGGGTACATGTGGAAAGCAAGGACAGAAGATATGGCTGAGATCTCTGAGGACACGCCCCCTCAGTAGTGGAGGCCTAGTACAAGGAGGGCCACACCTGAAGCTGGGGCTCAAGAATGGTAGGCAGGTCCATCATTAATTCTTGTCTCTGAACCCAGATGTCAGCTCCAGATCCACTGGGCTTAAGTGAAAAGATGCCCGTGGAGAGAAGGATCTAGAATTTCCACTCACTCTCCCCATCATTTACACACACACACACACAGAGGAAGTTTGAAAGTCCCTATCTGCCGGGCGTTGTGGTGCACGCCTTTAATCCCAGCACTTGGGAGGCAGAGGCAGGTGAATTTCTGAGTTCGTGGCCAGCCTGAGAACTCTGAGTGAGTTCCAGGACAGCCAGGGCTATACAGAGAAACCCTGTCTCTAAAAAC
>NC_034599.1:53107758-53111571 GCF_900095145.1 Mus pahari | reverse complement strand
AGAGAGAGAGAGAGAGAGAGAGAAAAGAGTTGTTTGTCTGATTATCTGAAACTACACTCATGTGTAAATTAAGGATGATAATAAATATTATGTAATTACTAAGAATTAAGCAAGTACTAACCTTTAGCAATCAGTCAAAGAACACAAACAATGAGAATCCACTTCTTAATAGAGAAGCCTATGTGCTGACCCCCCTCCCCCCCCAGAGCAGGCTTTTGCCCCCCTCATACCCTCTACTCTCTTATCCTCTCTATTCTCTCCTTATTGTTCCCTCTTGCCTGATTCCAGTCCATTCAGAATTTAGGTTCTGTCCCACCTCTCGAAGCCTCCCCGCACAATGTCCTTTGCCCTGATGGGGTCACCCCCTTGGTGGCAGGCTGAAGGGATTTATAGCAGTCCTCGCCTCCCTCTGGACCCCGCCTGGCTAGCAGACGGCCATCTGCAGGAAGGTCACTTTCTCACAGTGCTGCAGACTTGTGGGTTGGAGAGAGCCCCACCCCCTTACACACATCAGAGCAAATAAATACATCAAGTCTGCAGCTGGGTCTGGAGATAAGGTGGGAGGGAGATGAGGCACGAGTGCTCCTCGCACGATGGCTACCCGGGAGCTTCCCCCTTCCACCCCTTTGCTGTCTTTCCAGCAAAGCTTATTGGGGGAGTTTGAAATGGGCTGTTCCTGGGGGCAGGCTGTCTCTTGGGGGAGGGACTAGGCTGAGTGATTTTTTAGGGACTGGCATGAGGAAAGATTGACTCTTATCTGTTCAGGTCAAAAGATAGGAGGAATACTTAGCACAGGAGGGGAAACTGAGTCCGAAAAGGGAGAGAGATTTTCGCAAAGCGTCACAGGAGTTTAGCAGGATGTTCAACCTGTGAAGCCCTAATCTTCCCTGATGGTGGGCCATGCTTAGCCGTCCCCAGGATAAAACCACTGGAACTGACCTTGCCTGGCTGCAGAACCGGGGTGGTCTGTAACACACCCGTCCTCCTCCTGGAAGCCTTTCTTTCCTTCATATCACATATCATTCTCTCAGGCAGTGGCCTGACTGGAGTGCTCCTCTGTGAGGTCCAATGCTGGAGACCCCTCTAGGTCTCCCGTGGGAGAGTTTAACTGGTTTTCCTGGCAGATGTGGTCATGGCTCCAGTTCTGATGCCCCTGAACTCTGGAGGGGGAAAGTGGGGACCTTAAGAAAGGCTACCAGCCCCCCTTTCAGAGACAGCCTCCCGCACTCCTAGAGAGACCCCATTTGCATAGGGTCTCCCAAGTAGAGGGCTTACCCTTGGCCACCAGGCTCAGCATACCTCTGACATGGATTGGTCCTGGAAAGGGGGTCTCTCAGAGCCATCACCTGCTGTGCCTCCCCCCACCCCCGCCCATCCTCTGTTCCTCTGTGTCCTCTCTCCTATGTCTCCCTCTACTACAGGACATCAACCAGGGCCAGGGATGGGGGAGCCCAGGCCTCTGATGATGCGTGGTGACACTGGGACTCTTCCAGCCTATCACCACAGCTCCATGGCACCCTTCTTCTTGACCTCCCTCTCCTGATCCCCTAAGGTTACCCAGACTTTCCAAGCTACTAGAACTGTGTACAGGCAGAGAGGAAAATGCATAGGCATTTCCACCACCCCCACCCCCCCACCCGGCCGTCCTCAGCCCATGTCGGATGCCATACTCCATGGAAGCCGGGGGGCCCCCTTGACTGGTGGTGGGAAGAGCTCTGAGGGGTTGCTCTGCCTCAGAGCTCCCTGGGATGCAGACCCTGAAACCACACCACTGTCTCGCTCCCTCCTCCTTCTCGCCTGCCCTCCCCTCTTCCCCTTCACTGCTTTCTCTTGGAGTATTCCTTAAGCAACCATCTGCACACAAAACATCAACAGTGCTTCTAGAAAACCAGCTCCAACGATAATGAAAACAGCAAGAGCCTATGGGAACCAAGAGGAAATGTGATTTTTGGTCCCACCTGCTCCTGTACTCTGCCGTACACTGCTCTGAGCTTCAGTGGGGCGGTGGATGGGAAAGAGCTCTGAGGCTGAGGAATAGAGGAAAGGGAGGCCTTGGGGAATCCTCAGTCGAAGAACTCTGAGCCCCTGCGTGCTGTGGCCCCTCTGTGTGCCGTGAAGATCCAGGCTACAGAGCTGCTGAGCAGGAGGAGGCCGCCCTGTCTCCCTTGCCTTGGTGGATGTCACTGATCAGATTCTGACCTCTAGGAGTGGTTCCCCCACTGCCTATGGACTCTGTGTCCACAGAGCAGTGTGCAGTATTTGGGGGGGAAGGAATTAGCTCCCCGGGTCCTGGTGTTCTGACGACCTTGAGAGAGAAAGCATGCTCCAAGAAGCCAGGAGCAAGCCTGGCCCTGCCGAGGGCATGAGGGAAGGGATTATAGACTTCAGAGATTTGGGCTTGCTCAGGACGACCTCCTTGCTTTCACAGCTTGCCTAAGAAGTCCAACTCAATCTGAAAAGCAGTTGCTCCTAAGGCTATAGCACCCCCAGAAACAGGTCTTGGTAATTGTGGCGCTTGAAAGACTCCGGGTGCATCCAGTCCACTTTCCTTGTTAGATTTCTGAGGTAGCATAAAGAGGCAGAAGGTAGAGAAGAGACCAGTCTGACCTCTGCAGAAGAGATTGTTTATTTCAAAACAGTGAAGGGCAGACACTCTTCCGGGGGAACAGGAGGCCCTCGAGAAGGTTAGGGGACACTTGGAGTTTATATAGGAAAATTGGGTAACGGGAAGTTAAGGCAGTGGCTCGGCCACTAGTGTACAGTTTGCTCTCCTGTTACTGTCCACTCCACTGAGACAAGCTATCTTGAGACTAGCTCAGTCTATCTCAGCAAACAAAACACCAACAACAAAACAAACAAACAAAAAAACACCCCCCTCCCAAAAAAAAACATTCCTTTCTAGGGCTCACCAATAACAGTTTTGAGCAGAGCTGTGACACTTTCTCTCCTGAGGAGAGCAAGTGACCAGGGACTGGGAGTGTGGCTCCCTTGGTAGTGTTTGCCTAGCAAGCACAAAGTTCCAGGTTTGTTCCCCAGCACCTTACATAGACAGGCATAGTCATGACTCTCCAGGAAGCAGAGGGAGGGGAATGAGAAATCCAATGTCATCCTTAGTATAAAATTTGCCAGGTGGTTCTGTCTTTAATCCCAGCACTTTAAAGAGGCAGAAACAGGAAGATCTTGAGTTCGAGGTCAGCCTGGTTTCCTGAATGAGTTCCAGGACAGCCAGGGCTACACAGAGAAACCTTGTGAAAGGAAAGTTAAATGGAGGGGCCACTTGCCCGTCCAGCCCACAGCCTCTACTTCTTGGAGCCGTGTGTCCAGACAAGGCTGAGCTATCTTTAGAAACTATCTCGCCTTGGCTATCAGGATGCTGGTGATAGTGGGTGACTGAGCTAGGTGTGAGGTGAAAATGGCTGAATTTCCAACATAGGGGTGGTGGTGGTGGGGTCTCAGCAAGCCTCGGGGCACCAGAAAGTCCCTTGGTCAGGGTCCAGCATGTGTCCAAGGTTTATTCTGACCATCAGGATCCACGGTGGCCCACTGGAGGTGGCAGAGGAATAAGTGGAAGCCCAGAGTTCACACTTTAAAATGCAAGCAGGGAACAGAGAGGACACTGGGAATGGTGTGAGTCCTTTGAAACCTCAAAGCATAGCCCCCAAATGACATACTTCCTCCAGGAAAGCCACACTTCCGGGGCTGGTGAGATGGCTCAGCGGGTAAGAGCACCCGACTGTTCTTCCGAAGGTCCAGAGTTCAAATCCCAGCAACCACATCTGTAATAAGATCTGACTCCCTCTTCTGGAGCGTCTG
>NC_034599.1:53093604-53107723 GCF_900095145.1 Mus pahari | reverse complement strand
AAAAAAAAAAAAAAAGAAAGAAAAGAAAGCCACACTTCCTAATTCTCCCCCAAATAGCCACCAACTGGGGACCAAACAATCAAGTGCCTGAGACTTGGAGGTGAGACGGGCATCTGATTCAAACCACTACAGCCAGCCTGGATGGCACGAGACTCCTTCAAACAGCAACAAAGGTCAGCCAAACAAACAGAAGAATGGAAACCCAGAAGTGGCAGAAGCTAGGAGTGGCAAGCCATGGGCTCCAAACCCGGTGACATCTCCACAACTTTCTACTTCCTCTAGGTTCTTCTTGCGACCACTGGTGCCTTCTTCCTCTTGTTTGTCAGCTAATGGTGTCATGCCTCTGTTCTCTACCATGGATGGGTGACAAGCCCAGGATATAAAGTCATGCAGGAACATCTTTGAGCTCATAAACATATCCTGCTCATAAATATACAGCGTCTGCTGCTACCAAAATAGCTTTGGATCCCAGCACAGGCTTTTCTGAGAACAGACTCATCCTTTCAAGAATTCTGTGAAAGCAGAGGATCCTCTGGTCTGGATGCCCAGCAAAGAGAGTTCCTCAAACCTGGTGACGCACACTGCCCCGGCTGAGACCGCTACCTAAGTCCTGATGCAGATCACAGAAGGGACAGACCAGACTCATCTCCATGTAAATATTGACTCTAGCTCATTCTGGCTATAGTCAGACACTGCGGATTCAGTCTGACACCATTTTAGCTTTCTTTGAAGGTGTAAACCCCTAGCTTCTCTAATGAAAGGGGATCCTGCTTGTGGGAAAATTTGGGATTGACTCAAGACTAGATAACTCTAAATTGATCATCCCATCTCCTTGGTCAGGATTGTTTTAGAGATGGGGAGTTCTAAACCTCTGTGTGCCAATATAATCCAAAGAAAGGCATGGCTTTGGGATAGAAAACAGGTCTTCTATCCGCTAGCCCAAGGCTTCTGAAACTTTCCAAGCCAAACATCATTCTGATAGCGCCAGAAAGAAATATATTTTAAAACAATTCATATATATAATAATTATTATTAAAGATGGAAGCAAATTAACTTTCATGCAGATGAGATGTGTGTGCCTATTTATTTTTACATAAAAAGTTAAATCTTGGCCAAATATTCGACACTGCAGATAATAAACCAATATTTGTCAGAGTTGATTGTCATTTTGATTTATAATCACTAATGCTGAGAACGTCACTTTACATAAATACACAATACTAGTGGCAGAAGTATTTTCAGGGACATTTTCTAACTTGTTAGAGGTGCTATCTTAATCCCAAGCTGAAGTTCACTTAGCTTTTTTTTTTTTTTTTTTTTTTAAGATTTACTTGTTTATTTTACATATATGAGTACACAGTAGCTATCTTCAGACATACCACACGAGGGCATCCTCTTAACTTCTGAACCATTTCTCCAGTCCCTGCTTACTTTTTTTTTTTTTTTTTTTTTTTACTTTATCTGCATTTATTTTATGCTGGATTTATTCCCGTGCCATGAGTTTTCGTTTCTTCAGTTTCTTCTGGGATATCTTTTTCTTCTAAGTGAGATAATCTCAATGTGGCAGGGGGAGCTCATGGATGTGTTAATCCGGCCATGAGCTCTGTAGGTTCCTCAGCGCATCTTAGGTGCCTTGTTCGCCTGGATGTATTCAATGACTAGAGAATCTGTGTCTAAACCCTTAAGTTCAGCATCACTCTCTGCATTTTTAAGCATGTGCAGCAAAAATTCAGCACTCTTTTGGCCACCGTCCCTGTGTCCAGCCCCACTGTTTGGCCTGGGAGCACCTACCGACTCCACCATTATACTGCAGGAATGGCACACATTGCTTCTTTGAAGTGACATCCTAGATATTTGGTAGCTTTGTGGATATGCATACCCTTGATGGCCTGGGCAGTTTCCTGGGTGTTCTTAAAGTGAACACAAAGGTTTGAATCTCTTGATTTGCATGATTTTGTGGGATTTTCTGAGTCAAGAGAGTAGTGAACCATCTTCACAGGTCACCTCTGGACGCTTACAGGAGGAGGAAGCGCCTACTTATCATTTTTTAAAATGCCATTCAAGTTAGGAATTTAAACGGCAATCGTGGAAATCAAATAGCCTAATCCGATGCAATTCAAAGATATACTAATTTGATATTTATACACTGTGTAATACATAAGTGACTATAGAAAAATATTGTCATTGTCTCCCTGATTAAAATATTATGGTTCTATAAGAGCAGGAAACTTTGTATGGACAGTAAAGCCCCTGCCATCCACGACATAAAACAGTCCTCAGTGTGAACCAAGGCATTTCTGGGGGTTTTTGTTCACATTGGGTGTCATGGTGGTCTGCACGGAGCAAAGTGTTCATGGTGTGTATTTAGATCTAAGCCTGCGGTGATGTTGCAAGCTACAACACAGGCAAGCACTGCTAGAAACACTTCTGGTAGAGAGCTATTTTGAATGAACTTGATCATTGTTCATTCAGAAGCCTTTTACTGTTGCCAAAGTCTTCACAACTCACATCCGGCTATACAACCCCATGTGATGTCACAACCTACAGCTTCGGAAAACGAGCACTGGTCTGGTGGGCACTTGTCTGTGCTGCTGTTGAAATCCTCAAACAGCCTCAGGGAGCGTAGCTGGCTATCCTATTAAGGGTAAGAGGGGAGAAAGGGCCCAGGGGCTGCTGATGTGGCAGAGGCAGAGGCCACCAGCCCTGCCTTCCATCACGTGGCTCCTGAGGCCCAGGTCATCCAGCTCAAGGAAGAATGCCTTTACTAACTGCTGGACCGTGCTCCTCCACCACCCCTCCTACCTTTCCCTACTCTTGATCACATTGAGTCTTGCCACGGGGAGGCTGGCCACTCAGGGCCCTCTCCTTGGGGAGCCAGCCCTGCATTGGTGGAATGGAGCACCATGCATGAAGAGTGCTGTCCCTTCCAAGGAGTCCCCAGAATCAGCAATACAAACGCACACCCAGACAAAGTACACGAGCTACGGCCAGAAGAACCGCCATTAATGCTCACAGCAATGCCAGTATGTTAAGCTAATTTAATGAAAGCCCTGGAAGGAAGGTCATGGGCTAGACCTGGGTTTGTTAATAATGTCAGGCTTCATTTGAACCGCTCCAGAACTCCCTCCCCACTGCCTCCAGCTACCTGCCACAGGTTGCCGTTTTCCTCAGAAGTCAACAGTCTTTTCATACAAAAAAAATGTGGGCTTGCTTTTGTTTTTCTCTAGAAAAATAATTAAAGTCCCGGAGCTCAATAAATACTTAAAGAGAATGCGGTTTTAATTAAAAACCTTCTGCCGCTGCTGTGGTGGCAAGTGTCGCTTCCCAGGCAGGCACGCTGGTGGCAGCCACACGCAACGCAATCTGCTGAGGATATGAAACCAAAAAACCTGCACAAATAATAGTGGGTAATTCTGACTCTTTACAGAAGGGACAGGTGGTGAAGAAAGATGTCTAGGGGCAGAGCCAAGCTCTTCTCCCTGTGGGATAAGCAGGACATAAGCACCAGGAATGCACGTGCCAGCGCGTTCATCCTATCTAGACCCAAGTCTTTAAGACAACAATGGTGGCTAATTCTATCCAGCAACTGGTGAGGAAAATGTGCTTCACTAAAGCACCAAGTACCACAGACTGAGTGCTTGACAATGTCTTGGCTCCTTTAATACTCATGAGGAAATTCGCTCATTCATATTTGTTCTAAAGATGTATTTATTTTTATTTCATGGGGAGGGGGGATGGCTGCATGGGTAGATAGATCTGTGTGCCACTTCTACATCTGATGCCTGGGGAGGCCAGAAACAGTGTTGGCTCCTCTGAAACTAGACTTATAGATAGCTGTGAGCAGCCAGTGCTCTTAACCACTGGACCACCTCTGCAGCCTCCGTCCTTTATTTCTTAGAGGTGCAGAGAGGTTAAACCAGGGCCCCATAACTGGTGTGTGATAGAGTCTCGTGCTGGAAAGAGAAATGATGGCTTAGAAACAGGGCCTGTCTTTTCTGGGGAGTGACCTTTCTGATAGAAATTAGGTTAGGAAAGGAAATTGGAAATGCTTGCTGGAATCTCCTGCCTGCTGTGTGTGTGTGTGTGTGTGTGTGTGTGTGTGTGTGTGTGTGTGTGTGTGTGAACATGTTAAATTGCAGGCACTGTAAAGCGTGAGACAGTATGTTCCACAGTAGGGCAGCTGGGGGGAAGTTCCCCCAAGCAGGCTGCTGATGCCAGGCTATTGGCTATTCCAGGTTCTTGGAAGCTCTTCCTACACCCCTTGACCAGTCCATCAGATCACCCACGTGCCACATTAAAATACAAGGGCGCATGACAGAGCAATTGCTGCAAAATCGTGCACACATTACCTGGCCTAAACTTAGTCAAACACCCATTCCTTCAGTTTTCTTCCCCTACTCTCGCCCAGCTTAAGGCCAATAAGTTTCCTTTGTCAGCTCAGAGACATTTTAGAAGCCTCAGGCAAAGTAATGAGAGGCAGGGACAGGCCTGCAAGAGAAGGCGCTCCGGGTCAGGGTCAGGGAGGTTTGATGGAAGCTCTCTTGCCAGGGCAACTATGCACACCGTTTAACTCACAGGAGAATGGTGCACTGTTGGATTCTGGGCGCTGGGAACCCCGTGGGTCACGAACTGGCCAAACCTATTAGAGTAAGGAGGGCCGATTGAGTTTTCATGGGGGCACAGACTGGGGATACCGAGAGAAAACTCGAGGATTTTGGTTAAGCATGCCTCGGTGATAGCATTTCCCAACAGTACCGCAAAGCCACAGGCTCTTTGGTGCCCAGACCCGCTCGTGCCATCCCTTCAAGGTCAAGGCCTTGTCTCTGCACACTTCAGGCAATATCCAGCAGGGGGCGCGCGGGTACCAGGGTTGAACCCCAGATCTCCGCGGACCTAGCGCGGGGAGCAAGTCCGAGGAGCCTTCGGTTTCAGCGATCCCACCACTTGGACCATCCGGGACCTCAAAGGTTGAAGTTTGTGGAGGTCAATCCACAAAGCAGTCTAGGGGCGTTAGCTCTTGGCCTCTGCGTCTTTCTGCAGTCAAGACTGCAGCTTGTCCCTGAACTGGACAGAGTCTGAATCTGGAGCCCTCTGTTTTCGAGCTTGACAACTTTTCTGTCGCTCTTTTCTCCCACTTTTACTGCACTCACCTGATTAAACACTTGTTCCTTTAAAGATCAGAGACGTAGGGCAGGAGTGGGAGGTGGGAAGTGTTTCTACGCCCGGCTTTCCTTCCCTAGGTCATTGTATTATTAACAGTAAAAGCAATCGACGGCAATTCTGGGCGGCGCCAGGGTTCTGCCTGCCGTCTTCTAGCAGAGCTCAGTGGTTGAATCAGGAATTGCAGCTTCTACCCGAGACCCTGCGGACGCTGCTAGAAACGACTCCGGCTGTCCTTGTCTGGACCGGCACTAGGTTCTGCAGGGTTGAAGACGGGGTAAGGGATGTCTTCTCCCTGGTGCAAATTCGGGCAACAGAAGCATTTTTCGGGAGAGTGGATGGGAAGCTGGGTTCCACGGGAATCAGTACCCCAGCCAGCGTGGTCGCCACGCCCTTAAATTATCCTGTAGACGCTGGAACCGCCCTCTCCACAGGGAGTCCCCTGGCCTCAGCCTCTTTAGGGAAGAAAGCCAGAGTTGGGAGAGCTTACCCCAGACACTCCTGCACGTCCGCGCGATCGAGAGAGTTCATGAGCCCATTCTTCCTTTCAGCCCTCGGCCCTTCGCTCCTCCTAAGTTATCCCTCGGTAGGCTTGCATCCCTCCAAAATAATAATTAAAAAAAAAAAAAAAAAAAAAGAGCTGACTAGAAGTAAAAATCGGATGAGTGGATGTTCACTGGCAGAGGAACGCCCACGCCTTGCGTCTTTCTCTCCCCCACCAGGAAAGTCCTCAGGACTCTCCATCCCAGAACACTGAGTTTTAGTCTGTCTGCTGCCACACCCTCTTCTGGTTCGAGGAACCCCCCACCCCCTCAAGGTTGCTAGGACGTGAACAGGACATTCCTCTTACTTTGCAGACAAAGAAGTCGGTAGGTATCGGGCGGCTATTCCAAATCTCTGAGGCCTTGTCCCAGGTTAGAGCCTTGCGCTGGACGGCCTCAGACAGACGTGCAGGATTCCAGGCAGGGAGGAGTCAGAGTTCTCATCCCCCCTCCCTTCTCAAAGACATTTTCCCAGGACAGCTCAAGTACCCTCTTCCAGGTTCGGTCTGTGGGGTTTCCAGGCCCGAGCAGGTGTGAAGTTCTAGATTCCGAACTTGGCTTAGCTTGTGGGGGTCCCAGCAGCCGGTAGCCAGGAGAAGGAAAGAGGGAGGGACCAAAGTGTGCACACACCAGTGTGTTCATATTTAATTTACAAAGGAGCCTCAGAAACCCTGCCGGGTGGTCTCTTTAGATGCAGTGTTCTTCCTGCATCTCTCTGCGCCCCCCCCCCCCAGCTCATTAAAATGCTTAACACTCAAATCGGGGTATTGATCTCTGCAGAGGCCCCAAACACACTGCCATCCAACCAAGACAGAAGGCTGACTCTGATGAGGGCTGGGAGACCCCAGCACCCCAGTATTACAGTGTGTATGAAAGAGAAGGAGGGAACTCTCTACAAAACCTATGCCTCTTTACCAGTTCTGGCTAGCAGCTCTGTCTCCTGGGATGCCATAGGCGGGGGAGTGAGATGATGCATTTTAGTCAAATGCCTAGACATCCCTTGAAATTCTCCTGCTCGTCGCTAAAAGAAATGTCCAGGGTTTGCCAAAGAGAACAGCGAGTCCTGAGTCTGCTGAGGCCAGCTGTTACATGAGGGTGTGAGATGACAGGGCGGTGGCTGCTGCCTAGGCTTTCACAGTGTGTGTGTGTGTGTGTGTGTGTGTGTGTGTGCATGAGCATGCAGGGGTTGATGGCCTGCTTGCTAGAGATGCAGACAGGATACTGAGGAGTGGGGTGGTGGTGCAGGAAATGCTCAGGGGTCATAAGTCCCTAGACCACAGCACTCGAGAGGAGCAAACGGTTTTTGTAACTATCCTGGTCCCTGTCGCCACTATCGGTGGCAACCTCGGTGCCCTGTTAGCCCGCAGCAAGCAAGGGCAGAGTGAGACACTTGGGTGAGTTCAACCTAAGTGTTTTAGGCGCTCAGAAGACACCCACCCCACTGTGAGCACCAGGTAGCCCACGGGCAGTGGAGTGCACGCGCTGGTTTTGCCACAAAAGAGCTGAGCGTGGAGTTCAGGCTCAAGAGGCTGAGCAGGGTCTGCGATGGGCTGGGGGAGGTGGGCGTCTCCTCTCCGCGCACCCTGCAGGGCTGCGCCTACTAATCTGGCGAATTAGTCTGGCGGTGATTGGGGGTGGAGGGGAACCAGGATTTGTATCTGCCCAGATCCAGGCAAAATATGACAGAGAGGGTGAGGCGTTCTGCTAACACTATCAATTATGCATCGTGTTGAACGAGGCTTCGGGGAGGGGGAGGCTAGCAGCCGTCAGGAGGAAAAGGGTCCGGGAGAGCCAGGCAGCGCAGTTCAGCAGGTCCCGCTGGAGGTCTTTCTACGCCACTGCTTGCTTTGGAGAGGAAAAAAAAAAAAGTATTTAAAGGCAAAGACACGCCCCTCCAGTCCTATGCTTTTCTTTCTCCCAAATTCCTCAAAGATGGTTTGTCTCACGTGTTGCGGGGCGTAGAACGGCTCGCATTCAATTAGAAGTGAAGCTCGCGGGCGCTGGCGGGACGGGCGCGTGAGGGTGAGTGAGCGTGGATATTTGTGTGCGCGCAAAAGAGAACGGTGAGTGTTCGAGTGAAGGTGTGCTTGTGAAAATGTGTGTGAAGGTAGGGAGAACTTAGCGCGTTGACGCGATTATTACATGTCGACGAGTAGTTCTAACCTGTGAAGGTCATGTGAAGAGGATGTGTGTATGTGTGTGTGTGTGTGTGTGTGTGTGTGTGTGTGTGTGTGTGTGTGTATGTTGGGGAGGGGTTTGGAGGCATAAGGACATGGGCATAAGGCATAGTGACAATGTCATCGAATGTGTAAATGTTGGGAGAAGTAGAAAATGGGTGATAGGGGTTCGGTGGGTTGGGTAAGGCGGAGCCTTAGGCTATGGGCGTATGGAGCCCCTTTAGACCTACAGGTCTCAGCCTGAGGTGAGTAGAGGATCTCTATGGCTTTAACAAATGTAAACGCGGCACGAGGTGGGAGACTGTGCGCGTTCCCGCCGAGCACGGGGGCGCGCGACCGCTCTCAAACCTGCAATCATCGAGAAGTAAGGCGAACAGATAAGAAAGGAAAAAAAAAATTGAAGTAGGACTTCGGGGCCAAGGGGAGTTCTTTCAATGTACTACCCTTTTCTCCCCACCGCCACAGCAACAGATGCTGAAAGCTCCCTTGGACTGTCACCTGAGTCTGGAGACCGGCTTGCAGCCCCAAGGCAGCACACTGCACGTCAGAGAGCAGCAGGTAAGTGGAAGGTCCCCACAATCTCAGCCCACAGGGTCGGTCCAGCCTAGCCAGGGTTGGGTGGCTGTCTGGGAGGAACAGAGAGGGGAGGTGCCTCCCTTAGGAGCAAAAGCAAGAAGGGACCCGCTAATCAGGGTGTAGGAGAGGTTCTTCCAAGACTGACAGGATCCTCAAGTTGGGGCAGGGAGTCTATGTTAATATATTTGTATGTCTGGAGACAGGGGATGAACTCAGGCGTCTTGGGGCTCTAGAAAGAGGCGTAGAACCTTGAACTGTCTCCAGGTTTATTAGCTAGAGACTGTCCCCTAAAAACCTGTGGGCCGAGGGATTCGCCTGGGCTCTGTGAATCCAAAGAGGAAGCTTTAGTAACTGTTTCTATAGCATGCCTGCTCTAGTCAGGGGGTAGAATTTTTCTTCTCAGAGGAAAGCATGGTTGAGCAGTTGTGACTCTCCCCTGAAGGGAGCTGCAGCCCAGGGCAGGGAGGTGAGAAGGCAAAGTGGGTGGGGGCTGCCTAGATCCCCCACACCACAGCTCACAAGTTCTCCATGGTGCTCATCGGCTAGGGGTTCAGTCTCAGAGGAGGTCAGTGTGGTACCTATGTCTCTGAGTGTGGCTGGTTCACATGAGGACTTGTGTCCCTGTGCCTGTCCGTTCTCACTGTACACAGGAAAGTGCTTTGCTTCCCGGTGGAGAACACTGTGGTAAAGCTGCATTGAGTTGGGAGAACAATGAGGTCCCCCGGGGTATATTGTGTAGATGTCTGGGTGCCCGTGTTTTTGTGTCTACATAACTCATTGTGAACCTCCTGACAGAGTCTCAGTGCCTTGTAGTGGGAGGCGGCAGTGAGATGCCTGAGTTTTTGTTTGCGCTGTTGTTGCTTGTAAGGAAGTGTGTGCGAGTGCTGTGCGTGGGACAAAGGATTCCGAAGAAGACAGTCATGAACTCCATTTCACCGAATCCAATGAAGATAGAGAAAGAAGGGTCCGTGTGGGGCCCATTGCAGAGCACAAGCATTAGATGCTTTGGAGGGAGCAGTTCCAGATAAGGGGATAGATGGGAGCTGGGGGTGGGATAGGGAGGATGCTTCATGCTCTCTGGAGAAACAAGACAGTTTCTGAAAGCAAGCCTTCATTGAATCTGCAGGCTTTCACTGGCCTCAATTCAGTAACCAAGGTGTCAGGAGCCTACATAGGTTTAGGAGGTAGAGTTTGTTAGGGGAGTGAGAGAGGTGTGGAATAAGTGACCATCTCCCCCTTCACCTTGACTTCCCTCTGCAGGAGTCATGATGGGGCCCTTTGGAGCCCTGTGTTTGGCCTGGGCTTTGCTAGGAGTGGCCAGAGCATGTCCCGAGCCTTGCGCCTGTGTTGACAAGTACGCCCACCAGTTTGCAGACTGTGCCTACAAGGAGCTGCGCGAGGTCCCAGAAGGACTGCCAGCCAACGTGACCACGCTTAGTCTGTCTGCCAACAAGATTACGGTGCTAAGGCGGGGGGCCTTCGTCAACGTCACGCAGGTCACTTCGCTATGGCTGGCTCACAGTGAGGTACGCACGGTAGAGTCAGGGGCATTGGCAGTGCTGAGTCAGCTCAAGAACCTCGACCTAAGCCACAACCTTATATCCAACTTCCCTTGGAGCGACCTTCGTAACTTGAGCGCGCTGCAGCTGCTGAAAATGAACCACAACCGCCTGGGATCGCTGCCCCGGGATGCACTCGGCGCGCTCCCCGACCTGCGCTCTCTGCGCATCAACAACAACCGGCTTCGTACCCTGGAGCCCGGCACGTTCGACGCACTAAGCGCGCTGTCTCACCTGCAACTCTATCATAACCCCTTCCACTGCAGCTGTGGTCTCGTGTGGCTGCAGGCCTGGGCAGCGAGCACCCGGGTCTCCTTACCGGAGCCCGATTCTATAGCGTGCGCCTCGCCCCCTGAGCTGCAGGGCGTGCCCGTGCACCGTCTGCCCGCCCTGCCCTGCGCACCCCCCAGCGTGCGTCTGAGCGCAGAGCCGCCGCCTGAGGCGCCTGGCACCCCTCTGCGCGCAGGCTTGGCTTTCTTGTTACACTGCGTCGCCGAAGGCCACCCCACACCCCGCCTGCAATGGCAACTTCAGATCCCGGGTGGCACTGTAGTCTTAGAGCCACCGGTTCTCAGCAAGGAAGAAGATGGAGGAGATAAGGTAGAGGATGGGGAGGGTGACAGAGATGAGGACCTGCCTACGCAGACTGAAGCGCCAACCCCAACTCCAGCACCTGCTTGGCCAGCGCCTCCAGCCACCCCGCGCTTCTTGGCCCTCGCAAATGGCTCTCTGTTGGTGCCCCTCCTGAGTGCCAAAGAGGCAGGCATCTACACTTGTCGTGCACACAATGAGCTGGGCACCAACTCAACGTCCTTACGGGTGACGGTGGCTGCAGCGGGGCCGCCAAAACACGCTTCTGGAACAGGGGAAGAATCTGATGCGCAGGTCCCGACCTCTGAGCGCAAGGCCACCACTAAGGGCCGAAGCAACAGCGTCTTGCCCTTCAAGCCTGAAGGCAAAACCAAAGGCCAAGGTCTGGCCCGAGTCAGCGTGCTCGGGGAAATCGAGGCAGAGCTGGAGGAGACAGATGAAGGAGAGCAGATGGAAGGTCAGATCCCTGCAGATCCGATGGGAGAGAAGCACTGTGGTCATGGGGACCCCTCTCGCTATGTGTCTAACCATGCATTCAACCAGAGCTCAGATCTCAAGCCGCACGTTTTTGAGCTGGGCGTCATCGCGCTGGATGTAGCAGAGCGTGAGGCTCGGGTGCAGCTGACGCCTCTTGCTGCGCGCTGGGGCCCTGGGCCAGATGGTGCTAGCGGAGCGCGGCGGCCCGGGAGGCGGCCACTGCGCCTACTCTATCTGTGTCCTGCGGGGGGTGGCACGGCAGTTCAGTGGTCACGAGTGGAAGAGGGGGTCAATGCCTACTGGTTTCGCGGCCTGCGGCCTGGCACCAACTACTCCGTATGCCTGGCACTGGCGGGAGAGGCGTGTCACGTGCAGGTGGTGTTTTCCACCAAGAAAGAACTGCCGTCCCTGCTGGTTATCGTGACCGTGAGTGTTTTTCTCCTGGTGCTGGCCACCGTGCCCCTGTTGGGTGCCGCCTGCTGCCATCTGCTGGCCAAACATCCGGGCAAACCCTATCGTTTAATCCTGAGGCCACAGGCCCCGGACCCTATGGAGAAACGCATCGCCGCCGATTTCGACCCGCGTGCTTCCTACCTTGAGTCTGAGAAAAGCTACCCTGCCCGTGGCGAGGCGGGAGGTGAGGAGCCAGAGGAGGTCCCGGAGGAAGGCCTGGATGAAGATGTGGAGCAGGGGGACCCAAGCGGGGACCTTCAGAGAGAGGAAAGCCTGGCGGGTTGCTCATTGGTGGAGTCTCAGTCCAAGGCCAATCAAGAGGAGTTTGAGGCTGGCTCGGAGTACAGCGATCGGCTGCCCCTGGGAGCGGAAGCAGTCAACATCGCCCAGGAGATAAACGGCAACTACAGGCAGACAGCTGGCTGAACCCCCAGCACGCCTGGCCTGCCCACCTCCACCTTGGGTACCTCGTAGCCTAGGGATGGCAGGACTTTACCACCCTCGCGGGACCCCGCCCCACCCCCAAGCCTTCAGTTACTCTGCCTCCTTAGCCTTCCCCAGGGGTCATATTAGGGATTTCTAGGAGTGGGCCGAATTCAAAGGTCATTCTCTTGGCGGGTTTGAATCCCCATCCCCACCCAAAGCACAGAGTCAGGCTCCTACCTCCTCTAAGACACCACCCATGGCGGCGAGAAACCGTCTACGCCTTCCATTTCACCACGACGATCCGCGAAACCTATCGCGCACCCCATCCGGTGGAACTTGGAGGCAAGGGGAGCGCGCCACGCCAGTCGTTGGCCACATATGTGATAATAATGGGGTTGGTCCGACGTTTGCCCGGGATCCCCAGGACAGGTCCCCAGCGTGGAGCGCTGTGGCTCTCACTTTGATCCCACTCTGCCTTTTCAAGGTTGCATGTGCCAGAAGTTCGCTAATTTTTACTCTCAACGCTCCTTTCCTATAATGATCCAAATCCGCGCGTCCCCCCATTCCTACCTCCACCCCATTTCTGTCTAGTTGGAGCCAAACTGGAGTCCTGGTAGGCCTTTCAACTCAGCGCACTGATTTTCTTATTTTCGTTGTTTTAAAAAGCAGCGACATTTCTGGGTCTGGTGCTAATACCCCCTTCCCACCTTCTGGGAAATTGGGTGTGAGTGTGTCAGGTGTGAGTGTCGGAATCTCTTTTCTTCTGGCTCTCTCCTAATTTCAAGCGCTCCGGAACTGCGCGCCCCTTTTCCTCGCAGGGTGCGGCCTTGGTTCTCGGGCCACTTTCGTTGTCAATGTCTTGCAGATGCCAGAGGCTGGTGCGTGCCACAGTGGCTCTAGCAACTCGATGGGGTCCAGACCCCAGCAGGCGCGTGCTGGGGGTGCAGGGAGCTGTTACTCCCGGGCGCATCTCAGGCCTGCCTAAGGCCTGACCGAGGCAGCAGGGGGTTGCGAAGTCCGGGAGGGACACTTTAGTTCCCCGCGTCTACCCTCACCCCAGGAAAATAAGAGTTTGCCTAGCGTGTAATCCCCGCCAAGCGTGGGCTATAGACTTCTGTGTCCTGTAAAGTGTGCCGGTGTAGTGTAGCGGAGCCGGGGGGTTGGGGAGCGGGTGGGCAGGTGGACGAGGAAGAAGGGAGGGAGAGGGCGGGAGCGGCTAGGGGACTCGGGTGGGGTCAGGTTTTAGTTCTTTTAGGAAAGGTCAGGGGGTGGGGTTTCAGGCGTCTGGACCAAGGCTCTGGCTCTGGGCGAAGTGCAGCACAAACGTGGGTGGCCCGGGGAGGAGTTGACCCCGGAGCCCACGTCCTTTTCTAAATGCTTCTGTATGTAAACTGTCAATAAAATAATCAATTTGAACAGGACTCGGTGAGTTTTTTTGGGGTCGGGTGAGAAGTCAGGGGACAACAAAGGAATGAAGCTGAGGGTTGAAGGCGGAAACCACCACAGAAGGTGTTTTTGGGATTCCTTTGGCATTTGCCTGGTGGTCAAGTGAGTTTTCCGGTTGTTTGCTCTAGCCCCTGATCCGGGGGTTTCTCAGCTCCTGGTTGGAGCTGAAACCGCTTGGGGTGGAAGGAGGCTGCCAGACAACAAGAAGGGCTCTCAGGGAGCGAGAGGCTGCCAGCACTGGCCCACTGTTCTCTTTGGGTTGAGACTGTTGGAGTACTGGGGCTTCTCTGTCTCTATGTCTGTCTGTTCTGTTTTCAGCACCACCTAATGAGTTCTCTGGGAAGATGGGGGGATGGGCAAGGGACAGATTGGAGAGGAGATTTCCTAGAGGTAGGACTGCTGTGGTTTGCAGAGAGAAGTCACAGCACACATTTCAGAACAGGCAGGTGATTACAGAAAGTGAAAGGTTGCCTAAAGCTCACTCCACTGAACAAGGTGAAGTCAGTTTGTGTGTATGTGTGTGTGTGTGTGTATGTGTGAGTGTGGGTATGTGTCAGTATGTGTGTGTGTGTGTATGTGTGTGAGAGTGTGATGAGTGTGTGTGTGTATATGTGTGAGTGTGGGTATGTGTCAGTATGTGTGTGTGTGTATGTGTGTGAGAGTGTGATGAGTGTGTGTGTATGTGTGTATGTGTGTGTGTATGTGTGTGTGT
>NC_034599.1:53080073-53092598 GCF_900095145.1 Mus pahari | reverse complement strand
CTCCTCCTCCTCCTCCTCCTCCTTCTCCTCCTTGCTTCTGTGGGTCTTAGATCTTGGACCAGTGTAGGATTCAGAACAGGCCTGGGTCAGACACCCAGCATTCATCCTAGCCTCAGGCTCTACTAACTCCCTACCAAATCCCTGCCCACGGCCCACTCATTGCCAGGAATGCCATCTTTCAGGAAGACTCACCCCACATCTGGGTAGGGACAGGGGCTGGCTTAATTCCCAGGACTGGTTCAAGGATCGCACACTGGATACAGGTCTGGTCATGGGTCTGCAGTGGGAAAATGGCTACTTCCTGTTTCTTCCCATCCCAAGGATTGGGAGTTCTCTTAAGACCCCACCCCACCCCCACCTCCAAAAGCCTGAATGCCCAGTGCAGAAGGAACAGGGGAAGCTGAGAGTTCAGTCCTTTGTCTGGGGCCAAGCTTCCTACTAGAGATACTGCCCAGCTAGACTGGGTGCTCCCTAGGCCAGGTTCTGCTCATAGAACAGGAGAGATGGGTTTGGAGGGCAGGGGCCAGGATGCTGGGGCTATCTGCCGACATAGATACAGGCCCTCGAAGGAGATCTCTATTTTCTGTTCAAATGTTTGCACATGCACAGAACGGCCCCGAGCCTCTACCGTCCCTCTGAAGCTCCTTGCCAATTCTATTCTATCATTCGAGTCCCTTCTTTCCCCGTTTTCTCACCAGCTGTTTTGACTCAGCTACCCACTTGAGATTCAATTTGTAGACCCACCTGTCTTTATCCCAAGCTGGGGAACTCACTATTTACCCACCATCGCTGCAATGAGCCCATTGTTGAGCTTGACTTTGCCACTGACTTTGCCCCTTTGAGGACTTGTAGGGCATTAGAGATAGAGTCCTCGCCTCTATCACCAACCCCAGAGCTCCACAGCCCCTCATCCAATCCAGCTCCTTCGAGCACCACTGTGTGCTTTGAGTGCTGTGATAGCTTTGGTTTCCCAGGGTGTATTATGTTCATAAAATGTGTAAGGACATTACATGAGGATAGAGTCTAATGAGTTGGAAAAAACTCTCTCTCTCTCCCTCGCCCCCACCGTGTGTGTGTGTGTGTGTGTGTGTGTGTGTGTGTGTGTTGAAGGACCTGGAAAATGGTCAGAAAATGCAATATGACAGCAGTAGCCTCAGAACTTGCAACATTATATCAGGAGCAGTAATTCTTTGCGCTATAGAAACCAGACGCCCCGGATGTGGCCTTGAATTCAATCAGAAGCCTGTCTGCAGAAAGGTGATTTGAAAGGATGGCTCCCCCACGAGTATTTCCTGAGGATCAGCTAGAATGAGAACCATCCTGAGGACTGTTATATGAAGAAACAAAGGAAAGTGTGGGGTTTCTCTGTTAAGAAAGGAGCTGGTGTGGGGACCTCTGCTCCCAGGTCCCTGTCCCCATGCCCTCCACCTGTGATAGCCAGAGGGCAATGGGAACTAAAGTGAACTCCTTGACAAACAGAGGAGGCCAAAAATGTGGAGGCTGCTACTTCCCAATAGTGAGGGGAAATGTCATTGCTCTTTGTAACTCTCAGAGCAATGCTTTTTGGTTGGTAAAGTGGGGAGGGGAGCGTCTCTCTTTGGCTCTCATTCAAGGTTCTTAACAGGAGAGCTTGGGTATGGCACACTCTTCAGGGAAAGAGGACAGAGGCCTGACTTTCAGTGGGGGTGGGGGCAGGGGGCATACTAGAGTGAGCCCTGAGCCGGGAAACTGGGAGCCCATCTCAGACATTACAGTGCATGCGGGGGGGGGGGGTGTGCCCAGGTGTCAGGACATAACAAAGTTTCCGTGTGGGGAGCAGGGAATGGCCAGGTTTGAAGTAATGGATGCCTTTCTCTTATACACTTGCAATGTAAAGGTATTGACAGACTAAGCTGGGAAGCTGGGAGTGCAGGAAACAAGGCCATTCCATTCGTAACATGTCAATTCATTGATTGTGTTTGAAACACACTCACCCGCACCTGTATATTTAAGTGACATGATTTCCCCTCAGGGTTCAATGGGGCATAGTGTCTCAGTGAAAACGAAAGACCTACTAGGACTGACCCGAAGAACAGATTCCATTATGACACATCTTGCAGTATTAACATTTAGTCCAAAATAAGACCAGCATTCTTAAGAAGAGTTGACATTTTTAAAGCCATTCAAATACCCAGTGCTAAGTAGAAAAAAAAAATTAACCTATTAGGTGAAACTAGTTGGGAAGGTTTTACAGCACTGGTCTGGCAAGTGAGTGGTTGGAAGATGCTTTCGAAACCGCGATTAGTGGGCGCTCATTGTTTGGATAAATGTAAGTTTAATAACGAAATTTTAGTCCACAAGGAGCAAGAAGAATAGAAAAGCATATATATATTTTTTTCTATATAAAAGCAAGTATATATATATATATATATATATATATATATATATATATATATATTATATGGATTAAACTTACTCCCTTGTGTATGTATGGACCTAATTTGGTTTTAGCAAATGAGATACATTTTCTCTTAGCAACACTATTGAATTCCCCCTCAAATTGAGTTTAGAAACCATTCAAAGTATTCAACCATTTGAGAGAAAAACTGCCAGGGTCAGAGAAAAGAGGGACGAACTTCCTAAGAATTGATCAGTGTTAAAACAGACAATGAATAAGGATGGGAATTAATTACCAGATATGTTTTAATAACAGTGACTCATTAATCATTTAGACTGGATAGTCTAGTGATCACGACCTACAATTAACACAAATAACAACATTAATAGCCAAAGCTGGTTGAATATTTACCACATTACGGGCCCACATTATGCTTTACAATAATCATTTTATTAATCCTTATGGCAATCCCGTGAGTGTTCCAATAGACGTGCGAAGAAGCCAGGGAACAGAGAGGGTTAGTAACTTGTTGAAGGTCACACAGCTGGTGATTTTCAGAGCTCTCTGATTCAAGTAGAACCCCTCATGGTTCCCCCGTTAATCTGATTTTACAAAGACACTGTGTTCTATATGTTTTAAATTTACTGATAATTATGGAGTTAGTCTTTAGGAAGAGGTTTATCTTGCTGTCTTTTATTTCTCAAAATAGCATTCTATCCATGAAAATAATTGCAATGTCTGGGGCTAGAGAGATGGCTCAGTGGTTAAAAGCACTGATGGCTCTTCCAGAGGTCCTGAGTTCAATTCCCAGCAACCACATGGTGGCTCACAACCATCTGTAACAGGATCTGATGCCCTCTTCTCTTGTGCCTGAAGTCAGCTGCAGTGTAGTCATATACATAAAATAAATAAATCTTTGAAAAAAAGCAATGTCTACCTAAGTCCAAGACATGAGGATTGTGAATCAGAGAGACCATCCTGGGGCACATATGAAGTTTTGGCCTATTCTGAGTGACATAGCAAGACCTTGTCCAAAGAACAAATACAAACTTTAAAGTTTAAATTTAAAAGTTCTTGCTCTGGCTGTTGCCACTGCTCTTGACTCCCATGTGACTTGATGGTAGGACCCTGCTACTGAAGACACAACACACAGGAAATAAAATTGGAATTAAACTGGAAATTCCTTTCCTTTCCTTTTGCCTGCCATTATACCAACAGGTGACATTCTGACCAGTGGGGGAGAAAAGTCACCAGTGGGCTCACCCTGTGCTGGACCTGCATGACACAACACCAACCTCCAGGCAAGAGGTGCCACTGGGTACTACAGGGGCATGGCTGTTAAGGGGTAACCAGCTATTTTCTGGCTGAATTTGAGTCCTGCTCCAAGAGGGGAATTTGTGCCTGGGACCTCAAACCTGCCCAAACTCCCATGGCTGTGGAGATCATAGGCCTTGGAGTGGGGACATACTATTGTCATTTTGCTCAACAGACACGTTGTCAAACTGTCCCCTAATACTTACGTTTGAACCCATAGATTAGTGTGGCGCTCACTCTTGGTCAGAGAAGCTGAAGTGACCCATGATCAATACAGAATCAAACTATAAAGAAAATAGTGACTATTGGGTGCTCAGCCCCAGTGAGACACCTGTTTCAAACTCCAAGATTCAGAGAACATTCCAGAAGAGGGGGCAGAGGGAATGTTCCAAAATGCTGTCTGTGGACAGGAAATGGCTGTTGAACTTATGAATCTACTACAGCTGTGGTTACCTGCACAAGCTCTGGTTGTAATCAAACCAGTCAATAATCCCAGAATGCGGGTTGGGGAGGGATTCATGAGGCCCCATCCCTAGCTGAAGAGCTATTGGCACTTGATGGCTGCTGAGGGAGAGGGGGTTATTTTTCTTCAAGGGTGTGGCCACTGGTAGGTTGTCCAAGCTTATGCATAAAGCACTAGCTGGACTCAGTGGATGATGATAATGATGATGATGATGATGATGATGATGGTGATGGCGAGAAAGAGGAGAGAGAGAGAGGAGGAAGAAGAGGAGGAGGGAGAGGAGGAAACGAGAAAGGGGGTGAGAGAGGAAGAAGAGGAGGAAGAAGTGAAGGAAGAAGTGAAGGGAGAGGAGGAGGAAGAAGAAGAGGGAGAGGGAGAGAAGAAAGAAAGAGGAGGAGGGGGAAGAAGAGGAAGAGGAGATGTTGAAGAAAGTTCAGGGAGAAGGAAATGGGGACTTGGGGCAGATAGTATCAATGAGTAATTGCCAAGTATTCTTTTAAAAATTAAATATGAAGTTCCTGCTTAAACTAGTTCCCTTGTGTAGTTACTGAAGCGGATAGTCACCTCTTAGGAAAATGCTCGGCAAAATACAGAAGTCAAAGGAGTCTAATGACCTGTCAGTTTCACTCTTGGATATATACCCAGCAGATAGGGCCTCTTAGACCCATCAAAAGACACAAGTGCTCGTAGTGTCTGTCTTTGAAATAGTTCCTAACAGTAAAGCAGAGGAAATAGCAGTCTATAATGGGATACTACTCACACATGAAAAAGACCAACTGCAGCTGTGCACAGCATTGATGGCGGGGTGATGAACAAAGGAGCCAGCTGCAAAGGAGAAGGCAGTGTGTGGAGTCACTCACAGCAAACTTAAAAGCAAGTAAGGTTGGTGGGAGAAGGACAGTAGGGAGCTTTATGCAATGGGAGGGGGCTCTGAGGACTTCTGAGGTCCCAGAAATGTTGCAAATCTCAATCTAAGTGACAGTCACCCACCGAGCTGCACTCAAGATTTATGCCTTCCATTGTATCTATTACACTACAGTTTTCAGCTTGTGTGTGTGTGTATGCATGTTTGTGTGTGTATGCATGCATGTTTGTGTGTGTATGCATGCTTGTGTGCCGTGGCACCTGCAGAGGCTCAAGGCTGATGTCTGGTGTCTCCCTCCTTTACTCTCTGCTTTGTTTGTAGAGGCGGGGTCTTTCAGCTGAGCCTTGAGTTTGTAGGTCAGCTAGACTAGCTAGCCAGTTGACTCCAGTTAGCCCTGTCTTCAGGTTAGCTGGGGTTACTGGCGGCCACCATTCCTGCCCAGATATCTTTGTGGGTTCTAGATATTCATCTCCAGTCCTTGTGCTTCTGGGTAGCAAGCACTATCTCCACTGAGCCGCCTCCCCAAAGCCCACACCTCAGCTTTTAAATAATGGAAAAACCATGCTTGGGACTGGCTGGAGTGGTGCGTGCCTTTGATTAATCCCAGCACTCTAGATGCAGAGGCAAGGAGAGCTTGTTAAGTTTGAGGCCAGTCTGCACTTGACAGAAAGTTCTAGTTTACCCAGGGCTACATAGTGAGACCCCCTCCCCCATCTCAACACAAACAAAACAAAACAAAAAAATCCTTGGCAATGAGCACCACTAATTGTGCTTATTTTTGATCTGGCTTGTCCAAGAAAGCACCATCAGCCACTTGTGGCTGTTTTTAGCTTTAGTTAAAATTAAATACAATCACCAGGTGGTGGTGGTGCACGCCTTTAATCCCAGCACTTCGGAGGCAGAGGCAGGCGGATTTCTGAGTTCGAGGCCAGCCAGGTCTACAAAGTGAGTTCCAGGACAGCCAGGGCTACACAGAGAAACCCTGTCTCGAAAAAAAAAACCCAAAATAAATAAATAAATAAATACAATCAAAATGTCAGCCTCTCAATGTCAGATGCATCTCCCATGAGCAACAGCCACATGCAGCCAGTGACTTCTGTGGTTTGGACAGAAGGGAGAGAGAAAACTCATGAAATTTACAAAAATGTATTAGGAATAAGTTATCTATAACTTCTCCATCCAATTAAAACCATATTCAGCACTTACCTCTCTTCTAGACTCCTTCTAAGGTATTTTGTTATATCACATGAGTGGCGTACAGATGCATCTTCATCATAAAATAGATAATGCCACTGCCCCAACTCGTGTGGCTCCATCCAGTCTCCCCAAGTGCACCCGATAGCATCCTCGCCCCACCACGTCTCTAGGGTTTCTCTCTTCCGCATCTCTAGCTACAGTGCTCCTAGGATATTGTGAGACAAATCAGATGGGGGCCAACCCAGAACTGACAGATGCCGTCTTTACTGAGTGTCCCAGCGCAAGGTAGCAGCTATAAATCCAGCAGAGTTGTTTTTGTTTTGTGGGCTTTTTTTCTTTTCCCTTCTGAGACAAGACCTCACTAGGTAGCCTAGCCACGCTCTCTCTTTCCTGCTTCTGAACACTGAGGTCTCAGGCAGGCCCAGCCAGGCCCCAGCAACCATTACTCTGTGAAGACTCTGTGGAGAGTTAGCTTGCAGCCTCAGCTCAGACTGAAGGAGAACCCAACGGGGTGGAGCATAGAAGGCTCAAGTAGTTCCTGCTGGGTGGGCTTAGAGTCTCTGGCTACTTTCATGAATGCCACAGGAGAATGTTGGAGCTGCTGGCTCCCATTGTGCCCACCTGACAGTTCTGTCTGAGGATGGTACGGCAGACGTATGACAAGGGCTGTCTGGCCAGTCCATCCTCCTCTCCATGTTTACCTGTAGAGTTCGGTTGGTTTTTAATTCATGAATTTTTAAGCCTTCTTCATCTTAATATACACATGTAGAACTATTAATGTCCTCTTAAGCATACTTCTACAGGCCCCTAAGTTTTAATAGCTACTGTTTGCACTGTCGTTCAGTCTTAAATATTTCATTTCTGTAAGATTTGTTCTTGGGCTCATGAATAATTTAGATACATGCTTTTACTTTTTTTTTTTTTTTTTTTTTTTTTTTTTTTTGGTTTTTCGAGACAGGGTTTCTCTGTGTAGCCCTGGCTGTTCTGGAACTCACTTTGTAGACCAGGCTGGCCTCGAACGCAGAAATCCGCCTGCCTCTGCCTCCCGAGTGCTGGGATTAAAGGCGTGCGCCACCAGCACCCGGCTATGCTTTTACATTTTTAAATGTATACTTTTCCTGTCACTTTAAAATCATGTCTTTAATACTAATCTCAATGCATCACTGACAGAGAATAGAGGTTGCATCTCTCATTCCATGGTTGGTGATTGTTAGAAACTATTCCAAAGAGTAATACATGGAAGTTCTATTCGAGTTTGAAAAGGATGTTTGTCTTGGCCCTGTGAAGATAGCTAAGTCACTAAAATGTTTGGCATGCAAACATGAATCCTTGAGCTCAATCCCAGAGACCACATACAAAAGTCAGGCAGGGTAGCGTGCCTTTGATCTTAGTGCTAGGGAGGCAGAAACCACCCTGTCACTACCTGCTGTCCCCTGGACAGCTAGCCAATGATTTTGTGTTATTTTTACTGTATGTTCTCAAGGTCCTATTACAAGGTGCATTGTTCCTTAGGCCAGTGAATGTGCAAACAAACAAACAAAGAAAACATTGCCACAAAGAGAACACCATGCACAGCCTGCACCCAGATTAACAGAAACAAACGGACCAGCTCCAGCCGCTGCCTCATCTTTGATCTATTTCCTTTCCCTACTCCCTAATTCTGGCCCCAGGCCCTTGGCCTGTACTGGAACTTTACATAATGCAGTCACACACTCTGTTCCTCTTCCACTGCACAGCATGCAGTCTGTGGGATCCTCAGTGCTCTTCACTCTGTTGTGATGTTTTTGTTTTTTTTTTTAAAGATTTATTTATTATTATACATAAGTACACTGTAGCTGTCTTCAGACAACAGTAGAGGGCATCAGATCTCATTACGGGTGGTTGTGAGCCACCATGTGGTTGCTGGGATTTGAACTCAGGACCTTCAGAAGAGCAATCAGTGCTCTTACCTGCTGAGCCATCTCGCCAGCCCCCTGTTGTGATGTTTTAAGAACACTCCGCACCTCATGTCCCCATCCTATGGTTGGTTGAAGGACATTTGGGCTGTTTTCTGTTTGCCCTATTACAAATAACTGCTATTCATGTTTTCTTTGTGTCTTTTTGGAGATCTATACATTTCTGTAGGAGTAGAGTATCGAAGCTAAAGGATGTGTCTATGCTCAGCCTCGGTGAAAATTCCTAGTTTTTCAGAATATACCAGTTCGATTTGCATCAGCCTTGAGGGGCCTCACTGCGGCTCCTATCTGCTTGGAGCTTTGGGTGTTCTGTTAGTTTGGTACCGGTCCTGTGTCATAGTTTTAATTGGCATTCGCTAATGACTAATGAAGCATGAGACCTCTGTTTCCTGCCCATCCTGTTATGCAAAGTGTCTGTTGTAACTTCAAGGCCAGACAGAACTAGTTTGCAAGATTCTGTCTCAAACAACCAAATATTAAAAATGTTTTAAAAGTATCTTTCTTCCTTTGTTATTGGATTGTATTGGTCTTCCCCTTTTCTTTTTTTTTTTTTTACACCTATTTATCTTCTGCATGATGCACATAGGGGTGTCAGAGGACAACTTGTTGGAGGCCCTTCTCCTTCTACCATGGGAGTTCTGGGGATCAAACTCATGTCAGCAAGCCTGGTCACAAGCTTTTCTTTATGGGATGAGCCGTCTTTCTAGCCTTATCTTTTTCTTCTTAGACAGGGTTTCATGTATCACAGGCTGACTTCCAGCTCTGTATGTAGCCAAGGATAGCCTTTTAGTTCTGATCTACCTGCCTCCAGCTCACTCCATCTTCCCAGTACTATGTTTGCAGGTGTGAACCACCACACCCTACTCAGTACTGAAGATAAAACTGGCTTTTATGCACAGGGCTTTGTACACTCTGGGCAGGCAGTCACTCTTCTGACTTGGCTACATCTCCATCCCCAGGTTATCTTTTTCTTACTGTAGGAGTCAGTTACATGCTCTGGGTATGAATCCTTTGAATTTAAAAAGCCCCTTTTCTGTCTCTGGTTTCTCCTCTCTCTCTCTCTCTCTCTCTCTCTCTCTCTCTCTCTCTCTCTCTCTCTCTCTCTCTCTCTCTCTCGTGTCTCTCTCTTTCTCTGTCTCTCTCTCATCCTCTCTCTGTATTTTTTAAAATATAGTGTACTTATTTTTATTTTATATGCATTGGTGTTTGCCTGCATGTATGTCTATGTGAAGTATATCTGTGTAAGGGTGTCGGATTCCCTAGAACTGGAGTGACAGACAGTTGTGAGCTGCCACGTAGGTGCTGGGAATTGAACCCTGGTCCTCTGGAAGAGGAGCCTCTGCTCTTTTTTTTTTTTTTAACCAAACAATGCAATTGCATGGTCCCACATTCTTTACATCTTGTTTTATAGCAACATCATCAAGAGAATGTTTAAAAGCATTAATTCTTCCAACCCATGAACCTGAAAGGTTTTTCCTTTTTGTGTGTATGAGAGCGTCTCTTTTTTTTTTTTTTTAAAGAGGGGGNTGGTTTTTCGAGACAGGGTTTCTCTGTGTAGCCCTGGCTGTCCTGGAACTCACTCTGTAGACCAGGCTGGCCTCGAACTCAGAAATCTGCCTGTCTCTGCCTCCCAAGTGCTGGGATTAAAGGCATGCACCACCATGCCTGGCCAGTCTCTGCTCTTAACCACCAAGCTATCTCTCTGGCCCCTCTTTTCACTCTCTTAATAATGGCATTTTATGAATTTGGTTTTTATTTTAATGTATTCCAATCTGACAATGTTTCCTCCTGTGGTTAGTAGTGCCTTTTCAGCCTGTACTCAGGAAATCTTTGCCTATGGTCTTTAAACTGTTCTCTTATTTTAATCCTAGAAGCACTCCTTGATACTCATATTTGAAGCCCATCTAGAAGTTGTTTGGTGTTCCCGGATGAGAATATCAAGGCAGCCCAACCAATTTTTAATCACAAAGGTCACCTTCTCTCAATCTGAACCCTTTTACAAGTTTTAGGAATTCTGATAAACATCTTTGTTTGTTTGCTTGCTGTTTGTTGAGAAAGGATCTCCTGTAGCACTTTTAAGCTAAGGATGGCTTTGAACTCCCGATTCTCTTGCTTCTACCTCCCAAGTGCTGAGAGCAGAGCTTGTGCCACTAAGCTTGCTGGTTTGTGTTTGTTTGTTTATTTATTTGTTTACTTATTTGAGACAGGATCTCATTGTGTAGCCTAGGCCTGGAACTCACTGTGTAGCCCATGTTGGCCTCAGACTTGTGATCTTCCTGAATTCTGAGACCACACATGTGAAGACATGCGTCCCTTCGGAGTGTCACTGTCACACCTGCTACAGTGAATGTGATCCAGTTTCTCTGCATCATCTCCAGCATTTGAGAATGTCACTATTTTTATTATCAGGCATTTTGGTAGGTGTGCGCTAGTACCTCGTTGTGGTTCTAACTTCCATTTGACCAGTGGCTCAAACTGTTAGATAAATCTTTTGTGCTGTGGTATGTGCTTATGATCCCCAGTGCTCAGGAGGATCTTGAGTTCAAGGCCAGCTTAGGCTATGAAACAAACAAGATCCCATCATTTTAATTTTAAAAAATCTTGTGTATGTGATGTATGTTTCTGTGGGGGGGGGCGCACACACACATACACATATGCTGTGGCATGCACATGGAAGTCACAGGACACTTTTCGGCTTGTCAGGCTTGGTACACAGAGCTGTACTCCGGGCACTACCTCACTGGCCCCAAAGACAGGTTCTAAAATAAACTGAATTTATGCCTGTGGTCATTTCCTGATGGGATTGTT
This sequence comes from Mus pahari, assembly GCF_900095145.1. Taxonomy (NCBI): domain Eukaryota; kingdom Metazoa; phylum Chordata; class Mammalia; order Rodentia; family Muridae; genus Mus; species Mus pahari. The sequence goes on along the minus strand of NC_034599.1, from coordinate 53,081,619 downwards.
TGTAATGTGTTTGGCCTGATATGGGGAGAGCACTTTACAAATCCTAACCACACACCGCTTAGACATGCGGCTTGCAGAGGTCTTCTCCCAGCCAGGAGCTTGTCTTTTGATCCTCTTTGCCCAATCTTTCATAGGATAAGCCCTTTACAATGTCTTATGAGATCAAACTGACTGAGTTTCCTTATTTTTGCTGTAAAATCTGAGAAGTATTTGCCCAGCTCTAGATCCTAAAGATTTCCCTTCTTTGTGGTAGGTGTGTGTGTGTGTGTGTGGGGGGGGTGTTTTCAATAAAGCTTTAAAGTTACATATTGTATCTACCTCCCCGATCCATTTCCAGTTGGGTTTTGTGTAAGGCTTGCAGTGTGGTGGGAAGCGCTGTTGTTGAAAAGCTGTCTCTCCTCCATAGAGACGCTTTGTGGTCTTTGTTAGAAATCAGTTGGGCATGTGTGGGTGGGCCAGCTTCCGGCTCTCCAGTCTGTGCCACCCAGCTCTGTCTGTTATCCTCCACACTGTATTGATTGCTGTAGAAAGTAAGCCCAAATGTCAGGTGCAGCGATGCCTCCCACTTTATTTTGCCTGCCACGAGGCTAGTTTAGCATCTCTGAAGACTGCGTCTGCCTTTATACATTGTAGAATAAGCAGGCTGTTTACAGACGCCGTGCTGAGACTTGAGTAGACCTGCATTAACCCACAGATATCTTCACTAGCATGAACCTTACATGCTAGTGAACCTTACCTACATGAACCCACAATCATGATATTATCTTTCCATTTATTGAAGTAAGCTTTGATTTTGTAATTTTTCATCATTAGAGACTCTGACTATAGTTTCAGTTGTGTACATATATACACGTATAATTTTCCTTGGTAGGTGATTGTAAAACGTATTGTTTGAAATTTTAGTCTCTGCATGTTTATTATTAGTATATAAAAGTACAATTATTTTTGCAAGTTGATCCTATATCCTACAACTTTGGTGAACTATTAGTTCCAAAAACTGGTTTGTTTTTTCCTTGATTTTCTAAGATGTTTTAATTCTACCACATTGATTTTGACTATTATTATTACTGTTTTACTTTTGAGATGGCATCTCACTCTGTAGCCCAGGCTGGCCTTGAATTCACTCACCATGTGGCCCATACTGATCTCAAACTCATGGAAGTCCCCCTGCTTCAGCCTCCAAGTGCGGTGGTTCTAGGTAGGAGCCACTGCACTCAAATGTTAGTTTTTGAGATAACCCTCATTTAGTTTTTGAGACCGGATCTTACTGTAGACCAGTCCATCACGGCAACACTTCTGTCTCAGCTTCCCGAGAGAGTGACCTGGTTTCACAGAGAAAAGCCACTGTGCCTGGACTAATTCTTGTTTGCTTTATCCATGGGATCACGTGCTCATTATCTTTCTTAATGTCGTTAATTTGTATTTCCTCGCTCACAGTCAGCTATTGAATGGAACACAGGGCCCCCAATGGAGGAGCTAGAGAAAGTACCCAAAGAGCTGAAGGGGGATGCAACCCCGTAGGTGGAACAACAATATGAACTAACCA
>NC_034599.1:53070030-53080038 GCF_900095145.1 Mus pahari | reverse complement strand
CCAGCACAGGGGAAGGCCAGGGCCAAGAAGTGGGAGTGGGTGGGTAAGGGAGCAGGGGCGGGGTGAGGGGTATAAGGGAACTTTCGGGATAGCATTTGAAATGTAAATAAAGAAAATAATTTAAAAAATTTGTATTTCCTCTCCCTCTCTTCCTTTTTACTCTTTGATAAAAAGATTCCCATGTTGTACACTATTACAAAGACCCAGCTTTGTGTTTGTCAATTAACCCTATTCCTTACCTAGACTCTCAATGTCTGCCTTTTATCTTCGTCAGTATTTTCCTTTCTATTTTGAGTTTATTATTACTTTTTCCTCTCCCTCTTTTAGCTCCTTGAGAATACAATTACTTATAAAAACTTTTATTGTGTTGAAGCAGAATTGTTTAGTTTAAAAAACATAGTCTGTTTTATTATTTTTAATTATGTGTAAGTGTATGTACCCACATGTGGGTGTGTGCACATGAGAGCAGGTGTCCAAGCAAGTCAGAGGTATTAGACTGCCTGGTTGCTGTGTTATAGACGGTGGTGAACTGCCTGACAGGGGTGCTGGGAACCAAACTCAGGTCCTTTGGAAGAGCAGCAAATGCTTTTAACATTCTGCATATTACTTTAGTAATTTGTTCAGGTATGCAATGTTCTAAGTGTTCTTTCAAAACAATCTGTATTTAGTGTGTGGTGACCAAGAGAGATATTCTGGAGGTGGATGGAATGTATTTATCAACGCGGTTAAAATTCTACGTGATGGGCACTACTCAGGACAAAATTTCTATAAGAACATTTGAAATAATCTGCAGTTAGTGATTGGGACTCGGCTTCTAAATAAAGTACAATATCTGGGAATTACCTCATGCATGTTTTACTACAAAATTTTATAATTTCCTCCTGAAGCCAAGATTATTTTTAGGATGTATTTTATATATTTAATTAACTGGCTTTTGTGTGGATCTGTGCATGTGTGTAGGTGCCCTTGAAGGTCAGAGGCCTGCGAGTCCCCTAGGACTGGAGTTACAGGTGGTTGTGAGCTGCCAACTGTGTGCTAGGAAACTGGTCTTCTGCAAGAACAGTATGCACCTTTTAGAAAAAGATCATTTCATGAGTGTAGCTGCATGTATTACGTGACCTTAGAAGACAGAAGAAGGCTTTGGATCTCCCATAACTGTAGTTAAAGATGGTTGTTAGCCACCGAGTGGGTGATGGGAATTGAATCCTGGTTTTCTGCAAGAACAATAAGTGCTCTTAACCTGTGAGTCACATCTCCAGCCCCACACCATGCTGTCCTAACCACTGAACCATCCCTCCAGTTCCTAAGCCAAGAACTTTTACAAATATATTTTTAAATTTTTCAGATGGATGATTTTGTGAACTGTTGCTTTTATTATACCTTTGGCTATTCTCTCTTCTAAAATAAGTTAGTTAATTAATTAGTTAATTTGTGTGTGTGTGTGTGTGTGTGTTGGGGAGCCACTTCTCTCCTTCTACTATGTGGGTCCCTGGACTTGAACTCAAGTTTGACAGCAAACACTTAACTCCCTGAGCTATCTTGCTGGCCCTCCTTTGGCTGTTTTGTTTTGTTTTGTTTAGAAACTTGTTTTAATTTCATATATGTTTAAAGAGAATAAATACTTTCTAACTATTGGATAAAGTATATTATATGACCTTTAAGGTCAAGTTAATTATTACTGCATCCCTCATGTATTTGCTAATGTTCTATCTGATCTGTGGACTTCTGGGAAATTTATTTAAAATCTTCCACTTTAGCCAGGCTGTCAGTGCAGACCCCAAATCCTATCTACTCAGGAGTCTGAGGCAGGAGAATCACAAATTCAAGGTCAGCCTGGGCTACAGAACAAATTCAAAAGCAACTTGGGCAAAATGAAACGTGTTTGTTTGTTTTTTGTTGGTGGTTGTTTTTGTTTTGTTTTGTCATATTGAAACTGGGAGACAGCTCAGTTGGTAAAGCACTTGCTGTACAAATATAAAGACCTGGTTTGATCCACAGAACCCCTCTAAAAAGGTGGAATGTGGTGACACGTGCATGTTCACTCTAACCCAGTCATCCGACTCAAGTCAATGAGAGGCCCCATCTCAAGGAAGTCAAAAAGGAAAGGACGGTGCTGCAGAGGGGCCTCAGAGGCTAAGAGCGCTTGCTACCAGAGGACCGGGAGTCAGACTCCAGCACACATATGGCACTCAGGACAGTCTGTAATTCCAGTCCAGGGGACCAGCACACTCTCCTGGGAACATTAATACAACAAAATAAAATGAAATAAAAACATTTTATAAAAAGCTTTAAAAGGAAAAGATGGATAGCATCTCTGAAGTTATCCTCTGAGCCCTACACAGAATACCCAGGATCATGTACACACACACACACACACACATACATACACACACCACACACAGATATACATCACACAGATACACATACATGCACACATATACATGCACACACACACAAAATACAAACAGACACACAGGCACACACATAAACTACACACACAGATATACACCTAAACACACATGCATACCACACACAACCACACACAAACATACATACACAGCACATACATATACACACATACATATACCACACACAAACACATAAATACACATGCACATCACACACAAACACACATATACATACATGCACATACCACACATAAACACACACATCAATGCAAACACACAGACACACATATAAACACACACACACACACACACACACACACACACACTGTGGCTGCAGATGTGCTTGTCTCTCTCATTTCTGCATGGTGAAGCTGTATTGTGTGAATGCCTGGGTCTGTGACATCCAGGGTGCCACAGTGTCTGCTTGGGTGTCATCACCTTCTGTGTGTGATTTTAGCATAAATCTATTCTTTTTTTCTTGATGTTAAGATTGCAATCCTCGTTTCCTTTGTTTTATAATATATGCCTAATATATTCTTTTCTATTATTAAAATTTCTTTTTAATCAAATATTTCTCTAAGGAAAAATCCAGCCCTTGTGCTTTGATTCTGATTTCAGTTCCCCAGGGCAACCATCACAACTTTTCCCACCTCTGCTGTTTCCTACCATATTAAAAAACGATGTGCTATCCTGGAGTTTTAAATGCAACATACTGACTTTCTATGGAGCTTGAAGAATTAACTCTCCCATTTCTCTCTCTCTCCTCTGTCTCCCTCCCTTCTTCTAGTATAATTAAATTGCAACTATTGCTTAAATTGGTGTTCAGAGTTGATATTATGGTAATTATGCAAACATTCCCAGTTGGTCCATGTATAGACTTACACTCCAGTTTCTTTTCTTCTACAACCTTATGTTCTTGAAGTTGGTAGTTACCTTGGTTTTTTGTTTGTTTGTTTGCTATTTTCTTTACTTGTATTACTGTAACTACCTTACTGTGGAAGTAAACATGACATGGTGTGGAAGTAAACAGACAAAGAAAGTGTCTGACGGACTTCAGTCTCCACACTTGCCTCACCTTACCCACTGAGTCCCCACCCTGTCTTCTACTGAAGCAGATCCAAATCCTGGGTTTGCAAGACTTAAGTGTGTGTAATTACTGAACAATCAGCAGTAGAAAATTATGCATCACAAAATATGTCTTTATCATGAATAAAGAAATAACAGCAGATTACAAGTTTTGGATGTGTGCAATGAACACAAACCACAAATTTTAGAAAATTAACATTAAACTGCATGATATACCTTTATAATTTATTTTCCCCCTAAATCTTAGTTCTATTTCAAATGGCCTCGGTGTTAGTCAAGGTTCAACTAGAAGCAGATCCCACTGGATGGACATATTTCTCACTATCTACCTATTTATCCATCCATCTATCTGTTTCTAGACTCTAACCTTTCCAAATTGTGGAAGCTGCTTCTGTGTGCATCTCCAGGGTCTTGTGCCGGAGCCCCGTGTCTGCAGAGAAGCCTGGGTGTGAAGGAGGTGCACATGTAAACAGTGCACATGTAAACCAAAGGGAGCAAGTATTAGCTGGAACCCAAGAGCACACACTGGGAGCCACAGGACAGATGAGCACTCCCTCTGGTTTTGACGATGCAGGCCCCTTGCTGGGGAAGCTGGTGCCCACTTCACATAGCTAAATGCACACCTGACCCAAGTGTGAGGGAAGCTGGAGAAGGATCCTAGGAGAGAGTAGATCATTTTCAGACCAACTGCTGCCTGCACCAAGGAGGTGACCTGGCAAGGAAGCACCCAGACAGCCGCTACCTTTCTTCCACGGCCTTCCAAAATGTCACTGTGCCCACTCCAGCTAAAATTATCCCAGAGGAAGAGCTCTGAGAAATAGTTCAGCCTGGTAAGTTGGCAAATCACAAAGCTGCCTCTTAATGGTAATGATGTTGACCTGTTGTGTTGTTTGGTTTTCCCTTGAAGTACTAGGGATTGAACCTGTGACCTTGAACATGCTAGCTCGGCACTTCATCACTGAGCTGCATCTCCACGCTCCACTCTGTGGCCTTTCCATAGAGCAAAATTAAAAAATTAAAAAATAAAAAACTAATTTAGGCTCTTTCTTAGCATGTTTGATCAAAATCTGTTATTATTAGCTGAGATCCACAAAGTGTATGGCGTCATGCATGTCACCTTGAAGGTTTTGTGTGTGTTTGTGTGTTCTGTTGCTTTTGTTTTTGTTTTTGTTTCATACAATCTAGCCTCAAAATCCTGTACAACCAAGGATGACCTAGAACTCCTGTTTCTGCTGCCTCTAACAACAGCACACTAAGATTAGAAGTATGTGCTATCACACAAGACAGTTTACAGACAAGATTTCACTGTGTAGCCTTGGTTGGTCAGGAATGCTCTATGTAGACCGGGCTGGCCCCAAACTTCCAGTGATCTTTCTTTATCTGCCTCTCAGGTGCTAGAGTTATAGGTTATAGTGTTTGTTTTGAGACATGGTTTCACTATGTAGACCAGGCTGGCCTTGAACTCTTAGAGCTCTGCCTGCTTCTATCTGCCAAATTCTGGGATTAAAGATGTGCACCAGCGTCTGACAAACTGGAACATCTAGATGAGGAGAAGACAAATTTTCTCAATAGATTTTTGTCTTTACATCTCAAACTACAATACTGATGCCCAGAGAGTTGATCCAACAGGCAGGGGAACACTCTTAGGTATCCCCCCCCCCCAAGAGAACAAAGCACCTATTACTAGTGGTCAGGCGTGTCCTGAGGACATCTGAGACTCTGGCCTGCTGAGTGGTCAGCTGACAGCAACACTATGGGTCAACCTGGCAAGACCAGCAGACTTTCCTAGATGGCCAACATATACGATTTCAAAAAGTAATAAACTACTTCCATCTGAAACACCAAGTTTTGGGAGTGTTTGTCATGTAGCAATAAACATCAGAATAGTACAGAGCATATCTAACTGGACTTTAGAAATCCAGGTGGAATACCTTTCTTTCCATGGATCACAATAGAGTTATAATTTACTATGCTTATAGATATGTGTGGTCGGATTTGGAACACTTTAGATTTTCTGTCTACCGTTCCGCTCCCACCTTTTGCAAAATTTTATTGTGTTTCCCCCTCATGGTATGTATTGGTCCAAATCTTCTTTCTATTCTTTTGGTCCCTTTTTATTCAAGAAACAAAGGAAGAGGTTGGAGCTGGTTTTTCCCATTTTTCTCTGGGTATTGGATGTGCTTCAGATATAATTAGGTTCATTTTTTCCCCCTACCATAAGGGAACCACTGCTGAATGGCCTAGAAAACTATGAAATACAGAATAAAGCAATCAGAATGTCAGCAGGAAGGGAGCCCCATGGGTCTGTCTGGACGTGGGTGTGTGAGAGGACGCTTCCCGGAATGAGGTTGAGGAACATAATCTATCAGCAGTCACTTTGTCTAATCAGCCACCAATCCACCGAAAGCATCAGTTCCCAGGGCTGTTCACACCTCTCTCACCCTCTGCTTTGCCTTGCTCTGACTTCCTGCAGCATCCTCTCACCCAGGCCCCCAGGCCCTGCTTCCTCTTGGTCAAAGCAGGCATGCAGAGCACAGCGGAATGTGACCCCCACATCAGCTTCTCCCAGGAACTGGGTGACCACAGCTGGGTGCCCCGCTGGCTTCTTCAGCTTCCCTCCAGTGATTTTCCTCCTCTTTGCCTAACCCTCCTTCACCCTACAAAGCGAGCCCCTTTTCTTATTTGATTTTGGGGTGTTCTCCGATTTCTAAGATGGGAGTACTCACCATATTGCAAGTCTCTCTTTCTGGTAATGTCGTCCTGTTTAAGTACAGATTTGTTTTTAAGTTGACAAATGGTGTTACAGTCACCATTTTCTGGGAATGAAAATGTGGATAAATTCAGAAAAAAGCAGCATCTAAGCCTTATGGTCAGAAGCCCCACTCTTTCCTGGACCTTAACCGTGCCACAGGCACAGACAGCCAGGGTGTAATATGCATTGGAAAGAGGAAGCAAACAATGAAGAAACAGAGAGGGAGGGAGGGAGGGAGGGAGGAAGGAAGGGAGGACTTGCTGGATTTAGGAATCCGAGAAGTTGGGGGAGTTTGTGCCTGATCCATCCTTGGCCCAGTTTGCAAATGTCACCACAGGTGATTCCAAAAATATACCCTGCTCTATGCAGTCATTAGGTGGGCAAACTGAAGTTACTTCTGAGAGAGTCATGAGAGTCTCATGCTCTTAAATCTCTCTCTCTCTCTCTCTCTCTCTCTCTCTCTCTCTCTCTCTCTCCCCCCCTCTCTCTCCCCCCCCTCTCTCTCTCAGGCCTGGGTGAATATGAAGCCCTCACATATGCTAGACAAGTATTCTCCTACCACTGAGTTACATCACAAGTGAACTTGGTTAAGTTTTATTTCAAAACAATCTCATTCTGTCACCCAGGCTTGTGGCCTTCAACTCACTCTGCAACCCGGGCAGGTCTTAGAACTTTGCACCTCTCATAGCTGGTGTCACAGCTAAAGCAAAGCTCTAACGTTCTGCTGCAGCAGCAGCTGCTGACTGGTTCACAGTAACTGAGTCCATATGGCCAACTGTGACAGCATCACAGGAAGCTAAAATAACTGCTTAGAAATAAAAAAATATATATATATTGCCAGTGACTCAAGTGACTCAAGGCCTTGCTTTCTCATGTTTATTACTTCATCCAGGTTTTGCCACGCACGTGCGCGCTCGTGTGTGTGTGTGTGTGTGTGTGTGTGTGTGTGTGTGTGTGTGTGTGTGAAAGAGAGAGAGAGAGAGGGAGATTGGGATTCTCAGCCTTTGGTTTATCCTGGTGACAGGCAGGAAGCTGAGCTCTAAGCATTCTTGAAGAAGCTAAGTCAACAAAAATCCCAAGTCGCTTCACTCTATCCCCTCTCTCCTCCCAGCCCCAGTCCCAGCATGCAGGCTGTTCCCAGACTTGTCGGCTTTGCTGTATCTTGTTATCTCTTCATCACTCCTGACCAGCTCTGCACTATTTCTGGATCAGTATCTGCCCACCAACAAGCCAGATGTCTCTGCTACCTTTCTGGTCTTCCTAATTATGCCCTAGAAGCATGGAAAAATGACATTGCTCAACAGAACCAACATCCTACTTAGGGGGGAAAAATTAACCAAACCCCAGACTGGGCAAAGCAGACTGGACACACATGAATGCTGCTAGTCAGTTGTATCACATGCCCCAGTCCTGATCCTCCCCACCCAAGTAACTTAGTCTTTTTGGAAAGCTTTTGCAATCATGTATGCATCTTTAAGTATTGTTACAGTCTGACCTCCTTAATACCGATGGACGACTCTTCCCTTTGGTTAAGGAATCACGTGTAAGTCCAGTTTTTATCTGATTAGGCCTTCTCTGTCACACAGACCAGCTAGGACCAATGCAATTATCCAGCAATGGGAAGCACATCCCCTTTAGCTGGATGATCTTTGGGATTTGGGCTACAGGCCAAACATTACTAATATCCAACTGGCTTTGCTGTGGCTAGCCTGTGACTTGGTGGTCCATCTTTCTCAGGAAAACTTTCCAAAGGCTTGCTTTGCCTGCTTGTTCCCAGGCTGGCGCGTGGTACAGCCCCCTTGCAAGCCTAGCAACTAAACAGAACATAGTTTTCCCCATGGATAGTTGACAACAGGAGTCATCAGATCTGTGTGCCCAGCTGTTCCCTCTGCCGTGATGTAGGCTCATCATAGGAGCTGAAGCTGCTTGCCTGCCCCTCCCCCACCCACCCCAGCATGGAGTTTTGTGCTAGTGAAACCCTGGGGTCACTAATAGCCTCCAGGACCCTTTCTCTCTGTCACATGTAAAGCAGGGTCTGGTATGATGATTGCATCACCTCCCACATTCCCATTTGCACAGCTGAGTAGCTGTGCATCAGTCTAGGAAAGTCACCCTGAGAGCTAGCTCCCATCTAGGGAGGTGACACACTCCAGCTTAACCCCAGAGATGCTTGTCTGCCATCGTTGGAGTGGGAGGAGTCCAACCTGGGCTTGCGCTGCAGCCTTGCCCCTGGCAGGGAGGGGTCTGTCTGTTCTCCAATATGGACCTGGATCACCATGTCTAGGATGAGATGGTTACATCTAAACCAACAAGCAGGCATTCTGCAGTAAATCACAGGTTTTTGGTTCTGTCATTCAGAAAGGCACTGATGAATGTCCTGTTGAAAACATCAGCTTTTTGTGCTTGGTTGATGTCCCTAGGAGGTCTGCTCTTTTCTGGGGACTGGTGAGGAGAGGGGAGGGGAAGCTGCAGCCAGGGGAAGCTTCTTCTATGAGAGAAGAAACATTTTTAAAAATTTAAGCTGGGCAGTGGTGGTGCATGCCTTTAATCCCAGCATTTGGGAGGCAGAGGCAGGTGGATTTCTGAGTTCGAGGTCAGCCTGAACTCAGGTCTACAGAGTGAGTTCCAGGACAGCCAGGGCTATACAGAGAAACCCTGTCTCAGAAAAACCAAAAAAAGAAAAAAGAAAGAAAAATAATTTCGAGTTTGTGTTGGATTGTTGTTAATCGGATACAAACAGAAGTTACCTGGGAAGAAACAATGTCAATTGAGGGACTGGCTCCATGACATTGGCCTATGGGCCTGTCTATGGGGCGTTTCCTTAATTGTTCCTTGATGTGAGAGGATCCAGCTCACAGTGGGCGATGGCAACCCTACAGAAGTGGGTGTATAAGAGAGCAGGCTGAACAAGCCTGAGAACAAGCCAGGAAGTGGCTCCTCCCCCGGCTGCCTCCAGTTCTTGCCTTCAGTTCCTGTCTCCAAGTTCCTGCCCTGACTTCCTTCAGTGTTCTATGAAGTGTTCGGTGAAAACCCCTTCTTGCCCCATGTTTTTGATTAGTGTTTTATCTCAGCAGGATCCTTGATACTACAGCCTCTGTGGCACTCACCTGTAATCCTAGCCCCTGTGAAGTAAAGGCAGTGTCATTGTGGTCCAGGGTCATCCTTTGTAAGTTTGAGACCAACCTATTTAAAAAAATAAAAAGTTGATGAATTACCCTATTGAAACTAGGATTTGCTCATCTCTCTGTATTTTTGGCAAGGGATATAAATATGAACTGAAAAATGCCCCTTAGTATATAGACTGACACCCAAGAAAAAATTAAAACTCGTTTGCTATCTGCTGTTCCCTTTATATAATACTGAAAAGACTCATGACTTTATTACCTGTGAGATGACACTTTCATAATGTGTTCTGGACTCACTTTTTAGCTTCCCAAAACCATGCAGAAGCATTTGTGTCTGTTTTTTTAAATTATTATTTATGGAAATGGAATGAGATAGTTTTCTCAGACATATGCACACAAGATGTCTTGTAGGAAAGCTGCTAAAACATTGCCCTCCCATAAGTCAGCTCTTCAAAGTGTAGGATAAGGAAAATGTCTTTCTCTAGTGTGGAAATCCATGGGGGACGAGAGCAGAGGGAAAGGTCACTGCCAAAGCACGTGGAGGCGATGTGCTCTTTGAGACTGTTTCACCATCTGAGAGGCTAGACAAGAGATGAACCAAGAGTGCCTGCAAATCTCATCTGCTGGGGGGGGGGGG
>NC_034599.1:53058919-53069969 GCF_900095145.1 Mus pahari | reverse complement strand
TGAGGGAGAGAGAGGGGGGGAGAGGGGAAGAGATGGGGGAGGGGAGAAAGAGATGGAGGGAAGGAGAGAGAGGAGAAAGAGAGAGAGACAGAGGGGAGAGAGTAAGACTGACTCTTGGAAATAATACTCAATAAAATCAGTGGAGAAGAGCAGTTAAGTTAAATAAGACTTTTTCAACTTCTTTAGAAAATCTGTAACTTAATAAAACAAATAATCAGGATATGTTAGGTAACATTGTGTCATCTTTAACAATGTGTTTTTGTGCTTGCCTGCTCCCAGCTCTCCCATGCCTAGTCACCTGTTTCTCCTTCATAGCTGACGCCAGATTCTTCCTCCTTCCAAGTCCCATGTGTCCTTTTGCTCTGCCCCCATCTTTTCTCATGACCTAATATGGTCTTTCTCAGTCGCTTTTCTAGATATTTTTTTTTTAAATATTTATTTATTATATGTAAGTACACTGTTGTTGTCTTCAGACACTCCAGAAGAGGGCGCCAGATTTCATTACAGATGGTTGTGAGCCACCATGTGGTTGCTGGGATTTGAACTCAGGACCTTTGGAAGAGCAGTCAGGGCTCTTAACCACTGAGCCATCTCTCCAGCCCGTTTCTAGATATTTTTAAAAAAGATTTTACCTATACTCACATCTTGTGAAATATTTATATTAAGAACCCCATAAAAGGGAGAACACCCAGTTTTTGTCTTTCTGATTTTGGGCTACCTCATGTAGTGTCCCCCAAAATGAGATATGTCCCCGCAAAGTCTAGTGCATTTGAATATTTGGACCCCAGGTGTTAGAGCTGTTTGGGGATGATGAGGAGATAAGGCCTTCTTACAGGAAGTATGTCATTGGGCTTTGAGGTTTCAAAAGACTCCTAACATTTTGACTCCTAGCTTTCTCTGCATCCTGCTTGTGGTTGGAGATGTGAGCTCTAAGCTGTTCCTGACACCATGAATTCTAGCCTTCTGGAACCATAAGCCCAATTAAGCCGTTTTAAAAATAAGTTACTTTGGTTATGGTGTTTTGCCACAGCAACAGAAAAGTAACTGAGACAACTCATTTTAAATTACATTTTCCAGACCCACTCAATTTTCTTCAAAAAATCATTATTTCATTTTTCTTTACAGCAGAATAAAATTCTATTACACAATGGAATATATTTATTACATTTCATTGTCCATTCATCTATTGGTGTGCACTAGGCTGGCTCCATTTCCTTGCTGTTGTGAGCACAGGAACAATAAACATGAATGCATAAGGGTCTCTGTGGCCCTTTGGATGCCCAGAAGTAGAATACCTGGGTCATGTGGTAGTTCTAATTTTAATGCTTTGAGGAATTTTCATACCGATTTCCATAACAGTTGTACTAATATGCACTCCCACCAATTGTGAATAGGGGCTCTTCCTCCCCCACATCTTCCCCAACATATATATATAGTCAGAAGGAAACCTGTAACTTATTTCAAATCCAATTTCACTTTCACACATTCAAGTGGGCCATGTTTTACATCCATCTTCCTGACAGAGGCTTGCCTTGGATGACACCCAGGGTCCTTTGAGGAACTTGATGGACAGGTCCGATATGGATAACTTGAATGATGAATTTATGGATGTGAAAAAAAAAATCCACTTGACAAGCAGCTGGTCTACTAATGAGGATGGTCTAAAACAAGCGTTAGCTCCAAAGAGAATAGGCACCATTTATGGAAAGACCAAATGAATGGCCACAGGTCTAAGAGCTTGGTAGACAGAATCCCAGAATTCCATGCTCAGATGCTGTTGTTGCAAGGATATTTATTTAACTTCATTTTATGTGCATTGGTGTCAGTTACAGACGGTTGTGAGCTGTCATATAGGTGCTGGGAGTTGAACCGGGGTCCTTTGGAAGAGCAGGCAATGCTCTTAACCACTGAACCACCTCTCCAGTCCCCAAGAGGATATTAATTTAATGTCATTACATGTAACAGCAAGAATCTGAGCCCTATGGACTTGTGACGATAAGAGCTGCATATGATAGTGAACGTTGCATTTGCCTCTAGTTGTGGTCACCGCTACATAGAAGATTGATGTCCTAGGTGCCATGGCAACAAAAGACGTGTGTGCGGTTAGACAAGGGAACTGGAAGACTGGATGTCTCTGGAAAGAAACATGTGATTTTTCTTAATCAAATGTCTGTTTTGTTTATTAAATGGAAGATTTGTTCTAACTATTGCATTATGTTTACATTTTTCTTTTTAGAAGTCTCACACTTACGTATTTTAATATTATAGGAATTAGTCTGCAAAATCTAAACATCCAGAAGGAGTTGTAAAAAGATAAAATGAATTTCCATAGAGTGTAGAAACAATATCAAAATACAGTATTTTTCTGGGCTGGGGAGTTGGCTTAAGCAGTTAAGCGCACCAGCTACTCATGTAGAGGACCTGGTTTTGGTTCTCTGAACTTACACAGTGACTCTTAAGTATCTGTAACTTCAGTTCCAGGGGTCCAAAGCCTTCTTCTGGACTCTGAAGACACCAGGCATGCATGTAGTACATACATATATATGCAAGTAACATTCATACACAAAAAATAAGAAGTCTTTTTAAAAAATGGTATTTTCTCAAATATATTATTCAACTGACTATATTAATTACAACTGACAGTCTCTGTTCCTATTGCTCTGATTAACTAATAGTATGTATATTATATTATTAATTTACAATCATGTATACATTACATGTATTATTTGCTATAATATAACATTTCAGATCAATACCTATTTTTACATTTTTTATGGTGATATCCAAAAATACAGAAAGATCATGGCATGGATTGTTATGGATTCTCTTTCTTTGAAGAGAGGTAAGATTTTTAAAATTACATTTTAAAAATGTGTGTGCATGTGCACACATATGAGAGCTTTTGGGAGATGGCTCTCCATTCATCTTGAGGGCCCCAGGGATGAAACTCAGGCTGTCAGGCTTGGCAGCGAGTGGCTTACCTGATGAGTAATCCTGCTGGTGGCCCTGTTGTTGTTGAGACAGGGTTTCACTCTGCAGCTCCCGAGTGCTGGCATTACAGTCGTGCGCCCACATAAGGCTGTCTCTAGGCTGTCATTTTCAAGAGCCTGCCCTATGTGCCAGGTTTCTGAGAAGTCCTCAGGCTGTTGTGCAAGTTGGCAGCTTCATCATTTCTCCGCTGCATCTTTTATCCATGTATCCATTTTCTAACTGATGGACATCTGTGGTTCCTAGTGTTTGGTGATTAAGAATATGCGATATATGCATATATACACAGGTTTTTGTGTGTGCAAACACCTGTTTTTATTTTTCTTGAGTTATGAGATTAGATTTAGTAGACTGCATGGTTAGTGTATGTTTTGCTCTTTGGAAATCTCCCTCATTCTTTTCTTAGGTAGCTAGACATTTTGCATTCCCACCAGCAATGTACAAGCAGCCCTGAATTCTGACCATTTCAGAGTTTAGATTTTCTGCAGTTGTTCTTGGAGCCTTACACGGTCTTTTTGATGGGCACTCACAACTGTCTGTCTCCCATGGAACGGAGACATAAAGAAAACAAGAAAAAATTCTTCCCATGAAATTGAAGAGTGGGAACAGGTGTGGAAAAGACCCAAGGAATGTGCGTGACATTGGGGGATCAGCTTTGTCTGAGCTACAGTGTGGGTGGTAGACACAGATTCTCCCCTCTCCCCCAGAAGCTCCTACTAAAGCCCTCAAAGTCCCCTTGTGTTTCAAAAGAAAAGAAAGAAGGGAGTTACAGAAGAGACTATTGCTGAAAAAGTTCTTCTCAGGGGGTGACAAACTCTATGAAGGCAGCCAGAACTCCAGCCCCTGCTTCCCCACCAAGAATCCACTGACCCCTTAAAAGCAGCCCTTGTGGAATGGTTGAAATGACTGAATCAGTGAAGGAGGCTATGTGAGCTGCCTTCACCCCCCCCCCATCATCCTTTAGTGGAAATCATTACACTTCCTCTCAGTCTTGGGTGGGGGAGTCCTCTTTGCTCACTCTGGCTCTCCCGGTCACATTGTTACCATCTCCCACATCTGTTTCTCTACACATCACCCTTTCCTTTCTGTTTCCTATACTTCTCTTCTTTTTGCAGGCCTTTCCTTCCATCTCTGAGCCCCGCCCCCCACTTTCTATCCATTATCTGTCCTGGATGACAGATTCTCAAGCTCTGGCTCTTATCCCACATCCACACACCTGTATCTTCTCCTAGGCACACAGGAGTGGAAAGCATCAGACTGTCTGACCTTCTGACCCTTCGGCTCCCCCTGGCCCTCTGAAGAGTTCAGGGTTTGGATTAAGTCTTATGTCCTTGATCCTGCTGTTTCCAGCAGAGACCAGTACAGTATGTATGGTCCCTCTTCAACATGGCAGAAAAAGAGCCTGAGAACCAGAGACATAACTTTGGGTTCTGGTCCTGCTTTCTTCTGTTGAAAAAAAAAAAAAAAAGTATTTATTCTTTGGGAATTTCCCATAAAGTATTTTGTTAATATTCACCCCCCCCTCCCCAGATCCTCCAGTTTAGTTGGTGTCTGAGTCACTATTCAACTGCCGTGAGGAGACACCATAACCAAAGCAATTTATAACAGAAAGCATTTAAGTAGGAGCTTGCTTACATGTTTATTGGGACCGGGAGCATGGCTGATCAAGCGTCATGCTGACACAGTAGCTGAGAGCTCACATCTGATCCACAAGTGAGAGAGAGAGAGAGAGAGAGAGAGAGAGAGAGAGAGAGAGAGAGAGAGAGAGACCGGACCTGGTTTATGCTTTTGAAAGCTGCAAAAGACAGCCACCAGTAATACACCTTCTTCAGCAAGGCCACACACTTCCTAACCCTCATCAAACAGTTCCACTAATTGGGGACCACTGCATTTTCAAATGAGCCTACAGGGTTGGGGTGGAGCAGACATTCTTATTCAAGCTTCCACATCAGGTGCTACTCCACTGGGGGCAAAATGGACTTTCCCTCTTCCATCTGCAATCAAATGCTGAGAGCCTCTGAGCGAGCTGGGGAGTCTCTGAGCGAGCTGGGGAGCCTCTGAGCGAGCTGGGGAGCCTCTGAGCTGGGGGTGAGAGTTGCTGAGATTTTGTCTGGCTTGAGGTTTTCAGGGCTGATGCATGCTGTCCCAGTCTCTCTGAGTTCACCTGTGCATTTGTCTTGTTGTGTCTAGAAACCACAGTTTTGATGCCATACACCATCTCTGGCTCCTATGATTTTTTTCCACCTCCTCTTCCACACAAAAGTTACAAATATGGAGGCAATTAGTAAATTGTTTTCTAATCCTCTCTGTCAAAATCAAATAACAAACAAACAAACAAACAACAAACCTGAAAAGATTCCTAAGGCTGATAAAGGAACTGCCTGGTAAAGTCAGGGTATTTAAGGTAGGTGTTGCTGAGCCAGCGTAGTGGGTCATACACTCTAAAGACACAGTGGGCAAGCATGCGTAGTAGCTTATAATCCTAGTCCTTGGGAGGTGGCGGCAGAAATTCCAGGTCATCCTAAAATACAAATGTAGTCTGAAGCTACATAAGGGAGGGGACAGGGAAAGAAAGCGTATATTTCTTAGGGTTCTAAAACCCTGAAGGCTTAAAAAAAGAAATTTCCTTTTGGTGTTTGAAAGCATGTCCAGATCCTTGAGGAACAAAAACAAATATTTGCACTGTCAACTAAGTTGACAAGTTGATAAGGCAAGCAACTAGGTGATTTTTCCACCAGGTGAAGTTAGCACAGGGGCTGTGCACAAAGCCAGGGTTATTTTTAGCATCTGGTGAAGGCCCATTCATTATTCTTTTGACAACAAGAATAAAGAAAGCAATTAGAACTCCAGGTAATTCAGAAGCTCTCGCAGAGAAGCCATAGCACAATATAAGGCAGGTGAGACTCTCATGCCCCGCAGCGATTGACGGAACTGACCTGGATGGTGTCCTGACACCGGGTCAGGAGAGAAGGAAATGTAATCCTTGGGCAGTACTTAGCTCTGCAGTGGCACAGTCAGTACTCACATGGACATGAGAAGGAAATGTAATCCTTGGGTAGTACTTAACTCAGCAGTGGCACAGTCAGTACTCACTTGAACATGAGAATGGAAGATCAGTTTACTGATTTAAAAAAAACAAAACAAAACAATAAAAACCTTTTAGTGTCTGGGAACAAAGTGAAACCAGTGTGTTGCAGGATAACTGATCACACTGTGAACCCCAAGACTGTGTTGTTGGCTGGAAAAGCCTATTTGTAGTTGTGGTGAGACTCAGCCTTAGCACACACCTTTAATCCCTCTGGCTGGAATACAGACCCGCCCTTAGTACACACCTTTAATCCCAAACGATGGAAGTATAGTTAGGTTTTAGAAGGAAGCACTCATGTTTGAAAAATGATGTCTAATTAAGTGGCAGACAAAGTGATGAATCAGAGTAAGATTTGGCAGAATAGGATCTGCCCAACTCTCAGAAGGAGAGAGTAGAGAGAGGCAATATGAGAGGGAACAGGCAGAGGGAGAGAGGGGAGGCAGTTTTACTGGGACAGTTATAGAGAGTCAGGTTGCAGAGAGAGAAAAAGCTCAGCCCAGGTGAAGATAGGATAAGTCAGAGAATGAGAAGGAGCCTGAAGATTAGAACATGTTGCCAAAGTTAGTATAAGGCCAAGTAGAGCAACTCAGGAAAAACCAAGCCAGATTGATTCAGTCATCTTGGAGAGGAATTTGAACCAAAAAAACAAAAAAACAAAAAAACCCCAAAAAACAAAAAACAAAACCTAGTTGAAACATCCAGCCAGAGGTCAGAAAGAACAAGAAAGGGTGAGCTTATTCAGCAGCAAGTCTCGGAGGCTGAAAACATTTTAGACCTAGATGAGATTGAACAGAGGCTAGAAGCTTCCAGAACCAGGCCTACGTTAGCAGACAGAGGCAGTAAGCTTCGGAGATGACGGTTAGAGCAGGAGAATAAAAGTTATTTTTACAACATTGAACTTATGATTTCTGAATCATATAAATACCACCCTTTACAATGCACAGGTAAGACTATGTGAGACTTAATTATGGAAGAGTTAAAGGGAAGAAAGAAATGAAAGTTTCCCAGAGTTTCCCACTTACAGCATTAGGCCCTCAGAGTACGTGACAGCTCTGTGGAGTGGGAAGTCCTGTTCCACATTCTGTGTCATTTAATGTTTAAATGTAGCCAACAGAACAGTTATTTGTTTGTGTGCATGCTAATCCATCTGTGTGCATGTGAACTTGCCATGACTCCAGTGTGGAGGTCATAGGACATCTTGCTGGAATTATTCTCTCTCTCTACCATGTGGTTTGAGGGTTGTGGTAATCAGACTCAGGTCATTAGGCTTAGCGGCAAGCACCTTTATCTACTGATCCACCTCACCTGCCCCAAGAATATTTTTAAACATTTAACATTTTTCATTTTATTTTATGTATGTGGGTGTTTTGCCTACACATATGTTTCTATGCACTACACACATGCCTGGTATGCTCAGATATTAGAAGAGGGTGTCTGACCTTCTTGCACGGGCATTACAGACAGTTGTGAGCTACCCTGTGGGTGCTGGGAATTGAACCTGGGTCACCTGGAAGAACAGCCAGTGCTCTTAACCACTGCACCATCTCCCCAGCCCCCTGCTCCAAGGATGTTTTAGCTAACAACATGAGAAAGGTTAGGGAAGGAGAAAAGAGGACTCTATAGGTGAAGTGAAACCTTACATTTTCAGAGAGTGAAATGATTAGACTCCAAGCTAGGTGACTTAAATGACTCAGATATATCATATCGTATCATAGGCCAGAGTGTGACGGCCATGCAGGCTAGAAGTCCTCAGGGCTGGTTCCTTCTACGGACTGTGGAGGGTTGGAACCTGTTCTCTGCATCTCCTTGGGGTCTTCAGGCTGATAGCCATTTTAGGGGATTCTCCTCTTGCAGATGCATCCCTCTACAGCTGCCTCCTCTTCATTTACCACCCCCTACCCCTATATCCCCACACTGTCTTCCCTTTCTACTCACATGTCCTCTTTTGCAAAATCTAAGTTGGACTTCTAGGTGGTTGTGGGGGTATATTTGTCAAGGAGGGAGAATTAAAAACGACCGTGCAGCTTGTGGGGTATGTTACATATATGTATCCATAGGGTGTGAGCCTCCCACTGTTGTCTTCCCAGAGTCCTGCAAGTGTTCTGTATAGAGCTGTGCCTTTTGACCACAGTAGAAGTCAATACAGACATCATGAGAAGCTAACCCCATAGGGAGGTGAATCTTAACCCTTTTTAGGGTCAAATGACCCTTTCACAGGTCGCGGAAGACCACTGGAAAACACAGATATTTACATTATGATTCATTGCAGTAGCAAACTTACAGTTACAGAATAGCAGTGAAGATAATTTTATTGTTGGGGTCACCATAACATGAGGAAGTGTATTAACAGGCACAGCATTCGGAAGGTTGAGAACCACTGCCCTAGGAAATGGCAAGGGGACAGAAAGAGTAACAAGTAAGCCTGGGGGATTCAGTTGTAAGCATCTCTTGTTTGATTTCTCTTTTAGCATTGGTGGCCTGCTCTAATTCTTCCAACAAGGCCACACCTACTCCAACAAGGCCACGCCCATCTAATAGTGCCACTCCCATGGGCCAAGCATATTCAAACCATTGTATTACTTGGTGACAATTTATTGAGCATCTTCTAAATGGCGGTCCCTTGCCAGGCCCTGGGGGACAGCAATGAACAGAATCCTGTCGTTGCCCATTCAGGCAGGGCTCACACTTAGATTAGAGAGATAGATAAGAAATACGTAGAGAATTATTAAAGAAAGGTTGGGAAAGACAGATAAAACACAGTGACAAGGCCGTGGCCTGCAAGGGCCTTTCTGGGAGTTTGCATTTGAACGGATCTCAAAAGACAAGAAGTAAGCATTGTAACAAAAGTGTACAATTACTGGGGTGGGGGGAGTAGCCAGGAGCTGGCCCACCGCAGGCTCATGGTTTCTGAGGTTCAGAGACCCCGAAACAAAACCATGAATGGTGGGGGAAGTGGGTGGGAGGTGAGGAGGCAGTGGGTAAGGTGGTCTCAGCAGTCAGGCCTGGCTATGACAAGGTCAGCAGGAGTCTCTAGAGAGACTCAGGAGACACAGTAGAGAAAATTAGGTGTGCCCTGATTCCCCACCTGTAGTCTTGAGTGTGCACACCATGGGCTCATGCTGGCTCTAGCATATACTCACACATGTGTACATAAGAAAGCAGACGGAGAAAGTAGACATGGGTTCACCTTTCACATATTTGCCAAACAGAAAGAGCCCTGCTTATACATAGCCCTATGCATCATGGACAGCATGAACAGCATCATAGACACAGGGCTCTGTCATCCCCCCCGACCCCCATATTTCCACCCTAGAGATCCATTAGTGGAACAAATCCCTGTTAGAGTGAGCCAGCTTCCTCCCAAGGTCTCCTCCAAGCTGTGTGGAGGACATTTGGTGTGAGTCAGAGGCCAGCTCTGCCCTTCGCTGGGGCAGTTAAGTGTGTACTGTGACAGCACAATGCTTCTATTTCAGACTCCGGCCCTGTCTTCATCTCTTTCCACGCCTGCCTCCTCCTGGCTTCCTTCCCCCACCTGGGTCCCCGCCACCCCACTCCCCTGACATAAACCCTATGTCTCACTCTGCAGTTCCCCTCCCTAGTTCACTGGCTGCTACCTCCAGGGTTTCTGTTTCTCCCCATCTTTATCTCCCTGCTGGCTCTGATCCCCCTGTCCCCCACCACATACATACACACACACACACACACACACACACACACACACACACACACACACCTCTATGTTTGGGATTTTTCTTTTCCTGTCTTCCAGGAAAAGCTGGCAAGGCCTAACGTGGTACAGAGGCCCCTTACAGACCTCCCTGGGCTGGGGGGCTTCCGGCTGAGCAGCCACAGCTGGTGTGGGACTGGCCGCCTTAGTTGGAGGTGGTGGGATAGGGGGAAAGGGAAGGGGGCAGCAGCAGGAGAGAAGGTTGAGTCTGCAGAATGAGAAAGGAAAAAGAAGGAAAAGCTGGGGAGTGTGTGGGGGGGGGAGTGAGCGCCAGCCCCTCCTCGGAGACCAACTGTCACCATCTACTAGGCCTGTTAGATGTAGCAGTGAGGATCTTTGATCTTAGAGAGGCCAGCAGGCAAAGCAGGACAGTTGGCTGCCCACTCTGCAAGCTGTCAGAGAACCCTGGAAGCAGGGCTCTGGGCTGGCAGAAGATGGGTTGGTTTTTCCTCTTTCCTTTCCTCAGTGCCCCTCCTCTGAGGACTGCTGAAGACTAAGATCGCTCAGGGGGCTTGAGGATCTGAGAAAGGCTCTCCTGTCTCCAGCCTCTGGGTGACAGACAAGGTCTCACGTATCCTCCCAGGGCCTACTCTGACCTGAGCAAGGATGGCCCCAGTGGTGGGCAGGGAGGAGCACCAGGCTGGGAGGAGGAGCACCTGCTCTGATCTAGCCCTTGTTTCATTGTCTCCCTGGTGGCAGAGGAGGCACCCTGTACCCCGCCAGCCTTAGTTGGACCTGGGTTGATGCTGAGAGTTACCTGTGACTACACATACAGTCTCTTCTGCTTGGGTGGGCCACCCCCCCCCCACTTGTTTCTCCTGCCCTCAGCCTCCAGGGATGTTCCAAAATGGGATTCTAGGGACGAGGGTTTGGCTGCCATCAAGAGCTTTGCTGGTAGGGAATGAGGAGGCCAGGCCTGCTGTTCCTGGGACTTGAACACAAACTTCCCTGAAATGTCCTCATTGTAAGGAACTTTACTTGAGCACATCCCTCCTCCCATCTGGCCTAGAGTCCTCATTTGGGCCACAGGGAGGAGAAGAGATGACCCCTAAAATACTCCTTTGTGGCATCTGATGACCCAACAACTCATTCATACAGCCAAGGGCTTCTGGGTACCAGGGTCACCAGCGGCCTGCAGGACAAGGCATCTATCAGCCAAGGGCTTCTGGGTACCAGGGTCACCAGCGGCCTGCAGGACAAGGCATCTATACAGCCAAGGGCTTCTGGGTACCAGGGTCACCAGCGGC
>NC_034599.1:53038881-53058209 GCF_900095145.1 Mus pahari | reverse complement strand
TTTTAGTTTTAGTTTTAGTTTTAGTTTTAGTTTTAGTTTTAGTTTTAGTTTTAGTTTTAGTTTTAGTTTTAGTTTTAGTTTTAGTTTTAGTTTTTGAGACAGTCCTGGCTGTCCTGGATCTCTATAGACCAGGCTGACCTGGAACTCCCAGAGGTCTGCCTGCCTCTGCCCCCCGAATGCCGAGAATAAAGGCGTGCACCACTTGGTTTCTATCATCTGTGCCAGAAGGAAACAGTCACAGCAGAAGGGGTTGAGGGGTAGGGACCGTGGCTGATCTGTCCTTGGGTGAACTTTAGAGAAGTAGGGGAGAGTGGGGACTTCGAGCTCCTTGGAGGGCTCTGCAGGTAGGGCTGATGGCATGGGCTTTGTGTAGCGAGTGAATATGTGTGTCTGTGTTCTGAGAAACCTAGTGAGGCCCTAGTCACAAGTGAGTTGCCCCTGACAAACCCTGGGGTCAGATTCCCCCTGCTTTGTTGAATCTGAATGTGTAGGCCTCCAGCCTCCGCTTATCCAAACTCTGCCACACAGTAAGCAAGGTATAAGAGAAGGCTTCCGGGGGGGGGGGGGCAGAGGAGGAGAGAAGGGCACACCTAGAGGAATCTATAATAACTTCCCTCGCTTCAGACTTGGTGTCTGCAAGCAACACTCTGGGGGGGCTTCAACAGCTTCGTGACAGGCAAGGTGAGGAACTGGGGTGGGGCTCCTTGTACACTTTTTTTTGTTTGTTTGTTTTGTTTTGTTTTTCAAGACAGGGTTTCTCTGTATAGCCCTGGCTGTCCTGGAACTCACTTTGTAGACCAGGCTGGCCTTAAACTCAGAAATCCGCCTGCCTCTGCCTCCCGAGTGCTGGGATTAAAGGCATGCGCCACCACGCCCCCGGCTTCCTTGTACACTTCTAATCAAGGACAATACCCTCTTGCCCTTGGCCTCGCTGAGAGGGCAAGCAGAATCTATCAGGTTAACAGACAAGAAGAGGAAGCATGGGTGAGGGCAAGGAGGGGGAGACAGACAGGCATATTTTGTGGAGGGCAGAGGGGTCCCTTGTCTTTCTCCTCCAGCTCCTTTGACTTGGACCTCTTCCTCGCTCCGTTCCTACTCACGGTCCTTCATGCTTGAGAGAAAGGTCTCACATCTGCCCCACGGGACGTTGCTGCCCCTTTCACATAGTGTGGGATGGTAGAATCCAGAAGTAGCAACGCTCACCACACACACACATAGCATGTCTAGCATGTTACAGGACTTCAACACCAAGGAACTGAGCCACAGGGACCGTTTCTGAGGTGAGATCTCGCAGCCTTGCTCTGAGTGCTGGGTCCTGGACCGTGGAGCCTCTTTGTCTACAAGCCAGGGTGTTTGTTCAGAATCCCCAGCCAGGGACACCTCTGCCAAGGCTGACTTCTGCTCTCTGTCAGGCATGCTGTCATCTCTGTCATCTTGCCTGCACATACAGCCCACTCAGTGTGGGGTTGGGTTGCTGCCTTGGGAGCTCCCTGCCCAACAGTCTCAGCCTTCAGGATATATTTACTTAAAAAAAAAAAAAAAAAAAAACCTAACATTTTGGCTTCTCGCCCAGGGGTTAGAGCTTGGTGGCTGTTTCCTACACTTTGGCCCTTACAGTTTTTCAACAAGAAGCCCCAGCACACACACACACACACACACACACACACACACACACACACACAGACAGACAGACAGACAGACAGACAGACAGACAGACAGACACTAAGTGAGACGCGCAGGAATACACACTCACGAATTCATGTCCAGATACAAACCACCATCACACAGTCCCACACAGACACACACGTCTCCTACTGCATGTCCCTAATATACAGACTTGTCCACACACAGTGACATCCACTCCCCACCACCGCCAAGCCCACAGGCACACACAAACACCAGCACAGCCAGGCAGGAGGAAGGGGCTGCTTTTTTTTCCCTTGTTGGATGCGAGGTTAGAAATTTCCCACTTTCCATGAGATCCAGTTTCTCACCCTTCCCCCATTAAAAAAATAAATTAAAAAAACAACTTTCTGGCCTCATCTTTTCTTGGGTCCTGCCCAGATAGTGCTGTGACTTTAAGGAAGTTGGAACTTCAGAGAGAAGAGAGAGAGAGAGAGAGAGAGAGAGAGAGAGAGAGAGAGAGAGAGAGAGAGAGAGAGATGAACAACCCAAATTTGGCCTCTTTCCCTGTCCAGTTTCTAGTGTCAGCTATGAAGCAGAGTCCCTGTTGCTGAAACTCAGTTTCATTTTGTTGAAAGGAGTCTAGCAGCACAGAGCCTTCCCCACAGCCCTGCTTAGAGCAGTCTGGTGCACCCCGTTGAGCCTGGTGTGCAAACCAGCCAGACCCCTCCTCCAGCAGCCCTGGTCCTGTGGACTTGCAAGCAATCTAGTCCTTAGATGCTTTGGTTCCATCTTAAAAGCTGTTCAGCTTGACTTCAGAAGAACAGTTTGGAGGTAAGTCAGGAAAGAAGGGGCCCCCCTGGCTGGGAGGGAGGAAGTTAGGGGTGTGTTTTTAGCACATCCCTGTGGGTTTGAGGGACTTGGAACAGGCCCCTGCTCAGAGCATCTGCTTGGACAATCTCAAGCCCAGAACTCCCAGCTGCATTTGGGCTGAGCCTCTGGCCCCCCTGCCTTAGCCGAAAGGTCCTAGCTGGTTTATTTAGGCAGCTGCCTGGGGTAGTTTGAACAGAACAGGCCACAGAGTGGGAGGGGTGGAGGGTGTGTGTGTGTGTGTGTGTGCATTGCACAAGGGGCCTTGTCTGGACCAGGGCAGCAAAACATACCTATGGGGGGCTCTAGTGGGAGGGGCCGTAGCCAGGATGTGGGAGGGCAGAAGGGAGGTTCTATGCAGTGCTGGGGGAAGGGGGTGGCTGGAAAACAGATTTCAAGTCATAAAGTCAGCTAGGAACAGGCCGAGGCAGAAAGAGCTGTGTGCAAAGAAGAAGCTGGGGTCCACTTCCATCTTGTCTTCACGCTGCCTGCCTGCACGACCTTGGCAAGTCCCAGCCCTCCTCTGGGCCTCGGTTTCTTCTCCTGTCGGGGTGAGGGTGGTGGGTTAGGTGGTATTGGATTCCGACTGGGTTGTGTGGAACAGGGCCTTCTAACGGGGAGAGTTTGGGCAGGGATCTGAGGAGGGACAAGTCCTTTCTATGAATCCTTAGGCTCACCAGGGTGGCATGCCCTTCCCCGTAGGACGTACCATGCGGGCACTGTGCCTGCTCTGTTGGGCTGTTCTCCTGAACCTGGTGCGAGCTTGTCCAGAGCCCTGTGACTGTGGGGAGAAGTATGGCTTCCAGATTGCTGACTGTGCCTATCGTGACCTAGAGGGTGTGCCACCGGGCTTCCCAGCCAATGTGACCACACTGAGCCTGTCAGCCAACAGGCTGCCAGGCCTGCTGGAGGGAGCCTTCAGGGAAGTGCCCCTATTACAGTCGCTGTGGCTGGCACACAATGAGATTCGCTCGGTGGCTGTTGGTGCTCTGGCCCCTCTGAGCCATCTCAAGAGTCTGGACCTCAGCCACAACCTCATCTCTGAGTTTGCCTGGAGCGACCTGCACAATCTCAGCGCTCTGCAGCTGCTCAAGATGGACAGCAATGAGTTAGCCTTCATCCCCCGGGATGCCTTCCGCAGCCTCCGCGCCCTGCGTTCCCTGCAGCTCAACCACAACCGCCTGCACGCGTTGGCCGAGGGCACCTTCACGCCACTCACCGCGCTGTCCCACTTGCAGATCAATGACAACCCTTTCGACTGCACCTGTGGCATCGTGTGGTTCAAGACATGGGCCCTGGCCTCAGCGGTGTCTATTCCAGAACAGGACAACATTGCCTGTACTTCCCCCCACGTGCTAAAGGGTACCCCACTAAGCCGCCTGCCACCCCTGCCCTGCTCAGCCCCCTCAGTGCAACTAAGCTACCAGCCCAGCCAAGATGGAGCAGAGCTACGGCCTGGCTTCGTGCTGGCACTCCACTGTGATGTGGATGGACAGCCAGCCCCCCAGCTTCATTGGCACATTCACACCCCAGGCGGCACGGTGGAGATCGCCAGTCCTAATGTAGGCACTGATGGACGTGCCCTGCCTGGTGCCCTTGCAACCAGAGCGCAGCCACGCTTCCAGGCCTTTGCCAATGGCAGCCTGCTTATCCCTGACTTTGGCAAGCTGGAGGAGGGCACCTATAGCTGCCTGGCCACCAATGAGCTAGGCAGTGCCGAAAGCTCTGTAAATGTGGCATTGGCCACCCCAGGTGAGGGGGGAGAGGATGCCGTGGGGCGCAAGTTCCATGGCAAAGCAGTGGAGGGCAAGGGCTGCTATACGGTTGACAATGAGGTACAGCCATCCGGACCAGAAGACAACGTGGTTATCATTTACCTCAGCCGTGCTGGGCCCCCAGAGGCTGCAATAGCTGCAGAAGGGAGGCCTGCGCAGCAGTTCTCCGGCATACTCCTGCTAGGCCAAAGCCTGCTTGTTCTCTCTTTTTTCTACTTCTAACTACACCCTGCCCTGGTTGGCTAGAGCAGCTTCAGGGCCTTCCTAACTCCCCCTGATCACGTTCTTGCCAATGTTCCTTCTTAGCACCACGAGGTCTGGAATTGGTGAGACCTGAGGTTAGCCTGGGGACTTCACATTTTCCTATCACCTTTTCTAAGCTCTTCCAGGCCGCTCATTACTCCAACTTGCAGATCTGCTCAGAACTAGCAGCTAGGATAGAGCTATATCCCAAAACTCATCATCTCTAGTGCTAGTTGCGGCTAACAGCATTGTCTGTGCTCCTAGCAGGGACAGCCTGCTAACAGGGCAACAACGATGCTTTAACCTGACCCACTTTGAGAGTTCTAGGCGTGGAGGTAAGGAGCTTGTGGAGGCCATCCAGGTGGGCACTGGGGCTGGGCTAGAAGGGGGTCTGGAGTGGACAGTACAGGATCTGGAAAGGAGGTACCACAGGCCATGGCTGGGGAGGCTAAAAGCTTTCCTGTCCTCACAATGCGATCTGATGAGATGTGGAAATCGTCCCTCACTGGGCCTTTCTCTCCTCTCACCCCAAGCCGCACAGCTTGTGCCTGCCTCTTGATACCTGCTCCCCCTCCTCCTCCGAAGAGGCTAGCCAGTCTGGGTAGCAGAAAAATAAAATAAAATAAAAACAGCATTTCTGATGCCCTGCTTTCGTCTGCTTAGAGTTCTGTTGGGAATCAAAGACTCTTTATCAGAGGGTGGGATGGCCATATGTGAGAGTTGTGCCAACACAGGACAAGAACCAGAGGACATATGTGGAGTGTTTCAGGTGGCATGGGAGGGGAGCCCAGACTTATTACTAAGCCTTAACATGTGCCAAGCTACAGATTTTCTGTCTTCAAACTAAGCCCATGGGACGAGGGAGACAGAAACCGGAGCATTGCTTTCTGCATTTTATAAAGGGTTTGTAAGGTGATGGGAAGGCCTGGGCTGTAGCCCTAAGAAGAGTGTCAGGAATAGAAATGTATATGACTGGGGACAGATCGGCAAGAGGAAGGAAGGCTACTGAAGGAAGGTTGGGGAAATAGGGGACAGAGCACAAGGAAGAAACTGAAGACAGGAGGAAGGAGACGGGAAAACACAGTTGCACCCAGGCTCTCTCTTCAGATACCTGAGGTAGAACTGGGAGTTAGAGGTCAGCCATAGCAGTGAGGATCTAGATAGTTCTGCCAGCAGAGATGCTGCAGAACTCCATGTCTGTGCTAGGTCAGAGGGGTCTCGCTACTCCCCACCTTTAAAGACTGGCTGTATGCTCATAGGGATGAAGACCTTCAGGGGGAGGCCTGGCCTCTTTCCAGAGCCCTAGGACTGCTTAGCTCAGCAGACCGAAGGCAGGAGATTGAGTCTGGAGTAGCAGCTGTGCTTTGGGCAGCTGGCCAGCCCCTCCCCCATACTTGGGTCCACATGTGAGGGCCTCCTTTCTCCCTCATCCTCCTCCAACTTGCAGCTCATGTCCAGTCCTTGTCAGCATCAACCAGGCAGGGCCAAGAATGTCTTCACGTCTGAGAGAAAGCACCAGGATGGAGCCAGATTCCATATGCTGTGTTCCTGGGGTAAGTCACTGCCCATCTCTGGGTTTCGGGTGTGTCAGAACTCAAATGACAAAGGGCAGGCCAGGAATGTAACTGTGTTGGCAGAGTGCTTGCCTGGCATGCATGTAGCCCTGGAGTAGTGGTGCATGCTTCAGGGGGTGGGCACTCAAGAAAGAGTCAGGAAGGTCAGATTCTTATTCTGCACAGCAAATTTGAGGCCAGCCTGGGCTATGTGAGAGCCTATTTTCCCCCAAAGCACACAGACAAGGTAGTGTTTCAAGGTCCGACTGACTGACCATTTAGACTTGACAGTTCTGCCTTGGAGTCCAGCATCCATGCCCACCCCACTCATCACTGAGCAGGCTGGGCATCTTGGAGATCCATGCAGCATTTAATTCTAGCACCTGGCACCTACCACGTGAGGCAGAACAGCATGGGGACTATTGTGTCCCACATGAACTAGCTACTTCTTTGTTTTGGGGCTCCTACCATCCATAGAGTATAGCATGAACTTCCCACCCAGCGATGGATCCTCTGACTGGCTCCCCACATGTGGTCCACTCCTATCTGTGCCTTCTTGCATAGCCTGTGAAGCTGCATCATCTTCGTCTTTACATACCCTATGCCTGCCCTTCCCCCAGTATAACCTTTTCTTGCTCTTCATTGGGTCTTCACATAGAATCGGTTTTCTCCATCACCTCCTCCAGGAAGTTTTCTTGATTTTCTCCCACCTTCAGAGTGAACCAGGCCCTTTTCTTTGACCCACACTTTCTTAGGTGCCCTAGACTTGTGACTGTCTCCTTGTTAAGGGCAGAGGCAGAATCAGAGTGGTCCTCCTGTGACTGTGTAGATTGCTGATAGCCCACATAGAAGGCATTTTACAGTAGGCTAAGGGGGGCACTTAGAGCATGCTTTCTCTGGCCCTCGGGCAGCCCTGATCATGGTCAGGAGGCACCTCTGGTGACCTGTGCATGTGGTTGACCTATGGTTGGGAATAAACAGTTATGATTTTGAGGGTCCCCTGATCCAAACAGGGTGAACCACATCAAGAGCATCCCCCTGATTCATGCAGCTTCCGTCTCGTCCAAGACCCCAATGTGTCTGTATCTCTGCCGCCCCCTGCATGCTCGTTCCGCTGACATTAGCCTCCTCTGCCCCGAGCCTCCTCTCCAAGCCTTGCTTTATTCCCTAGGGTTTCTGCCATTCCTGCAGCCTCTTCTTCCCAGATCCTGCTCGTTCTTTAATACCCCAAAGTCCAACATCTACGCTGTCCAGAAATGGCATTGTAAGGTCCCTCGTCAGGTCACCCCAAACCGGGGATTCTCTCTACACCTACCCAGTGTCCAGCCCAGCACTTTGTTGGAAGTATCCCCCAACTGTCCCAAATGGAGCTCAGATTAGCTTTACAGACAGTGTAGGTGGTTCCTCTGAGAGCCCTCCTCTAGGAAGGAGGGATGTTCCTCAGAGGCACATTTATTACAGAGAGCACACTAACTTCTTTCATGACAACTAATGGCATTAAAACTACAAAAAAAAAAAAAAAAAAAATCTGGTTTTTGGAGAGGGCAGCTCACTGGGGCCTCTTGGAGTCTGACTTGGCTGCCCAAGAAGGGGCGGGAGTGGTAGGAAGAGAGAGGAAGGAGAGAGCCGGGGAAGAGATGAAGCCCACACAGGTTCCACTTTCATAGTGGGAGGGCTGGGGCTGAGGTGCGGCCAGCTGGGATGGGAGATATTCAGGCCTTTCATCCCCAACGGGGAGGGAGTAAGAGCGGCCTCGCTGAGGCCCCCCAAACTGACAGCAGAGCCAGTGTGTGGAGAAGAGGCCTAAATGTGCCCACCCTTACCCTGCCCGTTCCAAGACAAAGGACCCACTAGCTGCTTTCTCTAGAGCCCTAGCTGTTAGCCTGGTGGACAAGCATAGACCAAAGTCCTCTGGAAGCTGGTGGTGTAGACACAGTGACTCCAGTCCCCTGATGCCACAGGGATCGGCTGGCTGGCAGAGCTGCTGCTGTTGGGGTTGGGGGGGGTGGGGGTGGGGTGGGGAGGAGGTTGCAGACATGAATGGGAGGGAGGATGGGAGACAGGAATGTGCCTCGGCACTAAAGGCAGGGTGGTGTGGTTTTCTTCATGCTCAGGGCTGGATGCCATTGGCCTTGGCACTAGTAAGGGCTGCCTTCCGGAAGGCCTGCAGGCTTGGGTTGTGGAGCAATGTGTAGGCCAGACCCCAGCGGGCCCTGCTCTGGCTGCCTTTGGGTCCTGCTCCCTTGGCCAGCAGGTCCTTGGTCTGTAGCAACTGCATCCCTGAGAGAGAGGAAGAGAGAAGGGGATGGAGGGAGGGCTTCTTTGCACCCCAGCCAAGCTTCCGCAGGCCACAGACCTGAGAGGGATCTAAAACCCCCAGGCACAGCCCGGGTTCCAGCTCCCAGCAGGAGCAGAAAGCTGGGCTGCAGAAGCATTTCATGCTGCTGGTGGAAGAGCAGAGTGGATGAGGGCAAGGGACTGAGGCTGTCAGACAGACAGCCGAAGGTGAGAGTTAGGGAAGTGGGAACCAGCTTCATATTCCCTACCATAGACCTCCTGGGCAGAAGGAGGTGGTACCTCACTCCTGGAGGAAGCCAGGGAGGAGTAGCTAGGCAGCCATTCCATTCTCTGTGCACACAGAAGATATATGTGTGTGCGAGTCCATGGTAAAGACAAAAGTACCCTGAGACCCGAGCAGGAGGGTTGTCCACAGGAAGCTGCAGGACAGCAGACAAGAGACTTTTCCTGCCTCACTATTTTGGAAGGGGCCTCCTGTGACTCCTTCCTGAGAAACTGGGAGCCTATCTACATCCGCAGCGGGGGTTAAGAAGTACCTTCTTCTTCTTCTGCCGGTCTGAGGCTGTCCTGAGGGGCCAGTGGGGGCCGGGGCTGTGGACTCGGCGGCGCATGGAGGAGCAGTGCACAGAAGGCGATGACTCCCGGGTGTGACTGGCTGGCCTCAATCCTCAGGAAGTTTCGGTATGTGTGGTAGCCTAGGATGGGTTTGGGACAGAAGGCTGAGGCATAAGGGGCCCTTGGCAGACTAGAGGCACGCAGAAACAGAGAGAGGCATTCAGGGGGGTATGTATACATACACACCAGCATCAAACAAAGCATGGAGCACACAGGCTCTGGCACTCTTTTTAGAACACACCATAGCCACCCTGCCGCACAAGCTTGTCCTGCACCAAGAAGCTCTGGCGCGTCTCCGAGCACACATACCGCACACACCTGCGAAGCCCTGGCAGTGCGCACACACTGCCCACACATGCCTCGCACCACAGAGCATTGACAGTGCTCACACACCTGCTGCACATGGAAACAGAAAAACCTACTCGTCAGGCGGCGCGGTCAGGCTCAGAGGTCAGGGTGCAGCAGCTGCTTGGACAGCTCAGTCCCCCCAGTCCCTGCCTAGTGACCCCTACCTGGATCCAGGGAAGCTGCTCTCTGCGGCAGCAGGCTGAGGTCCAGCTGGCCGAGGTGAACAGTGTTGTAGAGAGAAGAGAGGAGCACCCGCCAGACGGCCATTACGGCTCCCACCAGCACGTTGACGGGGAAGAGAAGAAAAGTAGCTACGAAGAGCATGCGCCTGGGGGTAGGGAGGAGAAAGGCTGAGGCCTGCCTCCCCCCACGGTCTTGTGCCAGGCCAGGGTCATACCTCCATGCCCTCAGGCTCTGTTGTTATCCACTGACAATTACTGGGTGTCCTTTTGTACAGCCCAGGGAGACCAGAGTTTAGTTTCAGGTGTCTGCCTCTATCGCTGTTTTTTGAGACAGGATCTCTCACTCAACCTGGAGCTCACTGATTCAGGAAGACTAAGTTGGCCCGCAAGCCCCAGGGATCCTCTAGACGTGCCACCGTGCCCAACTTTATTTGTTTGTTTGTTTTTCGAGACAGGGTTTCTCTGTATAGCCCTGGCTGTCCTGGAACTCACTTTGTAGACCAGGCTGGCCTCGAACTCAGAAATCCACCTGCCTCTGCCTCCTGAGTGCTGGGATGAAAGGTGTGTGCCACCCCACCCAGCCATGCCCAACTTTTAATGTGGGAGCTGAGGAACAACTGAACTCAGGGTCTCATGCTTACATGGCAAGCACTTTACCAACTGAGTCATCTCCCCAACCCTCCACCTGTATCTGTGTGACCCCTATGTTCCCACCTTCCTCCTCTGGGTCCCCTGTCCACAAACTCCAAGCTCCTCTTGGGAGCCAAGAGCTCCACAGTGAGACATCTGAGGGAGTAGGATGTTAGTGGTCCTCAAAGCAAGAAAGACTCTTGGCAGAGCTGGGTTCACAGCTCAGTAGTAGAGTGTGTATCCACCATACACTAAGCCCCGGGTTTGCAAGGTTGTGGGTTCTCAGCATCCCAGAATCTCCTGAACAAAGATTAGCTCTGTGACAGCTAAGAAGGAGGCATTTTTAGAAGGCCAAATCTACAGAGAGAGGAGTGTGGGGTCTGAGGGAACCACACACTCAGGGCCCGTCTTACCGGTTGGTCAGCTCTGGGTATCCATGGTGAGTCTTTAGGAAGATCCAGTTGGCTGCTACATTCTGCAGGATTACAGCTAAGGCCAGAGTCAGCCAGAAGGGCCTGTATGTGGGTGGGATGTGGAGAGGGTTGTTGTTAGTGGGCTCTTCAGAAAGTCCCAAAGCCCCTGTTCTTTGCCTCACTCACCACGTGGATTCCAGGGATCGCAGGAGCAGGAGATTCCTGCCATGCAGTAAAGGCACAAACACCAGGAAGGCCAGGGCTGTGGTCCCCAAGAAGAAGATGACCTGCTGCACCAGGAGCCCTGCAGAGGGCAGAAGGGACAAGGGGACAGAAAAAAGGTTCTGCAAAAGCCAGTTAACTCAAGGAAGCCACTAAGGGTGTCTGTGCTATTTCCATTCCATGTCACTGCCTGAGCCTTGGTTTCTTCATCTGTAAAATAAGGATAGTAGTCCCTACCTTGGAGGGCTCTTTTAAGACTCCAGGAGCCTCATGTGATTGTTCCCACTTGATCCTGAGTTCTTTGGGCATAATAAGCATGTGTGTGACTGTGAATCAGAGCTTAGCACCTGTAGGTGCTGAGTGTGGCAATGGAAACCATCGGACTATACAGTTACCTGGGAAGGTGTATACAGAAGAACTTGGGAGGTCTAAGGTTGACCAAGAGGAGGAACAAACATGTTAGTTTAACTATTTCCTCCATCCCCCATCACACCTTGCCTCCTCTCCGGGCGAGAATGAGAGATCTGAGGACCAGGTCTGGCCTTTGGACTTCCAGGAGGAGCCAGGTCACTTACAGTTCAAGTATGCTGTATACCATGGTGTCTAAAGGGAGAACTTGAGGCATAAGTCTAGAAGACTCCTTGAGGGTCATCTGAGCAGATTATCTCAGGGCAGCACCCCCATGCAACCCTCACATGGCCATGTTGCTAGCATCTCCCAGGAACGAGGAACCCTTCACCTTGAGGCAACCCCCTACGGCCAGACATCTCCAACAGAAGCATCCACGTGCTACCTTAAATGTGCTACATGCAGACCCGTGTCCATCCTGTCCACAATTACCCAGATGTACCTTCCTCTGAAGGGTTCCCCTTTCTGGGGGCTCCTAACCATCATCTAGAGCAAGCTTCCTGAGAGCAAAGAGGGTGGGCGAGTTCCCCTGACTGCCCAGCCCAGGAAAATTTTTGCCAAGTACCCATACCTCCCACCAGGGCCCAGCTCTGGGAACAAAGCAAGTGGGCTCACCAAGGCAGCTGAAGGCCGTCTGGTAGGCACTGAAACTCATCCAGCTGACTATGGCTTGGCGAGAGGGGTGAATACTCTGAAGAGGGGGTCCCAGATCCAGGGCAGCCCCTCGGTGTAGTGCTTGAAGGTTGGCCCTGGGTTGAGAACAAATAGTGACCTTGGGAAACAACAACGCAGTACCCCTAAATGGTAACCTAGGGTGAGAATCTGACCATGAGCAGGGAACCTCAGGGCTTCAGGAGCCCGGTGGATAACTCAATCTGGGGGTGGTCGCCCTGAGGAGGCGAGGTTGGTGTAGTCTTGGAAGACCCCAAATGGAACAACCTGAACTACCACCAGGAACAGAACTGGGACCCAGCTGGGTCACCAGGGAGTAAGGCAAAGCAGAGAGCCTCAAATGCCAGGGCAAGTAGGGCCCGCTCTGTGGTCTAAAGTCCTTGAGTAGGAACGCTGAGGCCGGGCGAGTACCAGATTAGGTAGACCAGTTCTCTACATCCATTATTTCTCGGAACAACTTCTTGAATGGCCCTCTACCCTCCACGGTACCTGCTCACCCTCCATCTTCTATTAACTGCTTATCTACTTCTCTGACCTTATTCATGAAGTCACACCTGTCTTTGGTACCCTTCATCCCTCAGCCCCAGCCTCTTCAACCACTGGAACTGGCTTCTCCTTTCCCAGCCCTCCCAGGACCCTTTCTCACAGGCAAACACCAGCAATGTGTTGTTCCCTGTACCACTCACAGAACTTGAGGACAATCAGATGTGTCCCCGGGTCCCCATGTCCCCAGGGGCAAGTGAGCCACCACACACAGTCAATCTGTGGGCAGGGCATGCATTCTGTGGCAGCTTGACCTACAGTGGCTTCTCCCACCCTCCTGGATTGGGGTCCCTCAAGTCCTCAGGACTTAGATCCTTGCCCTATCTCTGTACCTGAGTGTCAGGGCCTGTAACTGACCTGTGTGTCCTCAGGGAACGGATCAGGAGCAGGAAGGTTAATGCGCAGGACAAGACCAGAGCTGAGATATAACATGCTGGATGGGAGAGAGCAGGGGAAGGCAGGGGCTAGAGGATCTTCCAGAGCCTCAGACCCCTGTTCCTTATTCTAAGAGGAGTCCAGCTCCAGTTCTTGGGTCCAACACTGACCTGACATTGTCTATGGCTCCATTCTGCCAGTAACATATGATAGCCAAGAAAGAGAAAGGATAGCTTTGAGTCACAGACATGTCCTTCACCTTGGTTTTGTTTCTTACATTGCTATGACCCCTGTAATGAGAGATCTACATGCAACTCCTCTCTTCCTGCCCATGTAGCTGACTGCAAGGGGGCCTTGTGAAAAGCACAGGCTTCACTCTGATGGCCATGCTGCTATGGCCCACTTCCCAGAATGACTCTGGCCCTAAATCCATCTGCACTTGTATCAGTGGCCTTGTTCAGGACTCAGAGAGTCCTGTCTCACTACCTACCATAATGAAAGAGGTGCTAACTGCTACCTATCGCCTCTGGGTGGGGCCCTTCTTCTCTATTCTCTCCCTCAAACCCTGACCTCACAGAGACAGACTGTCAGGGCCATAGCCCCTGTAATGGTGAATAGAGAGCTCTAAATATATGTATAAGAATATTGGTGGGCTGGTGAGATGGCTCAGTGGGTAAGAGCACCCGACTGCTCTTCTGAAGGTCCAGAGTTCAAATCCCAGCAACCACATGGTGACTCACAACCACCCGTAACAAGATCTGACGCCCTCTTCCAGAGTGTCTGAAGACAGCTACAGTGTGCTTACATATAATAAATAAATAAGTCTTTAAAAAAAAAAAAAAAAAAGAATATTGGTGCAGCTGATGTGCTCCAAACCTCCATGGTAGCCAGTCTCACCCTAGACCCTCACAGCAAGCCTACAGGGTCTCTCACAGGAACTATTCAGGGAGGGCTTGGCAGCTCACGCCTCTGTACCCTCCCTGCTCTGCCTTATACTGCCAGCATGTCCTGGCCTGTGGGAGAAGGATGGTGTCAGGAAAAATATTTAAAGCAGCCACACCTCCATCTGCAATGTTGGCAGCCTAAGCTGCAACCATTGCATGCTAGTCCCCCAAAGCCAGGATGTTCATTTCAGCAAGGGAACCTCCAGTGGGACAATGGAACACGTCCCCAGGAGTCATGACCCTCAGACTTTGTGACAAAGTGGAAGGAAGCCCTAACTTGGGCTTCAGGGTTCTATATTCTATCTACTGTGCTCTGTTGTATAACTTGAGGTCAGCCCTGCCCTATGTGTCCCCTCAAGCTTCTGGGAGAGGCTAGGGGGATGGATAGGACGGTAGCTATAAGGCATATCAGACCCTGAAGGAGCAGATGGTGGTGTGACAGGCTTGAGGCTCATTTCATAGGAAGCATTAAGAAGGAGATGGTCCAGACAGACAAGGATTCGGAAGAGAAAACAGGTTCCTACCAGAATGCAACCTGTGCCAAGAGGGATTTAAAGCCCAGCCCCCATCCCACCTACTAGTCATCTTCCCCTCCTCCACCCCGAAGTCACACAGCCATGGACTTCTCTGTCACTACAGCTAGAGAGTTAACGATACTGGGACTGGGAGAGAGGAAGATGTCACAAAGGTTAATAAGGATCACAGGCTGCACAGACATGGAAGTTTCAACTGCCCCCATTTTGAGATGAAGAGTGGAGACCCAGAGCGGGGGGGGGGGGGAAAGGCATCCCTTGTGTTCATGGCAGGCTAAACCACACCCTGTGGCCTCTGTACCATCCCCACTATGGCTTTTAAGGGGCATCAAGCAGTCTCACCTTCCACAGTCCATAGGTGATGTTTCACCAGCTCGACCACCTCCTGCCTGTCTTCAGAGAGCACGATCCCAAAGCCAGCCAGCAGGTAGGAGACATCCGTGTTGATCCCCGCCCTCACCTTCTGCACAGTAGGCACCACACTCACCAGCAGCAGCAGGGCCACCTGGAAAAGCCCCACTATGAGGATGGAGGGGACCAGGGGTGTGTGTGTGTATGTGTGTGTGTGTGTGTGTGTGTGTGTGTGTGTCATCCTGAAAAAGTCTTTCCTAGTCTTTTAGGGGAGACTCTAACCAGCTGCAGCCACATGCCCCTGAACTGACCTGAGGACAGGTCCGTCTGCCTTCAAACAGAATGTGACATGAATGTATGACTTCAGCCTAACAGGTAAAAGATAAGCTGTACCATACCTATTTATTTACCTCTGCTTGTCCACATAAGCTTCAGAATATACGCATTTTCAGTTTGGGGCTGGGCTGATAGTTCAGTCAGTAAAGTGCTTGGCAAACCTGAATTCATTTTCCCAGAATGGATATAAAAAGCTGGGCATGGTGGCTCCTGCTTATACTCCTAGCACTGGGGAGGTAGAGACAGGCAGATCCCTGTGGCTCACACTAACCAGGCAGCCTAGCCTGCCCCGCAAGCTCCAGACCAGTGAAAGATTCTGTCTTCAAATACAAGGTGTATGGCAACTAAGGAATGATCCTGGGAGTTGTCCTTTGGCAGACAGACAGACAGACAGACAGACAGGCAGACAGACAGACAGACACACACACACACACACAGGGGTAGGTGTGCATGAGAGAGTCCAACTTTTCCATGGTAAAGAAAGCAAATGCGTATTAAAGATAGACATTCTTGGGTTCAAATTTTGGCTGCTCTAAGGTATTTGCTATAGGAACTTGGCTGCATCAGGTTCTCTATGCCTCAATTTCCATGATTGTAAAATGAAGACAAATCAGACCTACACCACCCAGGAGTTTGAGTTGTTGTTACTTTCTTTCTTTCTTTCTCTTTCTTTCTTTCTTTCTTTCTTTCTTTCTTTCTTTCTTTCTTTCTTTCTTTCTTTCTTTCTTTCTTTCTTTCTTTCTTTGGTTTTTTTCGAGACAGGGTTTCTCTGTGTAGTCCTGGCTGTCCTGGAACTCACACTGTAGACCAGGCTGGCCTCGAATTTAGAAATCCGCCTGCCTCTGCCTCCCAAGTGCTGGGATTAAAGGCGTGGGCCACCAAGCCCGGCCTGTTACTTTGTTTCTTTCTTTCTTTCTTTCTTTTTTTTTTTTCAGACAAGTCTCCTCTAGCCTAAACCAGCTTCAAACTCACTTTGTCACTAGGGACAATCTTGAACTTCTGAGCCTCCTGTCTCTACCTCCTAAGTGCTGGGATTACAGGCTTATGTTTAAGTGATGCTGGGTATTAACCTAGGGTTCCACATTTCCTAGGCAGATGCTCTACCTACTAAGCCACAGGCCCTATGCTAAAGGTGGTGGTAATTTATCAAACAAGCCAACTCACAAAATTCTCCCAATGTAGAAAAGTGATTTTATTTCTTCTATTTTACAGATGAGCTAATAGGTTCATGAAGGTGGGTAAATTTGGCCAAGGTCACCCAGGAAGTACACAATGGAAGTACACTTTAAGTCCATGTTTATATGACTTTGAAACTTATAAATCATTATATAAACCTGCTAAGGGCCAGCATCCCTCCCACTGGGGAAGCTAGTATTTCCAAGATGCAGAACAGATGACTGGATAATGGGGCCACACCTGGGGATCTGATTTGGGCCTGGGCTGTCTCACATTTGGAGGGCTGAGGACAGGGGTTTGGGGACAATGAGCACTGCAAACTGCAGGACACACCTGGTAAGTGGCTGTTCCTGTCAGGGTGGCCGAGATCACCAGCTTCAAGGGCAGGCGGAATCCTACAGTCACCAGAAGAAAGCATGTGGAGAAAAATGTGACCCAGCCTCTGGCCCAATCCCTTCCAAGTCAGGACAGTGCGTCCCCTGTCCAAGAACCCTATGAGGGTTCTGAGGAATAAGCTGACCACCTCCCTCCCCACCAGCTTCTTTGGGCAAAGGCTCTCCCTGACCCTGGACCTCCACTGCATCACATACCTGGCTGTGGAGTGTAGATGGAATGATGGGAGAAGGCCCAGGCCCGAGACAAGAGGCTACGCTTGGAGGCAGGATGGGAGCTGCAGACAGATGGATAGGCTGAGCCTCAGGAGAGAGGCCTCTGCTCAAGGCCACGTTCAAATTGAGTGCCAGCACCATGACTCTAACAGGAACCTCCTCCACAGCACTCATCCAGCCCTACCCTCCCACACGTTGCTCCCTGAGCCCCATCTCTCTGCCTGCTGAGGCATGCCCAGACCTTACCAGCTGTCCAGCTTCTTTGAGCAAAGTAGAGTTCTCAGATACTTCTCGGAGTAGCTGGTCTGCAGCCCCTGTATGGACAAGTATTGCAGTCTGAGATTTGCCACCAGCAGTCCCTGGGGCCCTGGCCAAGGACACTGAATGGATGAACAAGTGAATGAATGAGTGAATGGATACCAAGTAGTTTCTTCACTGCCTCCTGATTAGGAAAGTGGTGGTGGAGTGTGGGGAGGCTGACCTATGCCCTATGCCCTATGGGGACAAGGGTCACA
This sequence comes from Mus pahari, assembly GCF_900095145.1. Classification (NCBI taxonomy): domain Eukaryota; kingdom Metazoa; phylum Chordata; class Mammalia; order Rodentia; family Muridae; genus Mus; species Mus pahari. The sequence goes on along the minus strand of NC_034599.1, from coordinate 53,040,976 downwards.
CCCTGGAAATCTACATCCTCCACAATAAAGAGAGTCAAACTCCTATCCCAGAACCTGAAATGCTGGGAAGTTCTTCCCAAGATCCCCCCTTAGTCAGATCTTGGCTCTCTGTCCTCTTCAAGCCAAGACAGGGGCCAAGGGAAAGCCTGGGCCCTGTGGGCTCTCTGCTGCTCAGGACACAAGATGGTGCCAGTCTAGGGCATATGCCTTAGGCTCCCCTCCTGCTATGGTTTACTCTAGGAAGATCACAGGGTAATGGCATTTACCCAAGCCACATTCCAGGCCTTAAGCTGCCTGCACAGTGTCAGAGGCCCATGGGAAGGTGGGATGAACTTCTGTTTGGATCAGTGGGAGAATACAGGCCAGGGTCACCTGTTGCCAGGGCAACCTGGGGACCCAGGGTAGGAGCAGGTCAGCGCAAAGCTTAACTGGGTCCCTTGTGGCTTAACTCTTTCTGACTAATGTCCAAAAGGATTTAACTCTCTTGGAAGTGTGGAGGAGAGGAGGTGGGGCGGAAGAAGCCCTGAGAGGCAGAGGGAGTCTCTAGGGACTGGCCTACTGTGTCCTCTGGGGGACCCTAGGCTTTGCAGAGAGAATGTAAACCTCAGGAGATCAAGCCATGAGCACTTAGGACCCTGCTACGTGTGGATAGCAGATCTGGAGCCAAACCAAGAGGCAGGGGTCTCCTGGGCCGGATAAGCCTCCTGGGTCCACAGGCTTTCCCTCCCCACGCCCTTCATTTCTCCTTAGCTCCAGCTCAGTGCCTGCCTATCTGTGACCCGAGCAGCATGCACCCCAGAGAACACCACCCTGGGTGGCCCTGCTCCTCAGCTACCTGACTTAGGTCAGCTGCGGGGAGGGAAGCTGTGCTGTTCAAGCCCACGATTGGGCCCAGAGACACTCAGCCTGGCTGGGTTTGCAGCTGGGAACTCATCTCTTCACCTTTGTTTTTCCCCCTTTGGCCTGGGCCTTGCTCGCCCCATCTGAGCCCCCTCCTTGGCCTCGTGACCTCTGCACCTTCAATCCTATGGCTACCGACTCGATGAGTCACTGGGTTTGTGGGGGTGCCCATCTCCTGGCTGGTACAAGACACTACCTGTGGGAGGTCCAAGTCAGTGGGTTCTGAAATCCCAACATCCAGCCGGCGCCTGACATGTGGGAGAAGCTTAGACGCCTTCTTGATAAGGTCTTAGTATTTTTCAAGAATGCTCTCTTTGTCATGAGGTATCCATTTATAGCATCCACTCCTTCAAACTATTCACAATACTTTCTTTTTTAAAAGTCATTATCTTTTACATCCTAGGGTAGCCTTGAACTTCTGGTTCTCCCAGGTTCTGGGGGCCACGATGCCCAATTTATTCTTGGTGCTTAGGACCAAAAACCTATGGTCTTATGCATGCTAGGCAAGCACTCTTCTAACAGATAAAACCTCTGCCTCATAGAGCATCTCTTCTGAGCTTCATTCTGCCTTCTGAGCTTCATTCTGCCCAGGGCACACATATGAGGATAAACAGCCCAGCCCCACCCCTATGGTCAGCTTCTTCCTTCGGCTGATCTCCCCTCCAGCTGCTCTCTGTCCTTCAGACTCACTGAATTCTGCCTCCAGGAAGCCACTCCCACCAGTCAACAGTCCCTTGCATCTGAAATCATTCAACACTGAAGATCAGTTCAGAATGAGCTTTCTGGACCAGCCCAGCATCTGCAGAACCCAGCAGACTCTCAGGCCTCTTGGATAGCTCATTGCTGCAGCCCTCAGGGGTTTCAAAGAACTGAATCCCTGGTTTTAGTTCTGCTTTGCTGAGTCTCCACTCTGCAGACAGCTTGGGAACCCTGGAGACTTTCAAGAACCTGACTTAGCCCTCTCTGCCCTGGAAGACAACACAAAACAGTTACTCTGATTTTTTTCCTGAGGCTTTCAGTGAGCAAAAGTTCTTGCCAAGCCTGACAGCCTGAGTTTGATCCTCAGGACCCAGATGGAGAAAGAAAAGAACTCAAGAAAGCTGTCCTATGACCCAGGGCTCTCTCTCTCTCTCTCTCTCTCTCTCTCTCTCTCTCTCTCTCACACACACACACACACACACACACACACACACAC
>NC_034599.1:53021707-53037521 GCF_900095145.1 Mus pahari | reverse complement strand
AAAAAAAAAAAAGTTAAATCTCAAAACAACTAGACAAAGGCCTAATTTTGTTAGTACAGTTTATCTGGTACATGGTTCAGCATTCATGTGACACCTCCCTGGGTCAGCGCCTTCCATATTCATTCATTTGATTTTCAAATCAGTATGGGATTGTTTGAGAGAGAGAGAGAGAGAGAGAGAGAGAGAGAGAGAGAGAGAGAAAGAGAGCTTCATGTACACTAAATTCTAATGCTAAACAAATATCCAAGTCGCTTGGCAAAAAACTTCTTAGGTTTTCATGTTAGGGGTCTTTGTTTTCTATTTTGAGACAAGGTCTAGCTATGTAGCTCAAGTTGGCCTCAAATTAGTGATCCTCCTGCCTCAGCTTTCCAAGAACTGGGATTACAGGTGGGATCCATAATGCTTGGCTTTAAAAACAATTCCCAATCTTCACCTTCCTGGAGAGATTGGTGTCATCACCCGCGCTGACAGGTGGGGAAACTGAGTCCCAGACAAGTGCCGCTTCTCTCAGAGCACTTGGCATTAGGTAGTACCGCCTTGCTTGTGTATCCTGCCTCTACTTCTGCAAGGACAGCTCCTAGAAAGTCAGGGACTTACTGTATTTTCTCCACAGGTATATTTCAAGGCCTGGAAATGTTTGTTGAATAAATGAATGAAGGGGTGAAGCTGTGAAACTGGATTGTCTGTCTAGAAAACTGATACACTATTTCTTTTTGGGTTGGACTGGGAGCTTCAGAGTTCCTGCCTGTGCCAGTGAAGCTAGTTCTGGGGTTCTAGAATTCTCCTTTAGACCTCTGAGCTTATTTCCCCACTCTGCGCTTCTCTCTCTCTATTCTTCCTGCACAAAGAAAGACTCAGAAGTCAGGGGAGGGGTGCTGCAGGCATCCTCTCCCTCCACTCTCCCCCCACCCCAGGCTGAAAGCTGCTGGGGATGGGGCCTAGGTCCCTGCCCCGGGTCTCAACTTCAGAGCAGCCAAGCTTGGTGCAGACGTGGATTGACAGCCATGAGATCTGGAGAATGACGAAGGAAAGCAAGGGAGCCCAGGGCGTAGACAGAGGTGAGAGTCAGGCAGGCACACCCTTCCACCCTAGCCCCCCGAGAGTCAGGGTTACCTTAGGATCCTGAGGACACTCTGCTCTCTGCCAGACCTGAACACCGAAGTGGGCCCAAGATAACACAGTACCCAGTAGGTACGCAACTTGGTGCCCTGCTGTAGCACAAGCAGCCAGAGGGTAGTAGAGGGCCGGATAGTAGAGCAGAGCCAGTAGCTTCCAGGGCCCTAGAGAGAGAAACAAAGGAGAGGCACTGAGAGAGAGAAAGACTCAGGGCCTAGACCATACCCATCAGAGATGTTTTTCTGTCTCCATTGTCCAAGCCCCTTAGTTGTTCCAGTGTGTGAGAGCCTACTTTGCTCGGGTCTGAGCAAAGGCTTTGTGATCCTAGCCAAGTTACCTCTTGATGCCTCCATCTCTCCATCTGTAAAAAGGCAAAGGCAAACAAGAAGTGCTTAGTGCGGTACCTGAGTAAGTACTCACCAAACTAAGTGCTACTTTATCGCAGCTTTCCTCTCTGACCCTTAGTTCTCTCTATTGTAAACTAGAGCTATTGATATATCCCACCCTTTGTGGAGACTGTTGATCTAAAGAGGTCATTCTGCGGCCAGCGGTACCCCCTACTGACAGCTGTTCCTGTTGCCGTCACCTCCCCCAGCCAACCTTAATAAACCAGGACCCCACCCTGCTCTGTCCCATCAGACCAGCCCCAGGATCTCCTGCTGGATACCTGGACTGGATGCTGCGGTGAGGTTCAGGAAAGGCAGTGGGTTCTCATCAGGGAGCAACAGGCACAGGTTGCTGAAGAGGACCACAAAGACAGCAGCAGGCACTGTCCAGGATAGGTCCCCAGCCAAGAAATCCACAGGGCTGCCAGAGACAGGGACAGGCAGTCAGTCAGTCCCTGAGCCTTCGCCCCTTCACAGTGTGCTCCCTAAACTGTCAAATCTATAGCCCAGAGGAGAGAATCCCTTCACCACCCGTTCATTCACTGCCGGCATGCTTGTGGAGAAACCTAGAACCCATCCTGAGCAGAGCCCCGGGGCACAAGGAGCTGAGAACAAGCTCTAGATGCTCCGCCCACCAGGGGAGCTCCAGGAAACAGCCACCTCCTCCTGAATAGATCTGTCAGTCTGGGCTGGCAGATCTTCAGAGAACACAGAGAGTCATAACATCCTTGTGTAAAGACAGCCTCCCTGGGCTGGGTGTGGACCAGAGCAGAGGGCAGGCAGCGGGCACGGCAGTCCCAGGCTTGGGTTCTCTGCTTCTTTACTCTAACTAGTCCTGGTGCTCCGAGAACCCCATCCTGCTCCGTCTGCTCCCTCAGCAAAGCAGACTTCTTTCTGCATCAGGCAGCATCTCAGGGTGCTTCCACAGTAGTCCCCAATTCCCACAGGACTTGTGGCTGGCACCTTTTCTAATGTTTGCTGTCTCCCTCGCCAGCCAGCCCAGTCTTGTGTCCTCAGGATGACACCCAGCTCACTCTCTGGAGTTGCAAAACCATAGGAAAAAGGAAAAGAAAGTTGCAGCCATAGAGGCTACAGGGTGATTGCTTACTACTCACAATCCCAAGATGTTCTCAAGAGAAACAGCATGGGGGGGGGGGATAAGGACCACTCTAAGTCTGAGGGCTACATACCAGAACCCACATTTCTCTAGAATCCTTTCCTCCATACCTGCCTGCCTAAGCCAAGAAAGCTGAATGGGGGGAGGGGGGGGCTCCAGATTGAGAAAGACAAGGCTGTTCCTAAGTCTTTAAAGCATCTAAGAAGTCACTCAACTTTCTAAAGGAGCCTATCAGCTGGGTCTCAAATGGGACTTGCCAGAGACTAGCACAAACCTGGGCAGTCCAGGTCTGCGATGACCACAGCGTGGCCCAAGCCTGCGACGTCTCACCAGCAAGGTCAGCAGCAGCAGGACCAGGAGCTGGAGGAAGAGAGAAGAACAGGGCTTGGATGCCAGGCTTCCCAGAGGTCTGAGTCCCAAGATTTGTCCTTGTCTGTCTCAAAAACGCTCCCGTACTCGGGTGATAGCTTAGAGACTGGCTAAAAGATGACAGAGTTGGTCAACACTTCTGGCTTGGGATCCCTGTAGGGAGAACTCCCATGTAACCTCTTGGGGGGGGGGCATGAGGTCCCTAGCACCATCCCAAATAGGAACACAGATCCCTCTGCCTGGACTGGCAGCAGGTGGCAAGGCAGGTTGAACTTACCGACAGTGAAGCCAGGCAGGCATGGAGCAGGGCAGGGGGTGCAGTGGGCTGGCAAGGGGGAGTCACCCTGTGGAATAAATGATCCACAGGCTTAGCTGTAGCTAGAGTTTAAGGCATTGCCCACAGAGGAGGCCTCACTATCATCTTCCTCAGCTCCCACCCCAGCCTGTTCAGTTCTGTTTTTCAGGGTGAGTCTGGACCCCCATACCCTGTGCTGTGCCGGCCCTGTGTCATGCTTTAGGGTTAGAGAAAGGAGACTCTTGGGAGACACAGAGTATGCAAGCTTGGTCTAAATATCTATTCTTGCTCACCCAAATGATTCCTATCCTCCAAGGATCCTCCTCTTTGTCCACCCACTTTTAGGGGTCTCCCAGCTGCTCCTAACCTCACAAAGGCTCCCCTTCACAGAGCAGAGGTTAAACACACTACTGAATCAAGCAATCTAGCATTTGGTCTTGTCTGGCTTGCTTCTGGTGCCTGATTGATCCAGAACTGGAAGGATCCTCTCTCTCTTTTCCCATCCCATCTCATTAAAAGTGTTAATGTACAGCTAAACAGTTTGCACACTGTGCAAGGATGCTTGGCCAAGGAAATAAATATGGTCAGAAATCCAGGCCATACAGTTCTCTATGTCCTGTGTCTGCAGAGCTGAACACACTAAATGAAGTATTCTTTTTCCTAATCACCACAGAGGCTCCCTGGGGGCTGGCAGATGTCCTGCTCTGAAGGTAACTTAAGCACAGAAGGAAGCCAGTGAGAAGAAAGAGCTCAATGAGGACCACAAAAGCAACTTCCAGGGCTGGGTCACGTGGCACAGAGAGCTTGGGACTACAGATGGGTAAGTGAGGAGGCTGAGTACCAAGTCTGCAAGGCTTGGGACTGAGAGCCAGAGGGAGGGAGGCCTGGGAAGATGGGACTGTAGCATTTGGGATGGGGAGGGGGAGAGGGGAGGGAGGAGTTGGGAGGAGGGAGGAGGGAGGAGGGAAAGGCTGAAGCTGAACAGAATCTAGGCTGTGGCTTGGTTTGTCTTGGCAAGAGACTAGGCCACCCCATCTTAGGCACCTGCCTGCTCTATAGCAAAGAGAAGTTAAGACCCGTGCAGAGTCCTGGGACCACCTGCTCGGTCAGCCTCCTCCATCTGTCTTTCTTGCAGGACTTCCTGAGCTCATCATTAAGGTGGAGAAGGTCAAATGGATCCTTCCAGTGCCACTTCTGGCCCCCAGCAAAGCTGCTCCCATAGGCAACGTGCCTGCCATGCAGGAGTGTGGGGGTATGGGTATCTTGTCTGAGCTTAGGTCTTGCACCCACCCACACCTAAGTGCAGTGTGTGGGAGGGGGAATGGGTGGAGCTCTGACCAGTCCTAGGGCCTTGGGAGCAGCCACACAAGTCCCTAAACCCTTCTCAGTGTCTAGTTTCCGCTCAGCCCAGTGCTTCCAGTCTTGCCAAGACAAGGACGCAGCACACTGACCCTTGAGTAGCTTGGGGTCACTTTCTCACAAACCCACATCAAGCTAGAAGCCACTCCAAGCCTGGAAACCTTATATAGGGCCCTGTCTTCAGAACCTCTGGTCCTTACTGAACATAAGGTTTCTAGCTGACACCTAGTTCACTGGTGATGGATGGGGACTCAGCCTTTGTATGATTGGTCAGAAGATAGATATTGTCACAAAGACCGCAGGGAATTCCCTCTCAGGAGAGATACACACAGGTACTAAAGAGTGTAGAGGGGAGAGAAAGTTCCATGTGGCTTCTGAGAAGTAGTTGAGAGGGTCAGTCTTCATTGTCAGCTTCACCTCATTAAGCAGTGCCTAGGAGACAACGAGGCAGCTCTTGCTGTGTCTTCGAGGGTGTCCCAGAGGAAAGGAATGGAGAGGAAGGGACCGTTCCTGAACATGGACAGTGCCCCTGCTTAGGCAGAGTACAAGCATTGATCTGTCTGTTTCCTTACTGCCCAGATGCTTGCAAGTGCCTGCGCTGCCATGAGACACTGGACCCTCAGACCGTGAGCCACACGGTCCTGTCCTCCCTGTAGTGGCTTTTTGTTGAGCATTGGACCACAGCGATGCAAATGTAACCTTTAAGGTGCTTTTGGGCTTCAGTTGGACAGAAGGGCTGCATCTCCATAGGGAAAGAAGGGAGGAGGCAGCCTGGGCTGTGGAGAGAACCTGATAGGGAGGAGACCGTGCGGCTGGCACTAGACAAGTCTCTCAGTTGGCCCAGAGGAAGGCCAGGGCAAGGTTAAAGCTGGCATGGGAGGCACTAAAATACCGTGAAGCCTGCCTGCGCAAGAAGTCCGTGGCTGAGTCTATCCTGAGCCGGGGGCTCCACCCTAGTTCCATCCTAGGGTGCACACTAAGGTACAGAAAGTCTGCATCCTGGAACTCTTCAAAGCTTTGATGTAGCACACCCCTGGGGTGTCTGACTCACAGGGAGAGGTGAACTCAAGTTCATCTCCTAGGGAATCCCCTGTACTCCCTCTTAGCCTCCCATTCTCATCTCTGGGGGAGGAGGGAAAGAAGTGGGGTGATGTCTAGACTTGTTGGGTTTTTTTTTTCCTAAAAAGGTAAGGTCCAACAATCCCCTGCATTCTATAGACCCTCTTCTCTGAAGACCCAGTGCCCACCATACATTTACTTTATCCTGAGCTAGCCCAGCAACAGCGAATTACAGGCACCTGGCTTCCTGCCCGTGTCCAGCCTGGTCCCTGATACTCACAAGGACACAGTTTCTGATTGGGTCCTTACCCCAACTTAAGAATTTGGTTTCCTTGGAGAGCTTAGGCCCCTCCTCTAGTCCACCACTGCCTAGCTGAGCTGGGGAGGCTGGGAGAAGGGGAGTCACAGTCTAGCTGACCACAGGCTTCTTCTGCAGGTGGCCAGAACCCTAAGTCCAGAATAACAGCTCTTTCCCTAGAGCCTGGGTGGGGCCTCAGTCCCTGCTGGGTGACCCCAACCAAGCCAGGCTGCAGTCCTAGCCTCTGGGGAAACACTTGAGCATTTTTTTCCTTCTCCAGTTTCAAATTTTAATGGTGAACAGATGTGCACACATCTGGCTTAGTACCTCCCATCCACCCCATCTCACCCCACCCCCACCTCTCTGCTCTGCCTCACCTTTCAGGGGAGAGCCAAACTCCTGGTGCCCTAGAGGCAGACAGTCTTAGGGGAGAGCAATACTATGCCATAGAAAACCCCGACTCCTCGGCAAGGTGCCCAGACTAAACAGATAGGAAGGGTCTAGGCCAGGAGTTCTCGGGACAGCCATGGGGTGAGGGTAAACTGACCTACCTGCATGCCCTCCTTGGACTAGCCTGTACACTTGCTTCAAGAACAAGGTGTCCTCTCCCTCCACACCTCCCAAAACTTCCTCCACTCAGAGTGGTCCAGAGATAACGGTGCGCCAGCGCTTTCCTCGGCAGCTCCCCGGGTTTTTCTCCTTCAGTTCCTGACTCTCCTGTGCCTGTAAAGCCCCAGGGACAAACCCTACACCAAGCACCACAGAGGTCTGTGACACCTCCTCACTGTTCCCCATCCTGGCTGGCTATGGGCCACATGGCCTCAAGCCTTTCTTAATAATAGTTCAAGAACTGTTGTCCCCAGGTTTTATAGAAAGTCTGAGGCCCAGAGAGGCTGTGAGTCGCTGAGAGGTCACACAGCAGATAAATGGCAAAACCAGTCTTAGACACTCGCCCAGGGTCTCGCTGCCTTCATCTTGGCAACCTCTCTACCATAACTGGCTCTGACGGCTGCCTGAGCCAATTGCCACACTTACCCCTCTGGCTGCACCTCCTCAGCTCCTAGAGGTTCCTCGATGTACCAGCTGCTGTAGTCATCTGTCACCCCGGAGGAGGTCTGGCTTCCATTCTCAGATGCCTGGGACTCCATGCTCCAGCTCTTCTTCCTTGACCCCAGACAAGGGGGGGGGGGAGGGCATACAAACGTGAAAAGAGGCTTAAAAGGAAAAAAAAAAAAAAAAAAAAAGAAGAAGAAGAAACAAAGGAACATTTCTTGTTAATCCTAAAGGTTACTTTCTTGCTTTTAGCTCTCTGGGAAAAGTCTGGGACTGCAGGTCAGGAGAGAGCTGGAGGAGGGATGGTGGGGCTGCGTGGGGGCACACAGGAGTCTCCTCCTGAACTACCCTACCCAATCGAGTGTGGTCTGACAGAGTATTCTGCACCCCTGGGGGTTCAGGCTCTTGCTGGGAGCGCCTAGTGGACCAAATGACCTGTTACCAGCTGGTCCACTTTCAAAGATCTCTCTTGTGAAAACTGCCCGCAGAGACCCCTTCCTTCCCCGCCCCAAGCCCACCCAGATGGACCCACAGACAGAGTAGAGAGGGGGACCAAGGAGGAAGGAGCCGCAAAGATGAAAGGGTGGGCGGGCGGGCTGCGGCCCGGCTCCACTTGGTCTGTCCTGCAGCTGGTCTCTCCACCCCTCCTGCTCTGGGGTCCAGCCCAAGCCCTCCCCTCTTCACCAAGGCTCCCTTGAGACCATCCCCCAGCCTCATTTGCCTCTAGTCAGCCCCTTTACCTCTTCAGCCTCAGTGCTGGGAACACACCATAATTCTTGACGAGACCCGGAAGATGGATGGCTGCTGACCGTGCACATGCCTACCTCCTAGCACCTGCCCCAAGCTCTCCTGCCTAAGCATGGCCCCTCTTCCGAACCCAGCATTGTGGCATCTTAGGGCAACACCCTACTGGGGCTGGCTACAGAGACAGGGAGGGAACCTATCCACACGGTCTCCTGAGTATATATGAGGGAGAGCACACGTGTTACACTAGTAAAACCTTTTTGTTCTTACGACTTGATTTCACAAGAAGATAACTCACCCCCACAGGCGGAAATGAGTCCTTCAAACTCAAACCAGACCTGCGAGAAGATGAACTTCGCCTGCCTGCCTGCCGCTGTTCTTGTTCCAGCCCCGGTGAAGGGGTGAGGGTTTTCCTATCCTCCCAGAGGAGCTGGACCCCTGGCTGCCCCCTCCCTTCCCTGGCCCAGCCTGTGGGGAGGAGCAAAAGGCAGACAAAGCAGAGAGCTGTTCTCAGCTCGACCTGACATTCTGAGGCTCTCAAGCCTTCAGTACTCTGCAGGGGATTTGGGCCATGACCTTGTCCAGATAAGCTTTAAAAGCATTTTTATTGCATTTATTTATTTTGTGGGTGTGTAGTTGGGGAGGGGGAATCAACACATGCCGTGGCAGAAGACAGCTTATAGAAATTGACCCCCTCTCTCCATCATGTGGGTTCTGGGGAGGACAGAACACCCATCACTGGTCCCCGGTGGCAAACACCTTTACCCACGGAGCCATCTGACAGCCCCCTCCTCCTTATAAAAACACACTCATTCATTGATTCTTTCAACAGAAGCTTACTGACCACCTACTATGTGCCAGGACTGCTCTAGATGCTGGGACTAGAAAAAGCACAGTTCAGAGTACTAGCCTACCAAAAATTATAACCTCCCGAGCCTGGGATCTGCAGGGGGAAGGGTGTCCTGACCAATCCCATGGGAACTGTGTTTGCAAAAGAGCAATCGGAGGAAGGAGAATTCCTGAGGAAAATCACCTTTGGGTGGAGCTCCGAAGGACACCAGCTGGTCCCCAGGCCCAGACAGCAGAGAGAAGCTTGCTTGTTCACTGTAGAAGGAAGCTCCAGGGCGAACATTCAGAATGGACAGAGCCTCAGTCTCACAGGCCCCTGCAACTGGCAGCCTGCAACTGGGTCCTGAGCCCTGTGAACCCTCACTGCCTCCTTCCCAAGCATCCTATCTTCCAGGAAGAAGGCTCTGCCTCCCTCCCCATTCCACAGAGGAATCGTGAAGATGGAGCTTTCTCGGATACAACCCAGAGGCCTACACTGAACTGTCTGATATCAGGGGTCAGGCAAATCCTGCCCCTCCGGCTCTCCAGGGACAGAGCTCTACCTTCCCTGCTCTTTCCCTCAGGATGGTGCCTAGCTCTGAGATCACAGAGATTTTAGATCCAGTCTAGCAAAAAAACACTTCTTGTTTTAGTGGTTCTTCTTCACTCATGGTCTTATGTCAAAAGGCTGCTACGTGCCAGGCTTCCTGGAGCCCTCTGCTCCAGTGCCAGAGCCTAGCTTGCCCTTCACCTCTCAAGGGTCACAGACACTCAGCATAGAGAGCAATCAACCCATATCTCAGCCCTGCCTCTCATGATACCAATAACAAAGAGCTCAGTCCTAGACTATGGCCATTGCCTGAACAAGACAATGGTTAGATACCTCCACCTGTCAACTTTGTCCTGCCTTAGAGAGATTCCCTGCCACATCCCAAGCCTTGTTCATTCATTCATTCATTCCAAATATCTTATGTGATAGTTCTGTCTCACCTACTGATGTCATAAGTCACTCCATGAGGCTTAACATGTAGGGGGGTAGAAAGAGACAGTGCACCATGAACCATCAGAACTGAAGAGAAAATAGTGAGGGGAGGAAAGGAGAGATGGGCAATGCAGAGCCAGCTATATGCAGCCTAATCCTAAAGGGAGGGAGGAAGGGACCCTATCAGGCTACCAGAAGGAGCCTCTGTCCACTCGAGGGCGAACCCATGTAGATAGCCCCTTGCCAAGGCCAGGTATGGTCACTAACCCACCTCCATGCACCAAATCTGTTCCTATAAAGCCCGAGATCCCAAAATACCACCTCCCCTTTCCCTGCCACCTTGGTGGCAGCTCTACCTCCCTGGCAGGAATAAGGAAAGTATAAACTTGGTCTTTCTCTGTTCCCATGGACCCAGAAGCAGCACTGGAGCCAGCGCCTGGGGCAGAGCAAGGGAAGCAAGGCAGGTTCCCACAAGACAGAGGGTAGGGAACTTTAGGGAGAGGCAGACTACCTGTGGTCAAGTGTTGGTTCTGCCCCTGCAGCCCTGAGTGACTGCTTACTCTGGTTGGGTCGTAGCTCCACCTCTGTGGCAACCAGCCTACAGAGTCTTCTATTGTGGCTTCTCCCCCAAGACTGTCTTCAGTGACTTCACAGCCCGAGAATGTGGAGGCACCACACCAGACATTGTTGTAGCAAGCATATCAAAGCGTATCAAAGCCACAGAAGCCAGGCTGTGGCTATTCAGCACCCTGCCCCGCCCCCATGCCTTCTATCTACCATCCACTCTGGTGGGAGCAGGGGGAAGATCCACAGGTAATGAGTAACCGTGTGTCTCATCTGAAGACAAACCCACTTCTTAAGCCCAAGGTTCTTCTTCACCCTGAGATATGAACAGCACGGTCTTCCCGCCTGCACACCAGGGGACTAGCTCGGAGAATGATAATAAATTGCCTAGCCACATGGGCAAGCTGGTAAGGGGAAAGGTAAGGGATCCAGGGATGCTAAGAGATGTTCTTGAAGAATTTCTGAAAAGTCCTGGGCAAGAGGACCCAGCCCGCTCCTGGGAGCTGGCTCCACAGTAGCCCATGTGAGTTCTGCTGTCAGGATGGTGTGCTAGAGAGAAGAGATAATTGGAAGAAAGGGCTATAGAGATCAGAGGAAAGTGGAGGACAAAGAAGAGAAAACAATCTAGGAGCCTTCCTGGCAGAGGCAATATGGAACACGACCCTGAGATCAGAGAGGTCAAACTAGGCATGGTCACAAGAACGAAGTGTCTTAGGAAGCTGAGAGACGGAGGCAAAAAGTACAGAGCAAGGGGTGGCAGAGCTGCCCTGCCCTCCGACTACAGCCTATGTGAGCAACGGCGACTAAGCACCAAGACTTCATCCAGCTAAAGCCCTTGGCCATCTGGGCTTGGTAGAGAGAAATCTTGGAATGGAACTGGTCCCTAAAAGCTTTGGGATAAGGCTTCCTTCCTCTTGATGTTTTTGTTCAAGTTGATTAAACCTGTGGAATGTTTGTGTCCAGGAATAGAGGCCCACGTGGGTGCCTGTGGTTATCAAAATCTTCAAAGGGCAAAGTGCTAAGCTCAGAAGGAGCCAACTGCAACCTGCAAGGAATGTGGGCAGCAGCACCCCGAAACCCCCAAAGCAGCCCCAGAACTCTAAGGCACTGACAGAATCCAGCGATATCTCCTACATGTCAGCAACCCCACGAGAACCCTCAGAACACCAGTGACTCCCTTGGTCCTGTCAGAACTTCACACGCACACAAACTCACTTTTAAAACCGCAGGACTTCAGCCTGGGGATAGGAAGAAGGAAGGTCCAAACCCCAGTGAGCAAGTGAGCAGCAGCCATAGCCCACAGACCCCCATCACTCTCTACCATCCTATCCCAGCCTATATACTAAACCCAGCAACATACCCCGAGTCCTGTAGCATCCAAAACAGCTACATCCCAATCCCACAGAAAGATACAGGATCCAATGAGTGCTTCAGTCTACCCTGGAACTGGGTGATGCCCCACCCACACAGACATCATGCAGGTAGGCAGAAAGGCTTCTGTAGCCTAAGAAGGCAGGGGATTGGGAGTCTGACCACCGGTACATAACACACACACACACACACACACACACACACACACACACACACACAAAATCATCAACATTAGCACACCCAGCATACACAGGAGCCAAACTATCTTGGCCCCAAACAGTGGGCTGGGAAGCAACCTGTTGGCTGCCAAGCTTGAGAGAAAGTAAGCGTGGGTGTTCTCTATCTCTTTCTTCCTTTGCCAAACAGGAGGGTCAGAGCATCATGGGATGCCTCCCTGGAATTCTATGCTTCCTCGCCTATAGCACCCTGTGCTGGGTTAAAGTAAGGTGAGGCAGAGCAGGGTAGCTGGCTGTCCCAGGGGAGGGGATGTCCTTCCTCTCCCAGAGGAGTGAGTTGGGACAGACCATGGGGGAGGTGATGGAGGGCTCGCTCAGCTCCTGCTGGGGGCAAAGGCAACATTCTTACTTTCAGTGTCCCTCCCTGCTGGTGAGACACTGCTGGTGACATCTATATGCTGCACGTTCAGACCTGGACGTGGATGTGCCACAAATCCCATGAAGGTTGTGGGGCTCTAAGTATCTAGGGGTCTCCTTTCCCTTATATCCTCCCTGGGTGGTACCACCACGGTGAGGCCTTGGGAAGCAGGCTTGAGCATTGTACTGACTGCTCAAAGATCTCCTACCTACCCCCAGGGCAGGGCTTTCTATCTGTCTCTTGTCACAGACCGTGGGTCCTGTTCTGACAGATGTGACTTTTGTACATTCCCGTATGTTTGTTTCTTTTTTCAAGCTCCCGCTTGCTTCTCAGTCCCCTGCTTGCCATGCTGTGCCCTCCGAATAGCCCCTCCCCCTGCCCCCACTCCTTCAGGCCTCCCCAGTTTGGCTCTGGACCACAGTCCTACCTAGCTTTCCAGGTTGGCTCCAGCCCAATTCACCTTGCAGGCTTCCTTGGTTTCCCCTTCCGTACCTCTTCCCCTTCCTTGACCGATCTGGGGAGATGTAGCAGAGTGCTCCTGACCAACTAGAGCCTTTTCTGGGTCTCGGCTCTGTCAGAGCTGGGATCCCAGAGGCTGGCTGGTTGTGAGGCCGCAGTAGTTGTCCTGAGCAGGGTCCCCACACCTGGTTTAAGAGCCACTGTTTGATCTCCTGGAAAGCAGCCCCCTCCCAGACCTAGACCTCTGGAGTCAGCAGGGTCTGCCCCCTTCTGTCTGCTTAGCTCTGTGCCCCTGAGCTGCTGGGGCCCCTGCACAACAACCAGGCAGGAGCCCGCCGCCCTGTGTCTCCTGCCATGGAGTCTCTCCGCCCCTAAACCATTTGCCCGAAACTTGATCCCCCTGGCCCTCAGAATCACCCCCCACTGGAGAAGCCAGGGCTTTGATGACTGAGTTTCCCCAGCTGTGGCCACGGGTAGCTCAGGAACCCCCCTACCTACCCTCATTTGTCACTATCCATCACTCCCAGGGGGGCATCGCCTGATGAATTGTACTGAGTCCAGCCACCAGCCTGGCTTTTAATAACTGATCGGCATCCTGCTGTTACCCAGCTGCGCTGAGGGCCCTGGCCATGGGGCGGGGAGGAGGGGGACCACACTGGATGAAGCTGGAATTTCTGGTATGAGCCATTCTAGGAGGAAGCCAAGGAGCCCCTCGGAGACCCTCCTCTTCCACACCTCACAAAGACGCTGCAGCTCTGGGTCACACCCATTCACCCTCCTAGTACACTCCCAAGGCAATGGGGACAACATCAGATGCCCAGCGCTTGTGCAATGCTCACTATCCTCCCCAGTCCACCTCCTTCAAAGGGTGCCCTGAAGGAAAGCAGCTGCACCGGGTGCTATTATTGTGGCAGTTGAGTAAGGAGAGAGTGGATGCTGGCTAGGACAAGAAAGGAGCCCTACTTCTCAGGAGCTAAACCTAGAGAGGGCAATCTCTCTTCTATGGAAGAGAAAGTTGTTGCAGTCAACCAATGTGGGCAGCCTGGAACCATAGGCTCTCCGTGGCCCCAGAAGAAGAGAGCAAGAGTGTGCACTACACCCAGGAGTGAGGCATTCAGCTGCCCCGAAAGAGAGAGGTGGAGATGGAACACAGACAGCCCAAGGCTGCTGCTGGCCGGAAGCTGGCAGGCTGCTGGACGCTGATGGCTCCTTCTCGGGAAGAACTGTTTTTAGGTAGACAGGACTAAGCCGTAAGCCAAAAGTCCCTTCTGTAGACATGCAGACGAGAAGCTCAAGGTTGTTTACAATAGGAAAGAAAAAAAAAAAAAAAACCCACACAGAAAGCACTAAGCCCCATAGCCATCAAGATGCTTCGATAGTCGACAGTGATGAACCCTTTCGCTGCAATAAAGAAGGTACTGCCCAATATGGCAAATTCCAAGACACACTGCCCAGTCAGTGACAGAGCCACACAGAAACCACTGTCCTGTTATATGCTTCAGATAAGAAGACGTGTGTATGTGTGTGTGTGTGTGTGTGTGTGTGTGTGTGTGTGTGTGTGTTTGAGTGAGAGCATGTGAGGTGAGTCTGGCAGGCATACAGCAAACTGTTCAGAGTGGTGTCACTGTTGCCATGTGACGCAGGCAAGCTTTTGCAGGTCCTGGGTCTCCTAGAGAAAGGAATTTTTTAAAAAGACCCGGAAGGGGACCTGAGGACTATTTGTTGGAGTCAGGGGAAAAGTGGGTTCCCTGAACAACAAGGCCTGAAAGCCAGGGCACAGCAGCTGCCAGGGGTGGGGGCTGGAGGGAAGAGGGAGTAGAGGTGTTGGGCTTTGTGAATTCAGAGATCAGCCTTGAGTCTGAACTTCTGCATGGAGAGGTGGGGCTTTGAGGTGTGGAAGGACAGGTCTCCCTAAGGGACAGCTATGCCCTCATTTCCTTCTCCCTCACCTTTTTCCTTACACAAGTCTCCTTTAGGCTATATATAGGAGTTTACTCTTTAACACAGGAGAGGCAAACAGTCCCAACAGGGGAGGCACTGACTGTTCTTCACTGACCACCAACCAAAGCATTTGTAAAGAGAGTTAGCAGTCACCAGACATGACAGCTCAGAGAATGTCCACATATTGGTGTTATGTGTTCTAAATAGTGCCTGAGAAGCAGGTAGCTGCAGGGGAGCATGGAGGAGGGGCCTTTCTTGTTCCCTTTCCTTCTTCCTGCTTCACCCTCAACACATGGAGCGAGGGATGGACCCAGCAGAAGGAGTTTTTCTTCTTGTAAATGAATGCCTTAAACTTCCATCACACGTAAAAATCCTTTAACTGTAAGAATGTGCTCAAGCTTGATGTAGATAAGTAGCTGGAAGGCATCACTGAGCGGACTCCACTCTCAGCCAGCATTGTTCACCCCACCCCAGACTCCCTTGCAGCTAGTTGCAACCCTGAGACTAAGTATTAGTCAGTGAAATTAAAAAAGTACTCCTAGGACTTGCTCTTTAAAGAAGGGTGCTTTCTTTACCTCTTCCTATTCCCAGAAGGCTAAAATGGAGTTTTGAAGGCCAGATCTCAAGAACTCTTCTGGGACTATAAGGCAAGTGTTGTGAGTTAAGTAGAGCAGGGCAATAAGTTAGCTGCAAAGATGGAGGCTGAGCTGAGGACAGACCATAAGGTGAATAGTCTGTCATCTGGTTCCGTGGTCTATCACAGCCAAAAGAGAGCTAACCACAGAGATTGGATAAGGTGGCAGGATCTATAGCTAAGGGAAGGGTTAGGTCAGAGATTCCTACCCAATATCTCCCCACCCCTATTCCACTCAAGAAACCCCCTTCCTATAGTTTGGGCTTGCTCCACTCTGGGGTTAGGAGCCCCACTCTGGGGTAAGGTGAAGTGACCCCTTCAGTTCACCAACACAAGTGGCAAGCCTGGGCCATATCACTTAACAGCTTGTCTGCCCACTGTCCATGTGCAGCTGTCTGTCCATCTCCAATACCAAACGTTTTCCATCTCATTGTCCTGCCTGGCTGTCTGTCCTTGTCCATGAGTCCCTCCATCCTGAACACGAGCATGCTTGTCCCCATCTCTATGTCTCCCCTCCTTTACACCTTTCTTCCCTCCATAAGAAATGCCAAATGAGGGGCTGGTGAGATGGCTCAGCGGGTAAGAGCACCCGACTGCTCTTCCGAAGGTCTGGAGTTCAAATCCCAGCAACCACATGGTGGCTCA
>NC_034599.1:52967463-53020662 GCF_900095145.1 Mus pahari | reverse complement strand
GCCTCTCTCCTAACTGTTGCTATGCCTCATTCTGTCTCTAACTCTCTTACACACACACACACACACACACACACACACACACACACACACACACACACACAGAGTTCCTCCTTCCCTACCTATGAAATTTGCTTCCTCCTTCCAAAGGTTTCAGACAGGACCTTACTTAGCCCAGACCTTCCTCCATCTGGTCCCCGACCAGGTCAACTCCCCCTGCTACCCATCCCTGTTCTTGCTCCATTTTACAACTTACCCGCTCTGTCTATTGGGAGTTCCTGGATGCCTGGAGTTTACAGGACCCCAGTCTACAGGCATGAGCCAGCTAGCCACTCCTGGGTATCAGGAGCCTGCTGGACGACCCAGCAGTTGGCAATCAGACTCCCAAAGGCTGACACTGCCAGTGAGCCTGCCCTCCCCCTCCTGCCACCCCTGGAACTTTAGCCCTCAGAGGCAAAGCTGATGAAGGGGCTTGCAGGGGCGACCCCCAGGATCCCCGTGAGCCCCAGCTTATTCCCACAGCTTCTACCCTACTAAAGCCAGGGTCAGAGGATTTCAGAAATGACCCTGGCACTCTTGGCTTGGTTGATGTTGAGCTTGGGACTTCTGTCTGAGGGAAACAGACTCACAAGTACCACAGAGAAGACAGTTTCCAGGGAGCCAGGCCTTCCATGTTGGGAAGGGACCATGCTTCTATAATGACTGTGTCTTTGCCACCTATAAGCTGAGTGGTTATAAGTTCCAACCTGGGCCTTAGTTTCTCAGTCTGATGTGGAGACAGACTGGTCACCACACTTCACTTGGTAATCCTGTCACCCTGTGAGCTGGTGACACTCAAACCTGAAGGGAACAGGATGGGCTAAACAGAGGGAGGCTTTGGAAGGAGATGGGTGGTGCAGGGGCAAGATGCAGGCCTATGGGGCAGTGGGGTGATCTAGGGATCCCACAGCCTGGACACCAGGAGACCCGAGCCCACTCTCTCCACCCACCTGTTTTCTCTGGCCTGTTTCCTCTGCTGTGGAAGGGAATGAGCGTCTCAGCTACAGGTCTCAGCAACTTCCAGAGGACTCTCGGATATCCCTGCTTTTGGTGAGAACTCGGCTCTATGCAGAGGCTGGGAGTGGGTGGGTGGAGAGGGGGTAGGAGGTAGGTGCCTGGAGATGGGGGCTTAAGAACCCTCAGGAGCCCAGGGGTGCTGGCAGGCAGGCTGAAAAGAGCCATTGTGGAAAACAGGAAGAGGCCCTCTGGGGTGGCTAATTACAGACCCAGGCTCTTCCAGACCCCAGCAGCCTCTGAGTGGCCATTCTTCTGCCAGAAGAAAGGAGAGTCCAGGGCCCCATTAAGGCTTGCATGCTAGGACTGCAGAAGGTGTCTTGGAAGCCAGCCTTCTGAGACCACTGATTCCCTAGGCCTTCTTCCACACTGAAGGGGAGCATAGGTTCTGCAACCCAGGACAGACTCATCTGAGGTTTGAGCCTTTTGAAAGCTGTTAAGAATGGGAGTTGAAACCTGTCTTTCTATGCTCAGTTGGACTCAGTTTCTCCAAGTGTAAGACACGGATGTTGTCCAGTTCTGGCACGCTAAGATGCTATGACCATCTCTGCAGAACTGAGACCAAGACTCTTCTGGGAAGTCTAAGTAACAGGGGGTCCTGCCTCTGTCCTGCTTCATTGTCTGTCATGGCTTCCCTCCCTTCTGTGCACACCAAGGCTCCTCAAGTTGAGTTCAAAAGCCCCAAACACTCTTAACTTCTCACAGACGGAATCCAGAGGAAAGAGTCACAAAGAGAAGTTGAGGTGTGTTCCATTTCTCCTTATTCAATGTACATGGGTGCATTGCCTGCATGTGTGTCTGTGCATCAAGTGCATGCAGAGCCCACAAAGGCCAGAGAGGGCATTGGATTCTCTGGGGCTGGAGTTATAGAGGAGTTCCAGTCACCTCGAGCATGCTGGGAGTCAAAGCTGGGTCCTCAGGAAATGCAGCCAGTGCTCTTCACAGCTGAGCCTTCTCTCCAGCCCTGGCTGAGTGGTCTTTATCAATGAATCATTCATTCATTCACTCCATAATGCTTTAATCATCTCCCGGAGTCCTATCACCTGTCCTGATCTGGGCACACAAACCACCACATGCTTCCTAGAGAAACTTCAGTAAGGAGCAGGTAGGTCATCGGTTGCAACAGGACAGGAAAGGGTACAAGGTAGCCGAGGAGAGCCTCTCTGGAGGGCCTGCAGGAGGAGCAGTCTTGTTCCAGAAAGAACTGGGCAGTGTGGGCAGAGGGACCACAGCAGCAAAGGCAGGCAGTGGGAAGGTGCAGGATAGACCTGGCCCGGTGCAATTTGAGCCTTCCCCAAGCTGCTATCCTGTGGGCAGTGAGCCAATCTGAAAGGACAGTGCTGAGAGACTCCATTCATAGGAGCACCTGGAGAGGCCTGGCCAATGAGCATGCAGACACAGGAAGCAAAGGGTAAGGTTGCCGGGAATGAGCACTGGGGGAAGGGAGCGGTTATTTAATGTGGGGGGAGGGGACAGTTTCTGTTTTACAAGATAAAGAATTCTATCTAGATCTTGATAACATAGCAAAGAGAAAATCCTCCTGAACTGTACTTTAAAAATCTTACCTATCTGCTTATATCTATATATGTAATTTTAAAAATGATTGATGTTTTGGTGTTGCTTCCTTTCTTCCTGTAGCCCAGCCTGGCCTCACACTTGATAAGTAGTCGAACTTCTGATCTTCCTGCTTCTACCCCCTGTATTATACATATTTATGTGGCTCTGAAATAAAACGTAAGGCTTGGTGTATGCTAGGCAAGAGTCCTACCCCCCCAGATCCAGGGTTTTTGTTGTTTTCTTTATTTTATTTTACATCTATCTGTCTGTCTGTCTTTCTACTGTCTGTCTATCTATCTATCTATCTATCTATCTATCTATCTATCTATCTATCTATCTATCTATCAATCATGTATGTGAGTGAACTTTTGTTCCAGGGAGCTCAAGTGGAGATCAGAGGACAATGTTTTGGGAGTTGATTCGTTGATTCTCTTCCACCATGTAGGTCCCAAGAATGGAACTCAGGCTGTCAGGGTTGGTAGCAAGAAGTGCTTTTGCCCACCGAGCCATCCCATCAACCTAGTTTTTGTTTTGTTTTTGCTTGTTTTTCTTTTTAAAGTACCTGCAAAACACACACACACACACACACACACACAGACAGACAGACAGACTATCCTAGAGACAGAGTAGGCAAGGGATACTTGGAAAGGGTGGGATGCCAGATAGTGGAGGGTCCTAAATGATGCTGAAGCTAAAAAGCCACCTCAGAGGCTTTGTGACAAGATGGAGAGGTCATCGGGGTGAACAATAGTTCTGTAGGGAATGGAAGACCCAGCTGAGAAGACCCTTAGTTCTTCTGCACACAGGCCTCGCCTTCTGGAGCAGTGTGGGAGGGGCACAGTGTGCAGAAGTCACTGAGTCTTGGAGCAGGTCGGATGGATTCTCATCTATGACATTTTTGGAAGTGGCTTCAGACATACAAAAGAAGAGAGCTGGTTAAGCAAGCCACCTTCTTGTTTCAGGACAGACAGGCAGAAACAAATCGCAGCTTCCAGTTCATGGCTGGCCACGTGCAGGTTTTCAGGTAGCCTCTGCCATCCATCATCCCNCCCCCCCCCCCCAAACAGCTATTCTGTGGCCTTTTCCCTGTGTGACTTTCAGAGTTCCAAACCACTAGCACAATAGGATGGCTTCTCTATCCCACTGTTACCCATCATGCTGAAGAAGCACCAACAGCCAAGGAGAAGGGACCTCCTGAATGTCACCTATATGCTGAGTCACTAGAACTCTTCCTCAGTGTCTCCTTGGGGACCCGAGGAAACTGAATTTGATAGTTGTAAAGGAAGCCTGCCACATATACTGGGATCCTTAGCTGAGCTTGCCAGCGTCCACCTTCAGATCAGTGTCTCTTCCTTTTATGAAAATGATTTCAGCTGACACAGCTAACTGCAAGAGAACTGTTCTGAATGCAAACTGTGCCGTTCACAAGCATCCTCTACAGACTCAGACCTGTCCTTCTACAGCTTCAGGCTACAGGATTTCTCCAGGAGAAGGTGTCACATCTTTGGGTCAATCCTAGGACATGTTTTGTAAGGGAATATGTAGCTTGACTGGACTCCTTAGGTTCAGAGCTCAGTTCTCACTGGCCATCTGATCTGGGAAGAGTGCCTGAACTTTCTTTCAGCCTCATGTTGCCCATTTAGAAAATAGGAACTAGTTATGTCTACCTTATAGAACCACAAGACTGTCTGGTGAAACTGCTCAGGGGAATGCCATTGCCAGTGGTAATGACATTAACATCATCAGCCGATGCTGAGGATGGCAGTAGTGGCACAGAGTTGACAATGGTTCTGTTAATGGTGGTGACGATGGTGCTAATTGTCCAGGTCCAGATGGTGTGAAATTCCTTCCTCAAGCACAAAGCCTGACGCAGACATGTGGCCCCATGACTGTGGAAAACAGCAGGCAGGAGATAAAGCCAGTGCAAATGTCCCCCAGCAGGAGAAAAATTAGGCCAAAAATTCAAGGAAGTGCGAAAGAAAGAACTCAGATAAGGAGGTCAAAGAGACTATGCTTGGGGCTGGAGAGATGATTCAGTGGTTAAGAACACTGGCTGTTCTTCCAAAGGACCTGGGTTCAGTTCTCAGCACCCGCATGGCAGCTCACAATTGTCTGTAATTCCAGTTCCAGAGGATCTGACCCCTCATACAGATATTCATGCAGGAGAAAACCATTGTATATAAAATAGAAATAAATCAATGTACATAAAATAGAAATAGATTATATATATATATAAGAGACTGTGCTCAAGTTCTGCTTACAATGCCATCTCTAGTAGCTAGATAATATATAAACAGCAGTGGGAAAATGAAATTTGCTCATTCTTAAAGGGAACCCAGAGTTCCTTCCTGTACTGCCCAAGACCGTGCTGGACACGGTAGGTAGTGATGGTGGCGGTGGTGGCGGTGGTGGGAGTAATGGTGGCAGCAGACTTAGTCGTTTTTGAAGAGTATCTAGGATCCTCTGATTTCCATTGAAACCCAGGACAAAGAAGCACAGACTCTAGACTGACAACCTCGCTTTGAGAGGCCAAGTTCTCTGTAAAGCTGTGTGTCTTGTATAAGGTAAGCTGGCTGCAGAAGCAGACATGGACCATACATTCCCTTACCCTGAAGACCTCTCCCACATCCACACTAAGGATTCCCAGGTAGAGACAGGCTCCCCAGAAATGGAGAGTTCTGAATACCACATACTCATGTGCCCTCATTTTTCTATAGAATGTATGAAGTATATCATCTCTTAGCACACTTGAGAATTTGGTTGTGTGTGTATGTGCTTGTGTGTGTGTGTGTGTGTGTGTGCATGCATGCGCACATGCTGTGTGTATGGTTTAAGGATTTATATATGTTATGAGTACAAATGTGTGTACAGGTACACATGTGTATGTGTTTGTATCTGTGTGTGTATGTACAGGTACACATGTGTGTATGTTTGTGTGTGTGTGTGTATGTGTGTGTGTGTGTATGCATGTAGACGCCAGAGGTCAACCTCAGATGTTATTCCTTAGGACTCTTACTTTTTTTAAGTCAGGAACTTACTGATTCTCCTAGATGGGCTTCCTGCTTGGGCCTTCCCGGCACTAAAATGATAAGCATACACAACCGTTCCCAGCTTCCATGGGTCCTGGGAAGCAAACTCAGGTTCTCATGCTTGTGCAACAAGTACTTTACTGACTGACCGAGTCCCAGCCCTGATCATTTTCCATATTTCTTGTTTATCTTTGTCTTCTCTACCCACTACCTTCACTAGAAGACAGGCTTCAGAAGGGCAGGAATGTGTCTATTTCACTGCTATATTCAAAATGCCCAAGACAGCACCTCATATACAGTAGGTTCTCAATAAATATTTACTGAGAGATCAAATGCTAAATGGGAAGAATTAATCGATGCCTTTGTTCCTCAGTTCAGGCTCAGTTTCCTGGCTTGTTGCCTGGATCCTTTTCAAACAAACAGAGAAGGGTGAGGTGTGGCCCCAAGTGCCTAATCAGTCTGCTTTCGGACTGGACCCAGGATGGGACTGTGAACAGGCGAGGGCAGGGCTCAGCCTGGAGTTCTGACCCTGGCTGAAGCCATGGCCTTCAGAGGTCCTGATCCCTACCTCCCTGCATCCCTGCTGAGCCAGAGACTGAAGGCTGGAGAGAAGACACTGGACCTGGAGTTTGAGATCTTGAGCGTGGGATTTAATGAAGAGGGCCGGTACGCCCTGAGGCTGTCAGCAGAGAACCCACTGCAGGCAGGTTCCAGCGCTGGGGTGCAGTTGCAAGTCAATGATGGGGACCCCCTTCCAGCCTGCTCAGCTGTCACTGAGGTCATTGAGCAGCAGGATCCTGGCCAGAGCCTCACCGTTGCCAGGAACAAATTTATCTTCACTCTGCCCAAAGGTACAAAGTGAAGTCAAGGGTTGGGGGAAGGAGGATCCTTGAGACTTCTGCCCTAGAGCTGAGCAGGACCCTGGGGGACTGCAAGGGACCTGGATAGCCAAAGGCAGAGCTTCAGCCTCAATTCTAAACTCTGCCTGTGTGACTTTGTGGCCTTGGGCAAAGGCTGGTCTTGTAAAGTTCCTGCTTCCTTCAGTGTTGCATGGATGCTGAAACTGTTCTCATAGAGGACAAAGGTGAGGAGGAACTAAGGTGTGTGTGTGTGTGTGTGTGTGTGTGTGTGTGTGTGTGTGTGTGTGTGTGTGAATTTGATAGAGACAAAGCCCAAAGCATGTTTAGACCTAGGCAGTGAACAGTACATGGATGGAGTGATGCTAGAAGCCCCCTGAGTTCCTGATGAGTGTAGGAATAGAGACTGGACAGACATGAATGGATAGAAGATCCTGGTCTCACTTTCTGGGAGCTTCCAGACTGGGTACAAAGAGGCAGGAATTTGAAGTCAAAACTAGCTAAGTAATCTAGAAGATTCCGGCTTAGAAGGAGGACTTACCAGGCAACAGTCCTGGTGTATATCCCAGGCTAAGGTTGGCCAAACTCTTCCGTGGTGTCAGAACCCAGAACAATCCCATAGGCTATAGGCCTCCTCATTCTGGTGGGGCCACATGAGGCATAGGTAAACCGAAGAAGTCTTGAGTGAGGGCTGAGAGGAGTCAGCCACAAGGGAATTCTTAGCCAAGCTCATTTGGGTTCAGTTCAAGTTGCCCCAGGGCCCTGGGTGTCCTTCTTACCCCTTGGAGAAGGGAGGGAGATCCTAGAGACCACATTTAAAGCCATGTTCTCCACCCAGGGTTCTGTAAGAATGATGGGCAGAGCGATGCACATCTGCGTGTGGAGGCTCTGAGGCTGGATGGATCCTCAGACCAGGAGGCTCAGAGGGTAGGTGAGGCCATCTTCCCCATTTACCCACGACCAGATGAGCCCCGAATGAACCTCACAGCACAGGATCATGAAGACCTGTACCGCTATTGTGGCAACCTGGCTCTTCTCCGAGCCAGCGAGGACCCCACAGCCCGCCACTGTGGGGGCCTGGCTTACAGTGTGGCCTTCCATGTGCACAGGGCCCCTAGGTCCTCTGTCTCAGACTGTCTTCTGGAGCCCAGCCAACCAGAGCTACAGGTGGGTGCTCCTGGGTCCCAGTTCAGGACACAGCCTTTGATGAAACTGACTGTCTGCAATCCTACAGTCCCTAACCTCAATCTCCTACGTTCTCAGAAGACTTCAAGGAAGGCCCTGAGTGACAAGGTAGAAGAATCTTATGTGAGCCCATTCAGCACTGACAGTGACCAGGAGGGGCTCAGCTGGGAAGCAGGACCCTGGCAGCATCTGGCTCAGGTGAGGGGCGCCAGCCCTTCTGTGGGAGGGTTCCCTACTACGGCCACATTCTCTCTCATTTAGGCATCACATCCAATTGAGAACTCACAGAGCAAGCAGTAGTTCATTGCACAGGTGGAGAAAGCACACCTCAGGGTTCTGGATTCCACAAAATGTCAACAGTTATTGGAAACCTCAGGACATAGTAGCGTGTGGAACCCAATGCCAGGACAGTCACTAAGTATGGAATGTCACTAGAGCCAATACAGTTGGATACAATATGGGTATTACACACAGTCCTCAACACTGTCAAGAAGGCTCTGAAAGGGGTGGGGGTGTAAGCCCAGGCTTTCTCAGAAGATGTATCATTTTGAAAGGGCTCTTTGCTTCCTTCCTCACTCATCTATGGGCTCCTCTATCCTGTATTTGTCTGTCAGACCCACACTAGGTGAGTGAGGTTTAGAGGTAGCAATTTGGAGAAGGTTCCAGGGGTGAGGTCTAATATAAGCTAGCAAAGAGAAGAAGCTCAGCCAGTGGGCAGCAGAGGGACAAGCTGAGATGGAGCACTCTCTCTCTCCCTTCCCCTCCCTCCCTTCTCTCTCTCCCTTCCCCTCTCTCTGCCTCCCTCCCCCCTTTCTCTCACCTGGCACTGAGTAGAGGCAGGAAGGGAGACTGACTTGGTCATGGAGAGGATCAATGGGGGAAGAAGTGGGAGGAGCTGAAGCTATCCTGGCAAAGAGCAGAGGGAGGTATTCAATTCTAGAGGCAAAAACAAACAAACAAACAAACAAAACGAGGTGTGGGAGGGGCCTTCGAGGACAGGATGGTATGCAAAGTAAGCAGGCAGCATGTGACAGGGACCCAGAAGCACTGCTCTCATCCAGGCCTCCTGGCTTGCTAACATGGCCCACTCTGACCCTTGTCCATTAATTTCTGAATCAATGAACACACCTTTCTGACCCGCTCCTGTGCTCAGCCCCATTCTGTTCTGGAGGCTAAGTTTACGGATGAGATGGACAGTCTAGGTGAGGCTGAAACTCCCTGTGTTCCTAGCCTGGGCCCAGCCCCTCTGTCTAATGCTATCATCTAGGGACAGGACACTCGTGAGGAGGCCAAGAACTCAGGGACAAACTGTCCCTGCTCTTTGGGTCTCCCTGGTCTGGTCTCCCAGCCTGAGGCACGTGGACGGTGTACTCAGACTACAGTGTAAAATGTGGGCGAAGGAGGTTGGGAACTGCTGGGGGGAGGGGGGCTGGCGCGATGGCTGCAGTCGACCTCAGCAGCTCTAATTTCTGTTATTTAAAGCTATCATCTCTGCGCCATACTCCCTCTTAAAGTGTCAGATGTCTGCTTCTACGGAGACAAGAAAATAGCTTTCAAGGGAGAGGAAAATCACACCCCTTAGGGGGGATGGGGGGTCAGCAATCACAGCCCTGATGGCAGTGCCAGAGCCACAGACAATGGAGGGTTCCCTGTGAACAAGGGACGGGCTTGTAGTTAGACAGACTGGGCCCAGCAGCTCAGCTTAAGGAGAGCAAGCTCCTGTCCCTATAGATACCTGGGGGCTGTGGCAGGACTCAAAGGGCTAGTGGGGCTCTATTGCTCTTTGGACCAGTATCCTGTAACTATAGGGACCCTAGCAGTCATATGGTCTCCCTGCCTTGTGGGTAGGGACAGGAAGTCCAGATAAGAGTATTTCATAAGAAAGGGCACTTTCCCCAGGAAAGAAGGGCTTCCCCTGGCTTTCTGGTTGACAGCTGAAGAGGAGAGAGGAAGGCAGCGAACAGGAGGAATAAAAGGGACAAGAGAGAACTTCATTTTGGGGTTCCAGCGCAACCTCAGTTGCCTCAGTCAGCAACATTCAGTTCAAACCTAAAAACAGATTTCTGGGCTCCAGGAGCAAAAGCTTCAATTTGAAGGCATTTCCTCCAGGAAGCTTTTCCCAGCACAGGGTTCATCCATTCTCAGAACCCGTTCTCAGCCCTACTGGCACCAGACGGCTCAACAACTGGTTTCAGTGTAGGACTTTGGTTTCACAAGTGCTTTTTGCTTTACATGGTGTGACATTTTTTCCCAAGCATAACAGCTGAAGGTCATGGGGCAGGGCAATAGAACAAGGGGATGAAGGATGGACGGGCATCTAATGGGGCTACAGGGAAAAGGGCTTGGTATGCATGCCTGTATCTGACTGAGTCTGAATCCTTTTGCTTCCTAGCCGTGGTGCACTTGGTTCTAAATGGCCACACCAAATGTTGTTGCTCTGAGCTAATATTTTCCAGGGGGTGGGGGTGGATAGCAGGAACTGTTCCCGAGAATATTTCCAACATGAACAGCCAGAGACTGAGGGTGGAGGTCCCTCAGGGGTGCCCTGACTCACCAAGGAGGACCCTAGGAACACACTGGCAGGAGCTACCTCAAGTTCCCTGCAGCCAATGGCTGTCATGTTCCCCTGGGGCACAGGGGCTTCCTTAGGTGCCTGCCCTTACCTGTATTCCCTTCCTGGCAGCTATGAGATCACACGACTAATCCTCTGTCTTTGCCTAAAAGACGGTTCCGTGATCAGAGAGGAAGCAGGTGGTCTGTACAGTGCTGGGCGGAGGGACCTGCGGGAGAAGGGTAGAAAGTGCAGGCAAGCCTGAGCTATGACCAACTACCCCCCACCCCCGCTAAACACCCCACTATGCCTCCTGGTGGAGTTGGGGAGGGAAAAGAGGTCTGGTGTCTTTGCTCCCTGAGCCATTGTGCCCTCAAAGGTCACACTAGTTCAGGGACATCTTCCCACAGGCAGAACTGTTGAAGAGGGAAACTTTGAACTGGAAATCCCCAGGTATGGAGTTTCTGGAAACATGAATTGAATTCCTTGCTCATAGTTCCGGGGGCCACCTTGGGGATTCCTGCGATTTTGAACCGTAATTTCCTCCAGCAAGATCCTGCGGTCCAGGTCCCTGGGGAAGAGGGGGGAGGGTGTGATGAGATCGTCCCCACTGTACCTCTTCCAAACAATCATGGTTTTGTTTCATAGAAATGATTCTGTTTCCCTGGAGCTTTTTAAAAGACGCTTTTAATTTTTTTTTAATTTCTTCCATTTAAAACACCTTTTCATTTATTTATTTATTTTTGCCCCAGAGGAGCAGGGAAAGAAAGAAGAAAGCTAATAAAGCAATCACCAAATGAGAAGCACCTGGCTCGAAGCTTGTGGCTTCTAACTGTAGCTCTGGCACTAACAAGCTGGGGGCTTTTATTAAGAAGTGGAGGAGAACCAAGCGGCCGAGGAGAGGGTGGAGTGGCTAGCCTCACCACCCTCTGTCCCTACACCTCGGTGGTAACCTCATTCCTTTCCCTTTGTTCCCTCTCTCTCCCCGCCCCCATCCAGCCTGTTTGTTCCTGGTCGCGATTCTGGCTAGAGCGGCAGGTCTGCACTTTCGCCGCCCCGGGAACCTTCCAGCTTCGGGCCGGAGCGCTGCCAGTCTTCACTCTCCCTCTCCTGGCTGCTTTTAAATTCATTATGCCTTTTATTGCTCGCTATTGCGTGCTCTATTCCCATTGCCCTGGAGACTGGAGTGGTTCAAGGGGGAGAGAGGCGCACGATGCGGATTTCATTAACTCCACTCTTTACTGCCCATTCACTCTCAGGGGGCTGGCCTGGAAGGGTGGGGAGGGAGGCCTGGGCACCTCTTTGTTGTCCCCGTCCCTCCGTGCTGACCTGCTTCTCTGGTCTTTCAAAGCTTCCACCTGCCACGGTCCTGGTAGAGAGGAACGCAGTGGCCCATTTCACAGGTTGGGAGAGAGGTGTGGGACTACAAAAAGGAAGTGGTTGGAGGTGCAGAACCAGAGCGTAGGTTAGAACAGAGCTGCCAGCCCCTTCCCTGACTGATGTGGCTGACTCTCCGAGAATCTGCTCTGGACCGGGATCCCCAACCAAGCTGTCCCTTCTCTGCTGTCTTGCCTCCATCAAATCTGCGGTCTGCAGCAAGGGCAGCTCTTCCTTGCAAATGAGGCAGTTTTATGGGCTTTAGAAAAACACTCCAATTGTTCCCTCAATTACCCTGGAGCAGATTGAATATATTAATCTCTCTCTTAACTCGAGTTAGAGACTCAGCTGCCACCCCTCCCCCCAGCCACCAGCCCCTTTCTGCAGGCACGTGCCAGGCATTGACTCCCAGCCCCCACCTTTCCGGGCCTGGAGCCCCAAGCTGGTCAGTTTAGGCCCTGGTAAGTGCCCCTCCCCCACCCCCTCTCTCTTTCTACACACACACACACACACACACACACACACACACACACACGGGGGTGGGGAGAGAGAGCCTTGTTTTACATTTCCCTATCAATTTTCATTGATTTTTTTTTCTCTCCTTTGCCATTATTTGAAAGTGCTTTTTTCTTGAGTAAACGTGATGATGGGGCCATCCACCCTCCCGCCTCTCTTACCACATAGGGACTGGGCGGGGTCTGAGCCCCCCCCCCAAGCTCCAGTGACAAGTGCCTCCAGCTTAAACACACTCTGCCCCAGGCAGCTGAGCCCTGCTAAAAGCTACCTGAGGTTTCCCTTTGTACCTCGATTTTCTTTTATTTCTGAGGAACAAAGGCACTGTCAAGGCGTTCTCAGAGAGCGCTGTCACCCACACAGGGAGGGGTGTAGCCTGTCTCTATGGTGGTGAGGCTGCGGCTGGCAGAGCAGTGGAGTAGCCAGTTCTGGCCCTGGGGAGGATAGGACAGAGTATTTCCAAGCCCTCCCCCAACACACACACACACACACACACACACACACACACACACACACACACACACACAAACTGGAACCCTAAGAGGAGGACACACACCACGGGGAGGAGCCAGAGGCTGACTGGCTCCTTATTGGCCTGTTGGCCACCTGCAAAGAAGCACTTCCTATCCAAGGACTCCTCACGGGGGCATCCAGGGGTCCCACCCAGGGTGGCTCTCCTAGGTAAGCAACAGTGGTAGGGGTCCCATATTCATGTCCCTGCACAAGCCTGTGGCTCTGCCTCCACACTGCCCGATCTTTAAACTGTCTCTATAGGCCCTTGGAATCCTGTCGTGGGGGCCCCTGCTTTATCAGCTAGGTGGACAGAGCAGCCAGCTTTCGGTGACAAGCAGGCACATGGATCAGAATGACCCGGATGCAGGTTTATCTAGCAGCACCTCCACCTTGCATAAGTTACAGGACTTTCGCAGCCTCTGCTTCCCCACCTGTGAAATGGGTGAGAACAACTCCTGTGTCCACTGTTGCGGGGAAGATCTGAGTGGTATACAGTCCAGCATGCCCTGCAGCAGGCATTTAAAGGAAGCTTGCTGTTCTAGCAACGAGTGCACAGGAGAATCTGCGCTGAACAAGAAGACATAGTTCGGGCCTTCATTTCTGCACCTAGAAAACAAGATTGCTACTTCTTGCCTGGCCGGTCTCCCCAGTGAGAAATGCTATGGACTTGTGAGTCCCGCTATCCCCGAGTCAGATACCACAGCGCAGGGTAGAGAGGGCCATTCTGGGTGCTAGTCTGGGAAGTGCCTCCATTAGCAGATTTTTGTAAGGGAACAGAGCAGATGGCCCTGCTGGCCCGCCTCCTCGCCTCCTCTCTGCCTCTCCCCTCTCCCACAGGCAAGGACTGGTGCTGACTCACACCTCCTGTGTGTGTGTGTGTGTGTGTGTGTGTGTGTGTGTGTGTGTGTGAGAGAGAGAGAGAGAGAGAGAGAGAGAGAGAGAGAGAGAACCTGCATGTAAGTGTGTGTGTGAGAGACAGAGAGAGATAGACAGAAAGATAGAGATAAAGAGAGATACAGAGACAGAGACAGAAAGACAGAGACAGCGAGAGACAGAGAAAGTCCAGTTGGGGAAAATGGAGAGGAAGGGGGTGCCTGCTTCTGAAGTCCTCTTAAACAGCCGAACCCCAGCTCCAGGGAACCGTGCACGCACCGACCTATCATCCCCAGCAATCACCTTCGCTAGTGTTTAGGCACCAGGAGCACACATGCACACAGTGATTATGTGTGTGCAGAACCACACCCTGCCCTCTCCCAAAGACAAGTTCATAAGAAGCACACACACGTGGGAAGCACACATGCCCCCTACATCTAGACCCGTGCCTCCTGGCTTCATCTCTGTACAGACTCCAGAGCACAATCTCTACCAAATGAGTGAGAGGCCTGGGAACATGGCATGTGTGATGTATGAAGTGAGATTAAAGTGCTGTGTGAAACTGATATTTAATTCAACTGTGACAGCAGATGAAGGCAGACAGTAGGGAAAGCTGGCAGCCTGGATGCTTTGGTCTCCATGATGCTTGACCTACCGGGGTCAGCACAGCCTCCCCTATGGTACTGTGGTCCAACCTCACTTGACATAGGTGACATCCATTCATCCATCCACCCATCCACACATGCCTTCATTCTATCCACTTTTCCAAGCAGCAGACTGTCTGTGTGTCCAGCCCTTGGAGAAATGCCCAGATAGCCACAGGGAGGAGATAAAAGGCACAGACAGTGACTTTCCAAACCCACAATATCTATGAGGGAGCCCCAAGGCCTCAGACCACTGCAGAACAGCGGCTCTGGGAGGATTTGGAAGATTGTGGCTTTGAACCTCAGTTCCTGGCTCCATCTGAACAGTTGCAACTCAGATAGAGTCCCCAGCATCCTTGGGCTTCATAGTCCTCAGCCAAACAATGGGTGCAGTGGAGTCTAGTGGGAAGCTATGGGGCTTGAGTGAGGAGAAGGCGTGAACTTGATGGTGTAAAGCCCTCCTCACAGACATCAGGGTGGTGGCTGAGTCATGCCTCAAGGATAGATGGGGCAGAAGAGATCAAGGTTCTAACAGAACTCTCAGGAGGAGCACAGTATAGAGGCAGGGTATGGAGCCAGGAAAGAAAGCGGCTGCTAAGGAGAAATCGGGAAGTAAAGAATTGTAGAGCTACCAAGGAGAGGAAGTAGTGTCTCCACAGACTCTGGGATTTCTGTCATGGAAGTTGCTCTGAGCCAGATTGACAGAGGCAGAGTCCATGCCTCCCTGGGCACCCACAAAGCCCCAGCTAAAGCATCACATTGGTCTCAGGAGGAGGACAGGGTGGCCTGACAGTATTCAGTTTTTATGTGGAGGAAACTCAACCCTATAGCAGGCAAGGTCCTGCAGAGTCAGCCGCAAAGCCAAGATGGAATCCTGTTCTCCACAGCACATTCCAGACTTTCTGCTCTAGTCAGGACCAGGGTAGGGATGACTAACTGTGTCCCTGGCCAGGCAGACTCATAATTTGCAAGTTCTTCCTCAGTCCCTTAGAAGGGGACCTAATGCTTCACTTCTTGATCCCTTTGGCAGAAGCAGAAGGAAGTAGTTGGCTTCCTGGTGGCATCTTATAATATATGATTTGGTATGATATATGATATGATATGATATGATATGATATGATATGATATGATATGATATGATACCAAGACCAGCTAAGACAGGTTACCCAGTATTCAGCTGACTGTCACAGCAAGGGGCTCATGGACTGGGTGGTTTGGGATCAAGGCTGGAGTGAAGTTGGAGATGTCGGTGTGCAGAGTTCAGGACAAGTTTTGTGGCTCCC
The DNA here is from genome assembly GCF_900095145.1 of Mus pahari. Taxonomy (NCBI): domain Eukaryota; kingdom Metazoa; phylum Chordata; class Mammalia; order Rodentia; family Muridae; genus Mus; species Mus pahari. The sequence goes on along the minus strand of NC_034599.1, from coordinate 53,005,230 downwards.
TAGAACTGGCTGTTGAGACATAGAGGAGCAATGTTGCAGAAAAATCCCCAGCACATGTGTAAACCCTCCGATACACTGTCTGAAAAATGATGGTTTTACCCTAGCAAGCACCACAGTCAAACTTAACACCCAGGCGTGTGAGCTCCAGTTCTCTGCCTCCCACTGCCTCTGGAGGAGTCATGTTACTTCTCTGACCCTGTCTCCTCCCCTGTAGAGGGAGCATAATGTCTCCCTCACAAGATGATTGTGAAGATTAAGAGAAACGCTGACTTCCCTGCAGTCCAGAAAGCTTCTTGAAGGAGATAGGATCCCCATAAACTCCCTTAAAAACAGCCAGCTTGGAAGGCACCCTGGACTCAGCCATGGCAGGAGGAGTCACACACCCTCCCCTGGCCCTGCAGGGAGCCTTAGCTCCTCCATGCAGTGTCTGTGGGTCCCTGATTCTGAGCCAGGTCTGGCCTCTCAGAACCCCTCAGAGAGATAAGCGCAACAGTGAGATTGAAATCTGTGAGTAAAGGAGGGAACACAAGCTGGGAAGGCTTAAGAAATGGAAGAGATGGAACCCTTGCTCTTGGCATCCTGAGAATTGACTCTAAGGACTTCTCAAAGGCCCAATCTGTAGGTGCCCACGTTCTTTAAATGAAAATGACATGGTATTTGCATAGAACCTATACACATCTTTCTGAATACTATTTATTATATTATTATTATTATTATTATTATTAGGAGGAGGAGGAGGAGGAGGAAGAAGAGGAAGACGAGGGGATAGGGTCTAACTAGACATCCCAGGCTGTCCCCAAGCTTGTGAACCTCTTGTCTCAGCCTCCTAAATGTTTGGCTTACAGGAGGAGTATGCAACTGCACCTGCCTCTTCCTATACATTTAATTCATCTCTAGATTCCTTGTAAAATCTAATGGAATGCTGTGTACGTATACGTGTATGTGTACGGAGGCAGAATGTATTGAGTCAGGACAGTAACGTAGGGAGGTAGATGATGGAAAGTTCTTGCTCTGTTGACCTTCAGCGGTGGGACTTCCCCCATGCAGCTCCATTCCTGGGTCATAAGGACTGGGGAAGATGTCCTGACAGAACTGAGGATCAATGGGAATCACATGAAGGCACACACAGCAAGAGCTCAGGAAGCTCGGCTCCTCAGAGGCTATATTCTAAGCAGAGGACAGCTGGGGCAAGGACATAGGGCCTGGGACATGTTGGTTTCTCTGGGGGGACTTGGAGACCACTGGGGAGGTGGTGATCTGGGGGCGGGTGAAGGCCTGGTCATGGCTTCCCCTCTCCCCCCCCCCAGAAGAAAGATTGCCCCAAGCCACTGCAGGCTGGATGGCGCTGCGACCCTTGGGTTAGCATGGCGAGTGTAGACATTATTTTAATCTTCCTCTTAGAGCATAATTGCTGTCTGTCTCCTGGTGTTCCTGAAGAGACTTCCCTCCCAGCGAGATGGCTTTCTAGGCTCCTCTCTCTGCCAGGAGACAAGACAGCTGGGCCAGCTCCATGCTGCATTAACACACTGCAAATGTGATTTCATGGCCTCAAATGAGATTAGGGCCAAAGGCTCTGCTCTCTTGGTGGAGGCAGCAGGCGATGTGGGCAGGAGTAGCCAGTGCTGAGCTGGAGGTCTGAGAGAGCACCATCCCAGGTCCAGGCGGCCGGAATGAGTGTGGCTTCCTATAACTGGAGCCCCTCAGGCCTTCTGTTTCATCCTGGAGAGCCAGCCTTTGGTTTGTTCTGGGATGGGTGCTCTCGTTTCTACTGTCCCATGATTCCCAGGTTATCTATAGGCATTTCAGTAAGGGAAGATGCTGGGATAAATACAAATTCTTCAGTGTGGCTTCAGTATCCTCCTTTTCCTTCTCCTCCTCTTCTTCTTCCTCCTCTTCCTCTTCCTCCTCCTCTTCCTCCTTCTCTTCCTCCTCTTCCTTCTCCTCCTCTTCTTAACGTGTAACCCAGTCTTGGTTTAAGCATGCTATATAGCCAAAAATGACCTTGAATTTATTACTCTCCTTGGCCCTTCCTCCTAAGTGCTGGGATTACAGACCTACACGTATGGATATGCAGTGTTGGATAGAGCACTGTATACACTAGGCAAGCACTCTACCACCTGAGCTACATTCCTAGCCCTAGTTTCCTTGTCTTTAAAATGAGAGCTACAGGATCTGGCATGGTGGTACACATTTATAATCCCAGCCCTTGGGAGGCGGAGGCAATAGAAGCACCACACGTTCAAGGCCAGCCTGGACTATGTAGGGAGTTCTAGACCAGCCAGTGCTACATAGCAAGGACTTATGTCAAAACAACAACAATCATTAATAAATAGGAACTATAGAGAGAATAAGCCTATATAAAATTATACACATTATTCTGTGACATACTAGGTATCCACTAAAGGTTACTCACTCTTCTGAGATTTGCAGATACTATCCACCCTTGTGGGGAGAGAAACACCAAGAGGGATCACACTAGAGAAACAGACATCACCATTCCAAGCTAGAGCAGAAGAGGGGAGGGAGGCATTCCATGCTGATGCCCCTCACTCCCCAAGCACCTATCTGGAACACAGCTTCACCAGGCATGGTCCCTGCCCTCAAGGAAAACAGACCCTGTCCTAGAGGAGTAAATGGTGGCTCGTGAGCTCTGGGAGGGGGATGCTTAGGAGTCGTGGGTCAGATGCTTTTATGTGGGAAAAGGAGTGGGCAGGGTTCAGGGAAGATTTGGTGGCGGTGAGCTGTCTATGGCTTCAGCTGTGGAGGGAGACCATCAGGCAGATAGAACGGCATAATTAAAGCCCCCAAGGCTGAGGAGACCATTGGCTACAGAAGGGCCTGGAGCACGGGTATAAAGTAGAGATGGAGTGAAGGGAGACAGGAATGTCTTGGGACATGCAGACCAGACAGTTAAAGAGTTGGGGCTGAGGAGGCACAGTCTTCTGCTGAAGATTGGTCGCTCAACAATAGCCTCCTGCTTAGTAAATAGACACCCTCCACCCTGGCAGGGTCCCTACCACCTCTGCCCCTTCCTAATGGAAGGGAATAGCAGGCAGCTTCCTCGCTTACCCTTTATTCAATCGCTTGTTAACGAGTTATCGATTCTTTTAGGAGAAAAATGTTCAAAAGCCATGCTGCATCTTTAGCAAAGTGATTTATGAGTTGACAGTGGGGCCTGAGCTGCCTCAGACGAGAGCTCTGGTTACTCAACAAGAAGAAGAATCTTCCAGCAGGGCAATCAATCAGGGTGCGTGCCAAGCAGATGGGAGCAGAGCTAACCAACATGTCACCCCCTTGTCTGCTGGAGACAAAGCCAGGGCTGTGGGTGCTCTCTGTCACAGAAACTGGGAGAAAGGTGAAGGAAACCTCTGGGCTACCTAGTTCCTTCTGGCCACATTCTCTGGCCTCCTGCAGGAGTCAAGTCAGTACAGCTGCTTAGCTGATGAGGCCACTGAGGTTTCTAAGGTCAAAGGGACTCCAGCACATCAGGGCTAAAGGTGAGCCCTGTGGATTCCCAGGCATCCCGCACTTCGTAGCTGAACTTTCTCCTGCTTACTTGCTACTGCTTGCCATAACTGTCCTGGGGACTAGAGGCTGCAAGAACAGGCGGCCATGAGACATAGTCATGGAGATTGTCATAGACACACCCAGACAGCCCAGTATCTATTTACTGGGGTTCCCTAAGGTTTCCTTTGCATACTAAGGCATGGAGGAGAGGCAGAAGTGGTCTTCTGGACCCAATGTGGCCAGTGGGTCCTGTCACTGTCCACAGGGCTTGGCCAAAACTGGACCAAGGTCTCATTAATACTACCAGCCACAGCTCAGATGTCCTGATGCTACCAGGTAGTGACAGGACCAAAGTGATCTGTTAGTACTGGGTAGGGGTGACCTCCTCCAGATGCCATGCATTCTGCTCAGATGATACTCTAAGATACACTGCTTGCTCATTTTTGATGCCATCATCTAGCTTCGAGGTCACAGAGCCATCTGCCTGTTCTTATTCAAAAGGTTAGCTGTGGTTGAGGTAGGGTTCAATAGTAGCATTTGCCTACTATGCTCTCTGATAACTCCCCAGCACAAAACAGCAACAACAGAAACAACCCACAGATGATTGTGTATGATCCCCGTCCACGTTACCCTGGTTTTGAAAGAGAAATAGGAATGTAACTCCTCCTCCTATAAGAATGGGGGAAAGCTACAGGCCTTGCCACTCATGCTCAGAGAGCTTGCCATGTATGCTCACAGAGTTCCAGCCATCAGGCCTGGACTCAAATCTCAACTCTGTCCTCAGAGCTGGTGACCGTAAACAGGTCTATTTCCTCAGAGCAGCTGACGAAGAGAGTGGCAAGGGTCATAACATGAGGTTTAGCTGAGACAGTGTACTTAGAGCTGCTGGCCAAAGCCCCCACTCATAGTATATGCTCATTAAAGACTTGGATGTATAGAGGTGCCGGGGGAGGATGGTGGTGGCGATGGTAGGGTTTCAGGCAAGAGCATAGGCCTACAAGAAGGGCTCACAGAGCAGCTGCCTCCAGTTTGAAAGGAACAAAGTAGGATTGTCATATCAGTCATCCTTGTGATCCCAGGCTTGAAAGGCAAGAGTTTGGAACATGAGCTTAGCCCAAAGGGCAGCTTTCTGGGACAGCAACCTGGGTAGCCTTGGGTGGAAGGCTACAACCCACAACGGGGATGGAGTTTTCCAGATCCCTGCAGGCACCTCAAGGAAGCCCAACCTAAGGAGAACCCAGTGTGGTCATAGCTGAGGATCGCCGACTGGGATACAGAGCAGGGTGGGAAAGAGGAAGACAGGAGAGAGGAAGAAAGGCTCAAATGAGAGGCACCCACATCCTGAGTGACAATCGTGGAGACTCAAACTGCCTTGCAAGATGCCTGCCTGCCCCCTTGCCAGAGCTGTTGAGGAGGAAGTGGCCTATTCTGTCTCCAGGTTCTTTGGTGAGAAGGGACAGGATACCCTACAAAGGGACCCCACAGTCCATCCTCCCCAAAGACAGAGGAGAAGACAAGCTGTAACACAGAGCCACCCTAACAGGCTATCCCTAGCACAGTGTGACTGCAGGGACTAAAGCATAGACTCAGACCACATTTTAATAGAGACTATGAGCCGGCTTAACACGACCCTGCTGAAGCTATAACTGAAGCAAAGGCCAAAGATCTCCACAGAAACCCAGGGCCTCAGTCTCCTAGGTGGTGTGAGGTCAGGGCAGCCCCCGGAGGCTTGGCCAGATGACTATGGAATCAACACGGTGGTGCCAGAGCACGGGATCTTTGCACAGTCTTACTTCTTTCAGCCACCAAGAGAGCACCTATTGTATACACCAGCAGGGCTGGGAGGAATTAATGCTTTCAGGGAATGGCCTGAGTTGACAGCTGTCAACATAAAGACCTAGAGAGAAATGGTGGTGTTGCTTAGCCCCAGCCCTCTCTCTGCGAGCGTTAAACACTGCGTAAGGGCTGCCCCACAACCACACAAACTGAGGCAGCTGTTTCCATGCACAAAGGAGGATCCCACAGATAAGGAAAGGGGGTGGGGTGCTGTGTCCATAGGAACAGGCCTAGAAACGGAACTGAATGGGCTTGGGTATCTGGGGGAGGGTGTGGCAGCCAAGCCCAGGGTTACAGGTGTATGGCTAGCCTCTGTAGACATCTGTTACTTCTCTAGCCCATGTCTGTGAGGCAAAGCCAAGTCTAAGCTCCAGAATGACCACTTAGGCACTTTATATCAGTCTCACTCTGCTCCTAGAGTGGCCCTGATTCCTCATCGCATGAGGGAGGGAAGTAAGGCCCAGAGAGGTTAATATTTTATCTACAGTCACACAGCCATGAGTGGTTCACTCTGAAAAACACCTCATGTGTGTTTCTAACTCATCCAACCCTGTTGCTCTGCAGAGGGGGAAAAAACGGAGATGGTATCAGAGCCAGGTACTAAGGGGAGAAGGGAGGTCTAGGGGGTCTCTAAGACAGACAGACACTGAACTTGGACTTGTACAGGTAGATTACCCCTGGGGCTGGGAAGACCCAAGGAGGAACAAAGCCTAACTTTGAACCACATCTGTCTACCTGAGTCCTCTTGTTGCCCACTGCATCCAACTGGCCTCTGCAAGCAACGTACACAATGTGGGACACAGTCGTGCATGCAGACAATACACGCAAAAAATGTTAGTGAATCTTTTTAAAAATGGGTCACCAACAATGTATGTTTCAGTCCTTTCCCCTTTTCTCCCCCATAGCCCTACCACGCTCTGAGAGGAAACCGCCCCTTGAGTTTTGTAATGATTATTTTATGTGGCATATGCATCTGAGCGTGTTCATGGAGGGGGAAGGGGAGTTGTGTGCACGTGGTGGGCAATGCATGTCCACATTTGTGCATGTGGAAGCCAGAGGTCGAAGTCAGGCCTCTTTCTCAGTCTCGGGCCAGAGACGGTTCTCTTACTGCACCTGGGCCTCCCCACGGGCCGGGCTGGCGTGTGAGTTCAGGATCTGTCTACCACCGGTTCCCAGTGCTGACTACATGTGCATTCGGTCGTGCCCTGCTTTTTCCATGAGTGCAGGGACATGAACTCAGGTCCCCATGTTCACAAGGCAGGCACTTTACTGCCTGAGCCGTCTCCCGGGGCTGCTGTTCATTGCTAGGCAGAAGGAAGACACCAAGTATCCAAAGAGGCTAGGTGACCACTACACCCTCTTCTCTGAAACATCTCTGATGGGAGTGATTGGGTCTTCTGTGCTGTGATAGGAACAACAAGGGACTGGGCACACAGTGTGGTGAGCCAGCCACAGTCACCCAGAACAGGACCCCAGGGACTGCTCACCACACAGTTCAGGGGAAAGAGAGGAGGGCCTCTGAGTGCACCCTGCTGCACTGCATCTGCATGACTGATTCTATCCTGTGATGTCATACAGTGTTGCCTAGGTGATCCAGCTAAATGGAAAATTCTGTACTTTCCCAGGACTGGGCAGAACAAGGATCACCCCACTTCACCCTCCTGAGGCTGCCAGGAATCAGTTCCCTAACCTCCTGCTTAGCTGTCTATGGCCCAAAAACTCCAAGGCACCTCCACCCACAGGATCTCCCACTTCTGAGAAAGATCCAGATTGCATCCTCCCACTCAACATCCCCTACCCAGTTCTAGCCCCCAAAGCCGTGTGTGGCACCCATGAGCTCACACTGATGGGTAAAGACTCAAGGCACCTGGGCCTGCTGGCTGGCGAAGCCCATGACTGATCGCCTGCCCATACCCAGGGCTGATACTGACCCCCTAGATTGCTAAGTGAACACTCTGCCCCCAAGAGGATGGGACGACAGAAGACAAAGGTGAGGCTGATGGTGACAAGCATGTTCCTTCTCTGGGCCTCAGTCGCTGCTGCGAGAAGAGAGCGGTGGTGATTAGATGTTCTGTTCTGAGGCTCTCAGAGATGAAATGCAGTACCCCAAGGCAGTGGTTGACTTGGCCTGCCCTTGCCTGAGAGCCCGCTGATGTTGCCCATCAGCCACCGTGCAATCCTCAGCTGTATGGATGTTCTTTGCCCCAACTCTCACCTCATCCTTGCCCTCACCTTGAACACAGATCCTGACCTTCTGCAAAGAAGGGATTTGGGGGTGAATCTGTTCTGATCACTGCTGTATCCCTCCCTACTCCCCCGCCCACACACACACTGAAGATTGAACTCAAGGGCTTTGTGCATGCCAGGCAGGCTCTACCTGCAAGCTCGCTCCCCAGCCTGAATTTTTGAAAACTGTAATCAAACCTACCAGTTACTTTCCCTGTGGTTTCTGACCTTTTGCATACGTTTCTGTGGAGCTGAGGAACCAGCCTGGGGCCCTGTATGTAATAAGTATGTGCTCTCCCACTGAGCTGCATCTCACCCCTGTGTATCCTCCTGCGTCAGGCACTGTAACTTCTGCCATTATCTTAAATCCTGAGGCTACAAGCCCTCAGGCAGGCATAGTAACCCAGGAAATGAGCCCAGGTGAAGAAGTGTGAAAAGAGCGGAGAGGTCTCATATCCTGAGCCCTTTCCCTCAATACAAAGGGGCCGTATGGGCTATCCTAGTGCCTGGGCAAGGTTAGTCATTAAAGCGAGGGTTATGAAGTACTGTTTTTGTTGGTGTCGATGGTGGTACTGGTGTGTGTGTGTGTGTGTGTGTGTGTGTGTGTGCGCGCGCGCACATGGAAGTCACAATAGCTTTGGGGATCTGGTATTCTCCTGTCTTGTTCTGAAGCAAGCTCTCTTCTTGTTTCTGCCCATCCCTCCTCATGCAAGGGTAGTGACCTGTGAGTTTCTGGAGAGTTCTCTTGTCTCCGCCCTCCATCTTGCCTCAGCAGTGCTAAGACTACAGATGCACGTCCCCTCATTTGGCTTTTTATGTGGTTTACGGGATCCATCGAGTTAGCAGGCTTATGCAGCAAGAGCTTTTACCTGCTGAGCTATCACACTGGCCTGAGAGACCATTTTTTTAAAGCCCAACACCCGCCAGAGGCTAATAGTTTGCCCAAATGGCATATTGGAGTCACCAGAGCCTTTCAGCCCAGCGTCCCTCTGGAAGACTCAGCATGGTCTCTCTAGCTGGTGTGCTTTCAGATGTGGACCCTTCTGGAAGAGGGTTCTGGGCTTCATAGCTTTCCATGGCTTCCCAGATTGCTGGGAAGAGGTGATAGGATGGAAGAGGAGTCTCGTTTCATCCGGCCTCTGGCAGAAGTCTGCTCCCCACCTTCCCCCCACTTCCCAACCCCCAACCCCTGTGAACCTTGGCTTGTCTGCTGTTCCAACCCCACCCCACCCCGCTCTCACACTTCCCCACACATCCAATGCTGCCTCAAGCAACGGGCATTCTGGGATTCCCAAGGACATCTGCCAGCCAGCCCTGGCTTGTGGAGGACAAATTTACTTGCATGGATGGGCAAAGCATTGGGATCAGCATCTTTCAAGCCTGCCCAGGGCCCCAATCCTAAGGGATGGCTGAGGAAACCCTGCTTAGAAATTGGCAGACTTTGAGCTTCCCACCAGCCTGCTGTCTATGGTCTGTGAGACTGTAGTCTGAAGATTTCTGCACCTTAGTATCATTGCATGGGTAAATGAGAGTGGGGCCTGAGAGCTGTGGTGAGCATAGAGCTCTCCTCTCATAGAAAAAGATTCTCGGCCCAGGGTCAGCAGTTTCATTCACAGTTTTTGCCTCACTTTGTAACCTAGCATATATAGGTATAGGTATAGGTACATTCTATTCCTTCACAAATTCTTCAGTGTGACCAGGGGCAGAGGCAGGCAGAGCACACTGGTTCTGATGCAGAGACCAGTGAGGAAGGAAAGAGGCAAAGGTAAAGACTGGTAGCCCTGGCTTACCACCTGTCCCCCTATAAGCCTTACCTTGAGCCCAACCTTTCAGGCCCTAGGCCCAGCACACCCATGGGGTACATGCCTACAGACTTCACCAGGAGGTACCTGACTAACCGCTGGCCTCAAGCACACAAGTGAAGCACAAGCAGTTCCCATCATGCTCTCTCCAAGTTATGTTTCCTGGAAGTCTGTCCTGAGAGGGAGGTATGGAGACAGGGAGGGAGACATCCAATCTGTGGACCTGGCAGAGGCCTGGTGGCATACAGGGCTGCCAAGGAGTCAGAAAAGCCCTTAGACAAGTGTCATGCTAAGGGCCCTCACTTCTGCACCCCTAGAGTGTCACGGCAGGTTTGTGCCCTTGCAGCAGCAAGGGTGTCCATCTGGCAGTACAAGGGACATCAGTTACCTCTCCTAGCCTAACCTCATGGAACCTTTGTCACACCAAGCCCTGGAAAAGTTGAGCCACAAATTATTCTAGACGTTCCCACTGGTGTGCCGGGAAACGAGTGTCTCAGAAGGGACAGAGGTGCTAAGACCTAGGTCTCCTGACTTGTCAGCTGCTGTCACTCCTATACCAGAACAGGAAAACAAACCTACTAGGTGACCACTGGTTATGGTAGGACACACGGTGGGGTTAGTACACTAGAAGGAAGTCCTCTGATCTAATGGAGGCACTGGTGTGTGAATGCTTCCCCCTCCTCCACTAGCAGGGCTCCCCTCCCTTCCCCCTACCCTTGCCGTGTGCGTGTGTGTGTGTGTGTGTGTGTGTGTGTGTGTGTGTGTGTGTGTATGTGGGAGGTAACTCTCATCAACACCTCTGCAGATGGTGACAGGCCCTGCTGGGTCCTGTTGGGGGAGGGAGCAGGTTCAATCCTTAGTCATAGGAAGAGGAGAAGTCTCTACAGAGCTGGCATGTCTAGGGCTAGGAAGTCCCGTTCTCACCTCCTAATGAGACAACTTGTTAGGCAGGGACCACAGCCTGCAGCAAGTGAGGGCTGGGGCAGGGGATGCAGGGTTTGAAGTCTCGTGGAAAGATCTGCCCAGGCAATGGGAATACCAGGAAAAAGGCTGAGGTGGGGGAGAGGCGCTAGGGATGACTAAGGGAGCCGTGGCTTCTGTTGTGGTCCCCATGCAGAACCACGGTCCTGAGGATCTGAATGAAGTAGCGTTCCTAGATGTACCCGGGGCTAAGCCGTGCTGCCGTCTCTGCCTGGGCTAGGAGTCGGTAGGGTGGGGCAGAGTGGTGCTTCCTGCCAGGTCCCAGCCCTCACTGTCCCATAGGGTGGACATGAGATGACATGGGTGGTCTAAGGTAAAGGTAGAGGAAAGAAGGAAGGTGGAGGTCCCTAGGACCTGAGGGGCATGTGGCACTGAAGAGTTACAGACAGAGGTGTATGCAGGAGCAGAGGTCTGCGGACAGACAGACTGCTTGCAAACTAAGGGGGAAGAGGGGGAGCAGACCCCTTCTGCAGGAGGGGACACACCAAAGGCTAAGCAAGACAGGAGAAAAACCTTGAAGGATATGCAGTGTGTGAGGAGAAAATGGCTTCCTGGGCTGCTGTTCTGTAGTCGGGGAAGCAGGGTGATGTTACAGAGAGGAAAAGGCTCTGGTCAGTCAGGCCTGTCCTCCCTGTGGCCACGACTCCAGTCCTGCAGCCAAGACCGTGAGCTCAGCTCAACACAAAAATCATAGACTCATCTGAAATGTAAACTTGGTATTTTCCAATCATATCATTTTTTAAAATTTTATTTACTATTATTGTCTATGTGTGGGTGAGTGCAAGAGCATGCATTTCTAGAAGTCAGTCTTCTCTTCCCGCCATCGGTTCCCAGAAACCAGCTCAGGTCACCAGGCTCACACAGCAAAGGTCGAGTCAACTCGCTGACACGTTTGTTGCTTTGTAACAAGGTCTCATGTAGCCCAGGCTGACCTTAAACTAGAGGAGCCAAAGATGACCTTGAACTTCTGGTCCTTCTAATCCTCCTGCCTCTTGAGGGCTGGGATTGCATAGTGTGCACCATGTGCACCACCATCACCAGTTTTTTTTTAGGAAATTTCTTTGAGATTTTTGTTTTGTTTTGTAAATTATATAGTCAAAAGCTTTGACCTGCCTGGTAGTAGTTACCAGTAACAGTAAGGAGAAGTGATCTATCAAAAGAGTCCACTTCGTCCTGGCTCTCTCCACAGGTTCCTGAAGAACCACAGGGCCGCCTGGATACCTCCCAGGACCCACATCCTGACGTCAACTACCTGGCTCCCTGTAATAAGGAGACTATCATTGTCACTCTATATGGAGCTACCAACCTTCCTGCCTGCAAGGATGGCTCTGAACCGTGGCCCTACGTGGTGGTGTAAGTAGCTGGGGAGACTGGGTAGGGCTGGGGGTGGGTCTGCGAACAGAAACCATCTGATGAACATTTGGAGACTGAGCTCTTGGGCTAATGAGAGTCCTGTCCTGTGCCCTGCTGGTGTGGTGACTGCTGCCAGGGCTGACCAGGGCCTGACCTCACAAGGACAAGGCCCTTGTCCCTGGTACCCAGGCTGTGCTCAGTGTCAGGTAGGGGTGGCCAAGGGGAATGTTACCAGCCAGGATCTGAGTTCCAGGGCATTGGAAGTTTGTCCCCAGCAGGTGGGGGAGCATCTAGGAACAGATGGTTAGAAAGAGAAACAGCACCCAGAAGAATGAGAGCTAGAAAAGCAAACAGAAAAACTCAGCAGGTGCTAATCCCCCCACCCCCCACCCCCCCAACCCCTACCCCCCAACCCCCCCAACCCCACCCCCACCCCCATCTACTGGTCATTTACATCCCACTGACACACCTTTGAGTATACCAGGCTTTCCCTCTGGAATGCTCTGAACCAGGAGCCTGGGTGGGGAAGGACTTCTAGTCTTTCTCTGCCACTGGCTTTCTGCCTACTTTAATCTTTATGCAGCATTCTTAAGTCCTCACTCTCCAGTTACAGAAAGACTTGGGCTCTACCTCTCCTGGCTTTGGGGGCCCTAAGAGGTCACACTGCTCCTAGCTACCCTCCTGTGGGCCCTCACTTCTTCCCAGCCACCTCTCTACGGAGCTCCTGGTCCTTTAGTGCAACACCCGTAAACCCAGCTGCTCTCTGCACGTGCTCGTTTACCCCAGCGGCTGGGGGCTGTCATACTAGGTCCTCTGCCCATCTCATGAGCCTCAGTAGTCTTCAAAGAGCATATGAGGCAACATGGCGGCCAGCCAGCCCTCCCTCTGGAGGCTGAACATTAGCATTGTGTTAGAAAGGAGACTGGCATCTGGTGACCTTCCACCACTCTTTCTGACACCTCCCTACCTGCACCCTTGCCTGCATCAGGTACTCCCTGCCCACTGCTCAGCCCCCTTTGGAGAATGCCTGTCCCAGCCCTCAAACGCACAAATACTAACATTTCACCTTCAAAGCACTCCTCTTCCAGGCAGCCCCCAGAGTCGATCCCCTCGCCACGACAACATGCATGTTTCTTGTCTGTCCCCAGAGCTGAGGCCTCTTGCAGGCCCCAGGTCTCATTCTCTATTTCTCAACAAGGCACACAACATACACAACAGACCAATGGGCCAAGGGAACGAAAGCCTGGCTAAGGTGCGGCCCTCTCACATCTCCTCTCCCACCGGGAAAGAGGGCATGGAGGCTCTGCCAGAGAACAACAGGTGCCAGTCTTGCCTGGTTTCCCTAGAAAAGCCTCACTAGCCCCAGTCTAGCTTCTTGCCCTCCCCTCCCCCAGCCCTGTTTCTGAACCAGGGAAGGACAGGTGGCAGAAAGCTGGCTTGGCGGGAGGCTTTCTACTGGGGAGCATCCCTCAGCTTCTTAGCTATTTCCATAAACCAATTATCACTGATCATCTCAGGAGATTGAAGCCCTGCTTGTCACCAACCCAGCCTGGGCTGTGGAGGGGAGGGTAGCTGGGTGGGTGTTTTCCCCCTAAGACCCCTGCACCATCATCCTGTTGCTATGGGAACATGTGAAGGAAGGGAGTCTAGGGAACGTGAGCCTGGATGGTAGTGTCAGGAGCTGAGAACACCCTAGTCCCTCTGACCCAGTGGCACAGCATGTAGAGTGGAAAGTGGGAGGCGTGCCTCCCTACTCCCCCTTTCGTGATGGGAGCAGGGCCTGTGCCAGGCTACAGCCTGGTCCCAGAGCTCCAGGCTGAGCTGCCAACAGCTCCAAGTGGTGCTAATGAGATGCAAATGAAAAGGAGAAGGGAGGGCTTCTGGGAAATGAAGGCCCAGCTGCCAGGACCCAGAGATGGCTTTCAGTGCTAACGCCAAGCCCCAGGTAGAAATCCCAGAGGGAGGACCAAGAATTCCCAAGACCCTAGAGCTGGTCCCTTAAGCCTAGAGAAGAACTTGATGCCTTCGCAGGTCTGATTACAATACAGAACAAAGCAAGCACTGAAGAAGTCCACTAAAGCCTAAAGCAGGCACTAAAGAAGTCCACTGAAGCCTTTCCTCATATGAATATTTCAGTATGTTTCTCTTTAGCTATAAACATTCACATGTAAACTCTGAAACTGTTAAGACCTAGGAGTAAACAGTTTCCCTAGGATCCTTACATTGGTCTTGGCAATGATTTTTTTTTTTTAATTTGACATCAAAAGTATAAGCAACAAAAGGCAAATAAACAAGTGGGTGACAAGAAGCTGAAAAGCTCCGCACAGCGAAGGAAAGCTACCACTGACACGGAGCAGACCGACCAGTCTGACACACGCATCTAATGAGGAGTCAATGGCCCCGAGCCTATGGAGAGTTTACACATCCCAGGAGCAGAAAATCAACTCAATGTTCAAAAGGCCCTGCTGTGGTAGCACACAACTTTAATCCCAGCCACAGGGAGGCAGAGGCAAGCAGATCTCAGAGAGTTCGGGCCAGCCTGGTCTACAAAGCAAGTTCCGGGCAAGCCAGGGATGCACAGTAAGACCCTGTCTTAAAAAAAAAAAAAAACAAGAACAAAGAAATAAAAATCAAAATGGGTGAAGGGGAATCTCAGTGGTAGAGTGCTTGGCTAACATATACCAAGCTCTGGGTTTGATCCCCAATCCCCACCACTATCACACCACACACACACACACACACACACACACACACACACACATTTGGACACACACCCATGGCCCATTCACACAAGCTCCCGCGTGCTGACACACACCCAAAGAACCTGAACAGATACTTTCCCAGAGAAGTCACACTAACAGACCGGGATCGTAGCTCAGTTGTCGGATTGCTTACCTTGCATGCACACACAAAGCCCTGGGTTCGGTTCCCAGCACCACACAGACCCAGCATTGATGGTGCACACCTGTCAGATCAGCACTTGGCCACTGAAGAAGATCAGAAGTTCAAGGTCATCCTTGGCTACATAGTGAATTCAAGGTTAGCCCAAGCTGCACAAAACTGTCTCAATAAAATAAAATAGTAACTTAAAAGGTATACAACTGAGAGACAGGTGTAGGAGAAGGTGCTCAACACTATATACTAATTACCACAGACTTGCAAATCAGAACTTGAAGGCCATCCCTCCCAGTTCTGTTGAGAAAGCTATTACCAGGAAGGTAAGAGGCGGCCGGCACTGGAGCACTTGAGATGGCTCCAAAGGTGAAAGTGCTGGTCATGAGCCTGACAATGACAATGAGTTCAGCCCTGGAACCCACATGTGGAAGGAGAGAACTGACTTGTGTAAGCTGTTCTCTGACCTCCACACATACACCATGGCACACGCACCACTCAACCCTGTGAACATACAAGTAATTAATTAGTTATAGCATTATATATGTACACATTTATACATGCACACACGTATACATGCCATATGTAACTTCCTGTAACATGGAAGACACTACACTGAGTGAGATAAGCCAGGCACATAAAGACAAATACCACATTATCTCATTTCATGTGGAATCTCATTGAACTCACAAAACAGTTAAAGGATAGTGCCAGGGTCTGAGGATGAAGAAAATTGGGAGACGTCAATCAGAGAAGTCTGCCAGAGAGGTCAAACGTCCAGCTATAAGGTGCATACATTTGGAGACCTGCT
This sequence comes from Mus pahari, assembly GCF_900095145.1. Taxonomy (NCBI): domain Eukaryota; kingdom Metazoa; phylum Chordata; class Mammalia; order Rodentia; family Muridae; genus Mus; species Mus pahari. Next base: position 52,989,822 of record NC_034599.1, on the reverse strand, counting down.
GTACAGTGTGCAACTATAGTGAATTTTACACTATAGACTTGAAATGTGAATCTTAAGCACCCCCACCACATACACACAGAAGGATCACCATGAAAGGGTGGATCTTTTAACTTGATTACCTGCTCTCATTCACATTAAGTATGTGAAATCATGGTATACATTTCAAATATGCATTTTTATTTTTCAGTAGTACATCAATAAGACCAGAATACATATACATGCGTGCATATGTAACTCTGCATGCTAAACATTTTACCCTGGCTCTGATGCCCCGAGTTTAGCCATCCAGCTTGGCTTTACCCTGCTCTGCACAGCCATGTTGGCCCACCTCAGATGGGGATGCTGGGACCTTGTTTCAGACTCTTGTCCTTTTTGACTTTTCGCCTTCTCAGCAGGCAGGTTTATAGCCAGGGTGGTAGATGGGGCAGGAAGCCCCAAACTACTCTTTCATCTGTTCCTTAGTGGGAGCCACAGAAGATTCAGGCCATTTCACTCCTCAGTGGCCCCAGCCAGCCCAGGCACAGCTGCTTAGCCCAGGTCCAGTGGTTTATTTTATGGTTCCGCCAGTCTCCGTCCAAGCCGTCTTCCAACCCCACCCACTACTCTGTGGCAACCATTCTTTGTTGAGTCCCTCAAGGGCTACATCCTCTGTGTAAAACCTTCTCCCGGTGGCGCCAGTCCCTAATGACTGAAGAAAGAGCCCTTTCTTCTCTTGGCTTCCAGGGTACCCTACTCTCTGCTTTCTCTCTGGCCCTGCTCCTCATGTCTCCTCCACAGCTACACTCTCCATGCCTTCTCATGGCTATCCTGGTATCAAGAATCACATCCTGCCCTATCTGATCTGCATCTAAGAGAGCCAAAGCCCTCCTCATCTCTCGAATTTGACCACAGGTCTCCACCTCCTGGTAGGCCATTGTTTGCCTACCTGCTGTTGGTACATTCAATCTTCCACCTTTGCCAACCTCCTCCTAAGTCGGGTGTCCCTTTGCTACTGTGGTATCAAAATACCATGCCACAGTAGCAGCCCATGCCTCCCTACTGCTTGCTCTCAGGATAGAGAGAACTCCAGGCCCAGAGTGGTCGAGTCCTTTCATCTTTTCAGCAGCATGACCCCCCTTTTCTATCTTGCTCCAGCCATAATTACGTCCCCCAGTTCTTTCAGGACCACTGTTCCCTCCTACCCCAAGGTTTTGCATTCCTCTTCCAACCTCCTCAAACAAGAGCCCCCTGATTTCCCAGGCCAGCATCTCCTCCTCCCACCCTCCACTAGACTATAGACTTCCACAGCTCTGTCTTTATGGGATTATTCACTGCTGCTCATCAGGTCCCACTGATTCCACGAGCACCCACTAGGTCCCTTGTTCTCGTTTTTTCCTCTATTACAAAATCCCATGGAATGTAGGAAGCTGGAAGCTAGTAATGGATGGATGGATGGATGGATGGATGGATGGATGGATGGATGGATGGATATGATGCTGTTCTCATTTGGTGTGTGACTGTGGGAAAGTTGCTTCACCCCTCTGTGCCTGAACACCTTACGTGGGAACATTTGAAGAGCCTTGGGTGATGCTGGCAGGTCTAATGCAAGACACAGGGCAAGGGAGTCCTCAGCCAGCAGTCGCACTGGGCACATGAGACCCAGCAGAAAAAGCTACAGGGCAGTAGAGAGATGTCAAATCAGGGTCAGGAAGAGCCAGAGTCTGGCCCACTGCCCCGACCTGGTGTGACTGCCAAGCGGTCCCTCGGCTTCCAAGTCTCAGTCTTTCCATGGACATGATATGAGCTTTGGCCTTCATGTTGGTACAAGTCTGGTCGCCTGGCTTGCTCTCTAGCCTGGAAACTCTGTTCTTTAGAGCCCTGGCTGTATTACACAAGGCAGACTCCACACCCAGGTCTGCTGGGTCAGTGCCCGGGGCCCCAGGACTCCCCTAACGTGTCCATTGTCCAGCATCCATCTTCCAGCCTGGCACAAAGAGACCTGTCAGTCACAGCCCAGCAGGGACCAGGAAGGCAGTGGTCCTGACAGGTGGGGATACCCCAGTGGGCCGGATGGGGGAGCACTAGGAGATGGCCTACAGATTCTGACCCCTGGCCAAAGTCTGGGGAAGGACTGCCAGCGTTGGCAGCTGCTGCCTTGGCTGCCTGCTGCCCGAGCTAATGAGCAGGGACAGAGTCAGCATGGGTGGATCCTCTGTGCGTGTGACCAAACCTGCCTTAGCTGAGCTGAGGGGGAGAAGCAGGTCAGGGCCAGATAGTCAGAGTCAGGACTGAGCCCTGACCCTGGCCCACACTGAGCCTGATCTTGGCTCTGTCCATGTGACTAATTGGGAAGGACACTAGAAGTCAATGACAAACGCGTCCAGAGAGTGTGGAGGCTTCAGACCCCATCTTACACCCAGGCTTCCAGAAGCTCAGAGCATTTCTAGGATCCTTGAGGTCACGAAGCTAATAGGTCCCCAAGCAAGGATGCAGGATTCCAAACTCTCTAAAGTCCTTTAAACCTCCCAGCCACACTGACCTTTTATGCAGCCCTTGTCCCTCTTGGAAGAGGGCCATTGGCATCAAGGCCATAACTCGGCCTTCCAAAGAGGCGCAGTGACCGGCCTAGAGACCTAGCCTGTGCCCTGGACCTCCCTGCCGCTGCCTTTGGCCAAGGAGCTCCAGAGGGAAAACCTCTAAGCAGAGAAGGTAGAGGCTGGCTCATAGGTGACCTGCCTCAGCATCTGTGGGGTGGAGCTTGGCATCATGCCCTTGCAGTAGGCAAGAAGGCTGAGGCCCTGCAGAGGGGAGGACTGGACTGAGGGGATGGGCTGCCGTGGAGTGGGACGGATAGACGTTAACAGTTCCCATCTGACCACTGACTCTAGCAGACATCAAGGCCCTCTGTCTTCCAGAAGGATGCCCCCGGGGAAAGAGACAGGGCTGCAGAGCAGATCCTGGGAGGGCCCTGGGACTCCATCAGCCTGGAAGGCCCCAGCCCTGTAGCCTGGTTTCCTGCCCACACCTGCTCCATATGGTTTTACTCAAGAGGCTCGGGGCCTCCAAATTTTTGTTCGGTGAGAACCTCCTGATGTCCCAGAGCTGTAAACACAGCTGGTGGCGGTGGTTAAAGTGGGGGCTGTCCTGGGACACCTCCATCCTAGACTGTAGTTACAAGCATTCTTTCCAGATGTTCCCCCCCCCCATCAGCTCAGCACATGTCCCTTGAGGGCTCAGTTTGAGATGAACTTTCAACCCGGAAAGCATGAGCTCTCTCCAGGGCACCAGACTCCTGAGATACAGCCTGGAGGATTCCACTGCCCAGCAGAAGCGAGCATATCTGGAAGAGGGCAGTAGTGGGGCAGGAAGGGCTCTTTCCCCAGGTCATGGCACACTCATTTCTGGCTTTTTAAGATGAGGTCTTACTATGAAGCCTTGGATGGCCTAGAACTTGCTATTTAGACCAGGCTGGCCTCGAACTTGTAATCTTCTCCTCCCAAGCGCCAGAATCACAGGGATGCACCATCACACCCAGCCTGACCTTTAAAGATTTTAGGCTTGACCAGATGCCGTTTCTTGTTTCCAAAGCTAAGGCAGAGGTAAATCCCCTGTTGGCAGGGGATTCCAGCCCTCAGTTTGTAGTTTTCTGGCTCCGGTCAGTTGTTCTGTGAGTGGAGTCTATCCTAGCTGCCACACTGCCTTAAATACTATGACCAAACACAACTTGGAAAAGAAAGGGCTAAGCTTAGCTTACAGGTTTCAGTCCCTCAAGAGGGGAGCCAAGGCAGGAACTTAAGGCAGATGCTGAAGCAGAAACCAGTGCTTGCTACTGGCTTACTCTCCCTGGCTTGCTCGGCTACATTTCTTATGCAACCCAGGCCCTCCTGGCCAAGGATGGCACTGCCCACAGTGGAAAGTGCTAAAGGTTCTCTCTTCCCAGGAATGTCTAAGTTTATGTCAGACTGGCACAACCTAACCAGGACAGACGCCCACCAGGTGTAATTAGTAATCAGCGCAAAGGCCGACCAGCAGCAATTAGTGATGGTTCATTAGTCTGCAATTAATCAATAAAACTCAAGATGAGAGCCCATCACTTTGCAGGAGATAACCGCTCACTTATGCTCTAAATGACAGACCCTGGTTATCCAGGAGTCCACAAGGACTTGAACAGCCTTGGAGGCAGAAGAGAGATGAGTGAAGCAGGGGTGTGACTGTCAGCCTGAAATGAGAGACAGATGAGAATGGGCATTCATTGGGTTGGACTCTACCTGCCTCAGATCAGCCTTCACCCCACCCATTTATTTTTTATTTATATGAGTACACTGTCGCTGTCTTCAGACACACTGGAAGAATGCGTCAGATCCCATTACAGATGGTTGTGACCCACTATGTAGGTGCTGGGAATTGAACTCAGGACCTCTGGAAGAGCAGTCAGTGCTCTTAACCACTGAGCCATCTCTCCAGCCCAGCCCCTCTCTAAGGATTCCCTGGGTACAGCTTTTTTGCCCAGCAGTTACACTGGGGCTTAGCCAAGTCCAAAGGAATCTGGGATTTCCTTTCCTCTATGTGACCTCAAAGGCCCCTGGATGTGGTCTGGAATAAAGAGAACTCCAGAAAGGGCTCATTCAGGAGGTCCAAACACCTGACTGCCCAAGTGTGCCCACCCTGTGCACCTGCCCTGAGCTGGCTCCTGACCTCCAAATCTGCCAGCCTTCCCTATGGAAAGGGTCCTGTTCCCGGAGACTTCTCTGTGAGCCCTGCCTCCTCCAGACATCTTTCCTTGCTAGCCGAGGTAGGTGAGCTCAGGGATAAGAATGCAGCCATTGACCCTCTCTGTAGAGGCTAGCTTTGTGGCTCCTTGACCATGGGGAGAGGTCTTGAGGCTGTGAATGCCTACCAGGAGGCTTGGGGCCTGGGAGTCTGGCTGCCACTTGCCTTCTAGAAGATGAGGAAGCTGGTGTCCTTGGCTCAGGGGCTGACTTGAAGAAGGCTGTGGGTGGGGTAGGGTTGGGGGATTGCCTGGTCCTGGAAGCTGACCTCAAGAACATCTTGTCTGAACTTGTCTTCCTAGTTTCTCCAGGTGAGCATCAACAGAATCATGGTGGACCACCTTGAAGGGCAGCAGAGCCTTTGGTCTGCCTCGTACCCGTCTAAAGATCTATCCGTCATTTATTCTCAGAGCCTGCTTGAGCGCTTCCTTCCCTGCGTTTCTGGGAAAATTGTTTTGGTCCTAATCATCCTATAAAAGCTTGCCAGGACCCCAGCAACCAGAACAGACTGAAAGAGTACCCTTCTCTTTGCTTCGCTTTCCTGGTGGTCTGTCCTGGGATTGAGAAGCCAGACCTCCTGTGTAGTTTTTCCTTGAAGTTCTGAGAGGACTGAGAGGCCCAAAAGACTGTGGGGCAGATGGAGGAGATGGGTTCAGATGAGCCTGAAGAACAGTGCAGGCAGCAGGAAGCGAGCAGACTGCCAGGGAAGTGAGGGGAGAGATGGGCATGGCTCAGTCAGTAAAGCACATCAAGTTCAGTCATCAAGTCCTGAGTTCAGATCAACTCCCAGTATCCATGCAAAAAGCCATGCTGCCTGTACCCCCAGTTCTGGGGATGCAGGGACAGGAGGGTGCTTGGGCCTTATTGGCTAGCTAGTCTAGCCAAATCTTTTCTGGAAGATCCTGTCTCAAAAAAGATGGAGAGAAAACTAAACTAAAATGTAATACCTACAGTTGACTTCTAGGCTCTACATACCTGTACATACTCATACATACATACATACATGTACACACATGCACATGCACACAGTGGGGTCAGTGTCAGGGGAGAGAATGGGTATATAGTGGTGCATACAAATTGAAACAATGTGTATGTACATACAAGTCAATCAGTGTGCGTGTGTGTGGGTGTGTGTGTGTGTGTGTGTGTGCGCGCGTGCTCGTGCCTCGGCTTCCATCCGTGTCTGCCGATTGTCCACATCTCTAACCCTCAGCAGCAGCCTGTGGGAAGAAGATACTGCGTGTTCCCTAAGTTGTGACCTTGAAGAAAATAAAAAGACAAGAAGCGTCTCATTCCCTCCCACTCACAGCTGCGCTTGGACCTGGCCCCTCTCACGAGGCTGGGGTGGGAGCCCCAGGTGATACATGCTCAGAGGCCTGCAATTTATCAGACACACTCCTCTTGCAACCTGGGGGAGGTGTAGGCCTTGTTGGGGATTACATTTTTCTACAGCTTGGGGCTCAAGGTAGCTGCACCCCCTCCTCTGTACCAAACCCCAGTCCTATCCTGCTGAGACTGGTCTGAGGCCTGACAAAACAGGCACCAGTTCCTTTAGCCCATGACTGAAGCTGCCAGGCTGTTCAGCAAGGATGGGGGCTTTGGAGATAGGGAGAGAGGAGCCTAAATCCTTGTAGACAGCTGAAGGGATGATGAGGTCTGAGAGAGAACCCCTGGGCTCTGAGGTTGTCCTGGGAGGCCTGAACTCCTTCTGAGCCTGTGGACCAGGTGCAAGATCACAATGCAGAATTGGGACTGGGAGTCAGGACCAGTCCCTGGCTTCCATTCGGGAAGGAATCAGAAGGCTCTCCCCACCCCCAGCTCCAGTTCTAGACTCTTGTCAAGGCCCAGAGGAGTCAGTTAGCTGTGCCAGGAAAAGCCATTATCCTGAAAGACTCCCCCACCTGCTAAAAGCTTCCTCCTGACCCCCCTATATCCCCCCATGCACTCCCCTCCCCTGGGCCTCCTCCCTGCCTCCCTTCAGCTCTCTTACCTTTCCTGACTACCTCTTGGCTAGGCTGGGGGAGACTTAACTCTTTCTGGTCCTGAGGGAAAGCTCCATCTAACTTCTTACATCTTTTAACCTTCCTGCAAACCCCCCCCCCCCAGAGCTTGGATAAAGAAGGAGAGAGGACAGGGGTGGGAGGGGGAGAAGACAGGCTGGCAAGGACAGGTGATGGGTTCCCTCTCAGTCCAGCCCTGACTTTCCACATCCTTGGTTTTCTATTTTCTATGCACATGGAATCATTTGAAAAATCCCTGAGAGGCTCCCAAGGATGAGCCTGTGAGGGGGCAGGTTTGTGATGTGTGACATGTGGGAGGGCCTGCTTTCTTTCCTGCGTGTCCTTAGTGCACCCACATTTCCATGGCCACCACTGCCGCTGCTGCTGTCTTCTCTGCCTCTGTCAGAGGTGCAGAGCACCTGCGTGGGAAGTGGAGGTGTCTGTGCATTTATGCCAGCATGATGGGGGGTGGCAACGCCTGGGAGCTCTCTGCTCTATGGCTTTAAGGCGGGTATGGCTATAAAGATGAAGACAGAGGATAGCAGGAGGAGGGAGGTCATGTGGCACCCCCTCCATCAGCCATGGTCACAGAGATAGGACAAAGGGATGACAGAGGGAGGAGGCACCAGGCACCCCCTGCTGGGTGTGTGGTGTAGCTCCCCTCCTGCAGGCTGGGGTCAGATACTGCTCATCCGTGATTGCTATAATGTAGCAGCACCTTTTACAGCCTGAAAAATAACACAAGGGTCTTCATTCTTTTATCGCTGTCTAATGGCACTAGATTGCAGCGACAGTCATCCTCTACACCTACAGGCTGTACTGAGCTGAAGAAAACCCAGGTTCCTTCCTCACCTGCAGAGCCTGCCCCCAAGAGTCTGAATGCTCAGGGCTGGGAATCAATCTCTCCTGTCCTGCACCCAGCTCCCAGGGTCCATCCCAGTGTTCTGAACACAGTGGGCATCATGGGAGGCAGGGGAATGGGTATATGCCACTGAAAGGATTCAGATGTGAAGCGTCTGGGCCAGCCTGGGATTCTGGGCCACACATGTAGAGAATGAACTCCAGGAGTGAGCTGCTTAGGTGGGTGGCACACAGCCAACTGCCATCCAGAAGCGTTCTCCCACTCACGGATCCCAGAGAACAGGGTCCGGATGGGGTTTGTGCATATAGGTGCCTGCCAGGAGCCCTCTTTGGCAAGGAAATCACAGACAGGTATAACATCTGTCCTGCTTTCACTGTGAGCTTCTGACTTCTGCAGCTAAGCAAAGGCCCCAGCAGTGGCCAACAAGGGGGTGTAGTCACCACACAGGATGACATGAGTGTCTGTGTGGGGAGAGCTGCCCAGTTTCCATCTACCCTGTCCACACAGCAAAGCCTACAAAGAAGCCACTCTCTAACTCAGCTGCCCCTCTTCCCCAGAAAAACCACATCAGAGAAAGCCAACAAACACAGTCCTCAAGTGATGACCTCTGTGACCTCAGAGCCCACCAGAGCCCCCGTCTGGGGGGACACAGTGAATGTGGAGATCCAGGCAGAGGACACAGGACGGGAAGGTGAGGCTGGGGGGGGGGCTGGGCACCGGCATGTGGGGGACGCAGTGGCTAGAGCCCCACCTGCCATGGAAGGCAAAAGCAGGCTCTCTCAGCACAGCTGGAGGCCAGCTGAACACCTCCCTGGGCTCCGATAAAAGCATTAAAAAAAAAAAAATCATAATCCCATCACGCCTCATCTCCCCAGCCTGCTAGAAAAATGAGTTGTTCCACATAAATGAATTTTCCAGACAATGTGAGCTTATCGTTTTTTATGACGGTTGTGATTATTTTCATGGTTGTTATTACTGCCATGTCCCGCTGAAATGGCACGTTATTGTTTCGTAGTATGTCTCCGTGCATCCGTTATTTGAGTCCTCACCTCTTAAGAGGAACTGTGCTACTTAGAAGAGAACACTGAAGCTTAGGGAATTTAAAGAACACAAGTCCTGGGTTATGTCACCGGAGCCAGGTTCTAGCTGAATTGGGGTTTATTTGACTAATGCCTCTAGCTAAAATAGATCTTTATCTCCGGCTAGTCCTCCCTGGGTCTTGGACCAGGCACCAGTATATGCACACGCAAGTATACTCTGTGTGTTTCTCGCAGTGGGAGCATCTGATGTCCCCCTCAAGTGGGAGGTTGGGATGGACATACTGAAGTATGAACTGCTGGTGTCAGATCTGCCTGGGGGCACTGGCATCGGGCACTGCAGCCCAGAGCTGAGGACGCCTGTCATGTCCCTGAACTCAGCCAGTCAGAACATCCTCCTCCCTTCTTGCAGGTGGCTCTGGAAGAGAGGGCAGACTTTCACTGTTCCTCTTGAGGTCTCCCTTCACTTCACAGAGCCAAAAGCTGACAACAGTCAAAAGATTGTGAGAGAGAAGGAGGTGACACAGTGGGCTCCCTCCCGCACACGCGGAGAAGGCTAGCCGTAGTCATACAAGAGAATAGTTTTCTCCCTGTAAAAGAAGTAGTGGAACTGTGGGGATGGTTTGAGAAGATGTGGAAGAGGGGGAAAAATTAACCTGGGATTTTACACAGATGCAGATGTGTGCTTAGCCGGCCATGCCTTTGTGAGGACCTGTGTGCAAGCTCATTCATGTGCATATCATTGTATAGGATGTGCTGTCTGTGCTGTAGCCACCTCCCCCCACCACCCCCACTACCCCTCTGTCCCCCCCTTCTCTGTGTGTAACGATGTGAATGGACCCTCCTGCCATGCACAACTAGGGTGAAATGAGGAAGGATGTGCCGAGGTCAGTAGTCTTGGGTCTTTTGTGTAGCAAGAGGCAGGACTAATTACAGGAGTGACAGCAGGGTGAGGAGACCACATGAGTCAGTGTATTGGCAGGCACCTCTTGGCAGATCGAAGCTGCTCGTTGGAACCTAGTTGGAACTGGTTGCTGTGGTGATGTCTACAGTGGGGGTAGGGAATTGGTGGCCAGGCCAAGAGGCAAGAGAATGGTGGGACACACTAATAAAAAGCAAAGGGGAATTTTAGACCCCGGGTCAAGGCCAAAGTGGGTAGGTAGCCAAAATGGCGTGTTGATCACACATAAGGAGTGGTGGAGTAGCGGAAACAAATTAGCATCTTGCTAGAGGAACCGAGACCTACCGACTTCAACTCCTGGAGGTGTTATACTTTCTTCTGGTCAGCTATTAGACTTTCTGGTACCTATTTCCTACTGGGTATGAATCTCATGCAGCCTGCTCTTGGCAAGTGCAGTCAGTCCCTTCTCTATGTGTTCTGGGTAGCTTCCTTCCCACTCCCTAGTCAGTCAGCTCTGAAGATGGGAGGGGTGCACAGGGCTGGGGCAGCACCCCTTCTTGGTGCTGAAATGTCCTTTGGGGAAGGGTACCCCCTCAGGCATATTCCTTGCTCCCCCCACCTGTTTTATTCTGGATCTCTTTTAGCTTCTCCTGCTTCCAGCTTCATCTTCCCTCCCCACCCCCACCCCTTCTCTTTCCTCATCCCCCTTCTCTTCCTCCTTTTCAAATCATAGATTTCCAAGAATGAGAAAATGCATTGAGTTGCCAATTCAGCCTCCTCGCAGCCCATATCCTAGATGTAGGATGTTACTTCAGTTCTATGGCCCCTCTGAGTGCCATTGATTATATTTTAGAGAGAGAGGTGATGGTGTTTACCATAAAATTTTATAGGAATAATAACTGGACTCTTGCTATCACCATGCCGGGAATACAGCAGGTACCCACGAGTGGGTGCCATAATCATTTCTGGGATGTTGGCTTTCTCCTTAAAGTTTGTCCTGATTTTACAAGACAATGTAGAAGTGTCCACTAAATGGTGTGTTGACCTTAAGTTTAATGTCGTTGGAGGAGAGACTGGAGAAACAGCTCAGTGCTTAAAAGCATCACGAGTGTTGCAGAGGACCTGGATTCAGTCCCAAGTATCTGCACGGCAGCTCACATCTGTCTGTAGCTCCATTCCTAGGGAACCTGACACCCTCCTCTGGCCTCTGCAGGCAAAGTCTCTCACATGGTGAACATGCATGCATGAGGTGACACTCATCTACAAAAAATAAAAATAAATAAAATCTAACCTCCCCAAAGAATTTAGTTTATGTGGAGTAAGCTTTTAAAAAATTATTTTTATTTTATGAGTATGGGTTTATTGTCTGCCTGTATATCTGTGCATCACGTGCATGCAGTATCCACAGAGGCCAGAAGAGGGCAGAATTGGAGGTACCAGTGTTGGGAGCTGCCATATGGGTGCTGGAAATTGAACCCAAGTCCTTTAGCCCTCTGGAAAGCAAATAGTGCTCCTGACACTGAGCCGTCTCTCCAGCCCCATGGAGGAGACTTTTTAATAGGTCCTTAGATTGAGAGTGTTCTTGAGTAAATTGTTTTCTTTACTGAGGCTCTGTTTGCCTACCTGAAACATGAGGGACACCTCCTTCTCATCCCACAGGAGGAGCTAGTGGGAGTGTGTGTGATCAAGGGCAGGGGTCTTGATCCTATACTATTACTGCTTGCCTGTAACACTTGGGTTCATGCATGTTTATAGCCGTGTGCGACTGAGCTTGGTCCTGTGTGTCCATTCCTGGGCTCGGAAGCTAACAGCACCTGATATGAAGCCTTGCCCTGGGTAGGAATGCAGACATGTTGTGTGACTTTCCCTGGGGGAACAAATGTTTACCCCAGGTGGTGTACCATGACAAACTAATGATTCCCCTCAAGCCTAGCTAGATGGACCAGTCAGATTATTTAGGTTACTTCAAGGAACGTGGGTAAGGACTTACTGGATTGTTTTCCTTCCCTGTTGCTGTGATAAAACACTGACTGATAGCCACTTGGGAAAGAAAGGGTTTATTTGGCTTACAAGTCACAGTCCATCATTGGGGAAGCCAAGGCAGGAATTCAAGATAGGAGCTTAGAGCAAAAAATCAGTGGAGGGGGGCTGGTGAGATGACTCAGTGGGTAAGAGGTCCTGAGTTCAAATCCTGGCAACCACATGGTGGCTCACAACCATCTGTAAGGAGATCTGACTCTCTCTTCTGGGGTGTCTGAAGACAGCTATAGCTACAGTGTATTTACATATAATTAATAAATAAATCTGAAAAAAAAATCAGTGAAGGAACTCTGCTTACTGGCTTTCTTTCTCTGGTTTGGTCATCTACTTTTCTCATATAGACCATGCCCATCTGCCTAAGGATGACACCGCCCACAGTGGGCTGCCCCCCTCTCCCCAATGAGCAATTAAGAAAATGCCCTCAGAGGCATGCCTACAGTTCAGTCTGGTGGAGGCAGTTCCTTAACTGTTGATAACTCTAGCTTGTGCCAAGTTGCCAAAAACTAGCCAGCACCGTTACAGAGCACAAGTGACTCAGAGACAGCTGCATTGCTGGAAAGCTCACCCTCAGCATGGGTGGCAACGCACAAAAGCTGCTGCATCGGGGAGCTTCTTGACCACGTTTCAGGCAGCTCCACCAGAGAGTTTCCCTTTGCCAGGTATCGGCCAGCACCTCTTAGGGAAGGACTTGTGAGTCTTGTCGTTTTCTACGCCTTTTCATTTAGTAGTCTTCCTGTGCTGTATGAGCCTCCCTCCTCCCTCTCCTCTCCTCCCTCCTCCCACCAGAAAAGAGTGTTGCAAAGCTAAGAAAATAGCTCCACAGGAAAGACATGCCACCCTCCGCGTGTTCCATTCTCTGTCTGGTCTCAGCAAGCTCCCATTATCCCTCACTGTCTCACATCACTAGGAAGGCTTCTTCCCCCCCCCCTCCAGATGTGATCCTCAAGGTGATGGACAACAAGAAGAAGAAGGAGCTGGTGTCCTATGATATCCCCATTAAATACCTGCGCATCTTCCACCCATACCACTTTAAGTTAGAAAAGGTAAGCCCAAGCTAACCCTAGCTCTTAACCTCTGGGTAGGTAGGGGAGATCTGATGGGAAAGCACTTTGATGTTCCTAGTTCTCTGAGGATAGCATTGAGGGTGGGTCTAGGTGATGCTCCTCCCAAGCCAGAGATGTGAAATATATATTTGGCGGGCAAACATTCCCCAGAATGAACCCTGCCAGGGCACAACTGAGCATCAACCTGGAATAGAGAGACCAGCTTCTCAGCCTTGGACCGGAATCCTTAGTGCTGATTGGTGAAGGAGATGATTCACTCTGATGGCTCAAATATTTATTAAACACCTCCTGTGTGCCTGGTGCTGGGCCATGGAGGAGCAGAAGCCTCCCTTTGCTCTCCCCTCAACGTGCACTCCAGAACCTTTCCTTTCAAAGGAAAGCACTGGGTGAGATCGGATTGTCTGGGTTTGTCTCTGCTTTGCCGCTTTCTAGCTGTATGCCCACAGGAGGCCACTTTACCCTGGTCCTCCATTGCTCCTCAGCAAAGGTGAGACAAGGCGCTTCTGGACAGACTCCAGTGAGGTGCTGGCTAAAGTGCCTGACACACAGGAAAAGTGCCTGACACATGGGAAGCACTAAGCATGTGTGGGTCCCTTCCCCACTATTGCCCTCCCCCCAGGCCCTGGCACTCACCTTCTTCCCAAGCAATTCTTCAACTATGGTACCAGAGATTATTATCTTCCCTGGGCTCCAGGATTACAGAAGGGGAACCAGGGCAGGTAGGGAAGCAAAGACCCCAAGAGACCCTAGAGCTAGGCCCGAATCTGGCCTCTTGGAGCATCTGCCAGGTCCCTAACCCTGTGTCCACTTACAGCCCAGGCCTCATTATCACATCTTCACCAAGAGAGCGGGCGAGCAGTAGTCCCTTCGAGGGCAATGAAATATTCAAATGGAAAAGGGGAGATTTATTGGATGGTCTTCTTGGAAGGGCTCCCAGGGACCATGAGCTTTAATTACCGCTGGAGTCCCAGTGGAGCAATGCTAAGCAAGTGTCCGCACAGGGCTGGATTTATGGCCAGGCTTTGCCCCTTAGACACTCTCCTTCCTACACCCCTTCTATCCTGCCTTCGCCCCATGCAGTCTGAGAAAAAAGATGAAGCCGCTGCCAAGACCTGCCTGTATGCCACTGTGGTTCGGAAGGGCAGCTTGCTTCCCCGCTACGTTGGCTGTGACCATACAGCTCTGGAGGTACCAGCATTGGGGTTCTGTAGGGACAGAAGCCTTAGTTGCCTCTAAATGACCTAAGCGTATGGAGTGGAGATATCTATGAAAGAAATCAATCGGGGAAAGGGCAATGAGACCTTCCCAAATTAGCTTGTGAGGTTAGTGAGGTAGCTCAATGGGCAAAGCTTTGCTGTGCAAACCTGATAAGCTAACATAGAGTGCTGACTTCACAAGGTTGTTCTCTGGCCTAAACACACACACACACACACACACACACACACACACACACACACATGCATACACCATGACATAAGTATTCCTCAAGATACAAACATTCCACACACAAAATAAGAATACATTTTAAAATATTAAAAGTGTCAACAATAAAATAGCCTGAGTTTGTGATGACAATCCCTGATGGGACAAAAGTGGCCTCTCCTCCCTGTATTGCCCTTGGATGGAGAAAGAAAGGCTAGGTGGCAGTTGTGTCCCTCACATACTTCAGGAAGTAGCACAGGTTCCCATGGATTCTGTGCTCCTGGGAGCGAGGAAGAGCCTTTCTATCTCCCATGCCCCTGGCTGTGTTCAGTCCTGTTCTTCCCTGGTGAGGTAATGACCCATAACCTAAGGCCTGAGACTCACAGGCAAAATCTCCCTGGCCCTTCCTGAGGTTGGGCTCATCTAGTGCTTGCGTATTTGCAACCTCGTTCACTCATTCCGTCTCCCGACAGCTATTCATAAACCCTCACGTACTAGCAGACCAGGCATTGCCCTGCGCCATGACCGCTCACCTTTCAGCTCAAGGACCTCTTCAGGAGGGATGACTGGTGCTTGAGGTACACATGGCCCAGGGAACCGAGCCCTGAGCCTTTCCCTAGGCAACAGACTCACATCCACAAATATCCATGTGCAATCCGCAGGACTCTGACTCAAGCCTTCTCCCTACCCTAGCAGACCTGATTTGATCCCTCACCATGTAACACTGTGAATCTGGCAAGGCAGTAACCATTCTCCAGTCCCACGTCACATCTGGGGACACTGAGATGCAAAATGAGCCTGATATAAGAGCCCAGAGATTCTGAGTCACAGAACTGACAGTCAGCCCAATATATAGAACAAAAAAGACTAAAACCAAGATGGCCTTACTGTCACCAAGCTTCATCCAGGGAAGGGGCCACATCCCCACAACTGTGGACTTGCCCCACTCCTGCCTCAGTTCTGGCTTGTCTGAGTCTGAGATCCCCTGCCCGAAGCAGCCCACCCATCCACTCCCCACTCCAGCACAGACCTTTCTCCCGACTGTGTCTCCGGTACAGCCACAGGACCTCTTCTGCTGATGGTAGACGAGGGGACACGGTTGAAAGAGAAATTGCTTCAGCTATTCACCAGGCTGTCACTAGCAGGGGTCCTGGCACTGCTGTCTCATTCATACCTGATCAGAGTCAGCACACACTAGACGTAAATTATCCATCCCCTAAAGACACACCCAGACCATCACCTTCAGCCCTCATACCTGTTGGCGTTCTTGTGAGTCATAGGGCCTGACAGACCTCCAGTGACATCAGAGGCTCACTGGGAGGCTCCTCTGAGAGCCAAAGGCACTAAGGATGAATTAAGTACTTATCAGATCACACCAGTGTGGAGTTAGCCACCAGCAGCCCAGCAGAAATGGGTCCAGGCTGAAGGAGAAGGGTAATGAGGTGAAGAGAGGGCTTCCTTCCGAGTAAGCCCCTACCTTTGGGCTTCTTTTTGCACTGGAGGTTAGAGCCAAAAGACCAAAAACTTCAATGTACAAGTTAGAAAACTGAAGCCTAAAGAGGGCCTGGGTCTAGGTCTGGGTCTGGCCAAGGTTTTCCCAGCTTGGGCAGACCCAGAGAGGAAATGACCCCTCTGCTGTGCCTAAGGGCCA
Organism: Mus pahari; assembly: GCF_900095145.1. Taxonomy (NCBI): domain Eukaryota; kingdom Metazoa; phylum Chordata; class Mammalia; order Rodentia; family Muridae; genus Mus; species Mus pahari. The sequence goes on along the minus strand of NC_034599.1, from coordinate 52,974,097 downwards.
CTGCCCTTCCTGACTTTCTCCTTAGGACATAGCCATCCCTTGAGGCTGGTTCAACTCCACCCTCCCTAAGGCCACTGTGTCTCTCTCAGTCTGTTCCCAGGCCTCTCTCTTCCTCTATCCTTCCCCTTAACACTCAGAAGCCCAGAGGCCCCTCTCCCTTCCTCAGACTCCGTTTCCTCTTCAGTACCCCAAACCTTGCTAATGTCAGCTCTATGCCAGACTCTATACTAAAAGCTGGGGAGATAGCAGTCAAGACACTTGTGTCTGCGCATGCCCATTATATCAAATAGAGAACAAACAAGGGCTAAGTTAGAAGCTTCAACTGATGAGTGCTACAGAGGAGGAACGCAGAGGGCACGGGAAACGGCTGCTTTAGTGACAGTGACCAGAAGGAAGCCAGGGGTGTCATCCCAGAACCTAGGGGAAGACAAGCAGCTGTCAGGATGGACTCATAGAAGATGGGGGTGGGGACACTCGGGGAGAGAAATTGGTTTGTGCAAAAGCAAAAGCAAGAATGGGTTAGCATAAGAGAGGACGAGAGATTTGCAGCAAAAAGAAGGGTCTGGGGAGTTGGCAGGAAATATGGGCAGAGGAGCAGACAGGCAAACACCTACGCTACAGGCTTTGGCAACATGGTAAGAGTCAGGAAATGAGGGATGACCAGGCAATGCCCCTGATGAGGACTGACTTTCCAACCATCCTTTACTGGGAAAAGCCCTGCAGTGAACAGACCCCAGAGCTAATGAACACCAAAGCAGAAAGTTTTCTGTATGACCAATGCAGTTGGAGAAACCTGCCCTGGGCTTAATGCCCTCGGTTTACAAAGTGTCCTCTCGTCTCATGCTCTCTCTCATCAGAGAACCCCGACTTGAAACCCAGGGGGCTCCGTGACCAGAGTTTTGCCCCAGAGCACATAATTGTCTGGACGTCCCCTTCTCCCACCCCCATCCTGGACTCAAGCTTGTCCACCTTGTCCCTCAGGGCAGCTGAATTCCAGTCATGCGCTAGGAGATCAGGGGACTTGCCTCAGTCAGACTCAGAGGGTACCTTCCTGAAGTAGAGAAGCTTTGAGCAAAGAAAGAAGCAAGGGGAGCAGGGGCAAGAAGGACCAGGTCCCAAGGGTAGGCAGAGGCATGATGATCACGTGATCATGGCAGACATAGGGACATGGGGTGGGAGAGATGGTAGGGATAGGGAGGGGGTCTGGCTGTGCCTCCTCTGGGAGGGTCACAGCCACAGCTGTCACCTGCTTCTTCTCTTCTCCAGGTTTTTCTTCGGGGAGTCAACGAGCCCTTAGTCAACAGCCTCAAGCCCATGGTGGTAATTGCTCGGGTAGTTCCCAACTATACCGAGTTTAAGTGAGTCGGAGCTAGTTGTGGAGGGGCGGGGCAGGGGGTTGGGATGGGCGAAACCTCTCCTCCTAAGTTCCCTCTGTGCTCCCCACACACCTCGATCTGAGGCCCTAGTGAGCAACCTGAGCAGACTTCACCTTCCTCTTCCAGAAGACCTTGAGCCCCTGGAAAAGGAATGTGGGGATCTCCCCTGATGTAGGGGAGTCCAGCATGAAGAGCAAGAAGGAGTCTGAGTTAAGGAGGTCAAGAGAGGCCCTTTCCTGCCCAGGGGCACCTCTGCCTCTCCAAAGAAGGCATGCCACTCCAAGACCACAGCCTCACAGCACCTTCTCTGTCAGGTTCAGGGCTTAAGGCTCCTGCCACTCGCTGGTTGTTCCCAAAAGCAGATGACATGAGGCCTCCTGCAGTGGTCATTCACTAATGGGCCCAAACTGCAAGCAGCATAGGCACACTTGGGCACGTGTGTGCACCTTACCCAACAGGTTCCCTTTACCCCTTAAGCATAAGCCAGGATTCCCACAAGTCAGGAAGAACTCTGCTAACATCTTTCAAAGATGAGGTGGGAAGGCAAGGCCCATTTTAAAGGCAGTAAAGCTGATTTACTCTGATGCAGCCAAGGTACATCTCAGGTCCCTACTAAGGGAGCCTGGGAGCTATAGCTATCATCTCCTGACTAAAATTAGATTTCCCAAGGCTTGGGCCAGAGCTCACCAGCGGGTTCCAAGGTCCTGGCCTAAGTGAGGTGGACCACTTCGCTCTCTCCTTCGCCGCAGCCCGGAGTCTAAGTGTGAGTCCCAGCTGTCAGGGTGGCCATGGGTCAGAGAGTGCCAACTACTGTCTTCTTGCCTCTCCAGGGCAAGGCAGGCCAGGCGGGATCCTGCCTCTGTGGGGCTACCCCTCACTCAGATTTCCTTCCCTATCTCATCGCCAATGAACTTTGATGTGCCTCGGATCAGCCAGAATGGGTATCCTCAGGTATGGCTCCTTCCCAACCGTGGCCCCATTCGCTCATTACGGCACCCGCTAGCAACTCAGCTGACTGCTGAGAGGGTCTGCTACACCTCACCGCTGCCCAGGATTGTTCCTGTGTGCTGCCCAGGACCTGCCCTCAGGGCTCCCAGAGATACTAAACATTCACCCAGATCATGTCTAATCTACTAATGAGCCAGCAGGGACGGTCAGAGAGAGCTATGACAAGAAGAGGAGACAACAAACAGGATGGATTCCACCTGTCATGAGGCACCTCAAGTCAACAGTCATGGGGACAGAAATACTGTAGTGTTATCAGGGGCTGGGGAAGATAAAAGAGCAGAGGGATATGGAATTGTGAGTGTCAAACCCTTAGGAGGAGGAGGAGGAGGAGGAGGAGGAGGAGGAGGAGGAGGAGGAGGAGGAGGAGTGCACATGTGTGCATGTGGAGAACAGAGGTCGATGCCAGTGTTTTCCACTTTATTGTTTTTATGTTCCTAAATTTGGGGGTGGGGGAGAGAGGTACTTACATGCCACAGCACAAGTATAAAAGTCAAGAGGTTAACTTGTGGGACTCAGTTTTCTCTTTCCACCTTATGGATCCCAAGGATTGAGCTCAGGTCATCAGACTTGGCAGCAAGCGCCTTTACCCACTGAACTACCTTGCCAGCCCTTCTTCGCCTTATCTTCTGAGACAGAGTACCTCACTGAACCTGGAGCTCACTGACTCAGTGACTAAGCTGGCTGGCCAGCAAGCCCCAGTGACCCTCCTGTCTCTGCCTCTCCGTACTGGGAGTACACGTGCTCACTTTGCCCTGCTTCTCTATACGCGTGCCGAGGACAGAATCCGGATCTCGAGCAAGGTCTTTACAGACTTGGCCACTTCCTCGGCCTCTGTAGTACATGTTTAACCATAGGAGAAGGGTGTTGATGTCTGGATAGTTAGCACAGACAAGCCTTGACCCCTCACCTTGTTTTGGAGACAGGGTCTCTTTCTATAGCGCAGGCTGGCTTCTTACTCTCCATCTACCCCTCCTATCTTCCCAGCCCTGGGAAGACAGGTGTGTGCTACTACGCCAACTTAGTCATTACTTTTTGCTATTTTTCTTTTAATTCATTATCATTGTGTGTGTGTGTATACATAATAGAGAGAGGTGCATCCATACCACAGCACACATGTGGAAGGCAGAGGGCAGATTTATGGAACTGGCTTTATATAGGTTCCAGAGAGCAAACTCAGGTGGCTAGCCTTGACAACAAGCCTCTTCAGCACTGAGCCATTTCACCAGCCATTGGTCTTGATGTTTGATACGGAAGTGATGGTCCAGGGCAGGGCAGTGAAACCATCTATGTAGTATAGAATATAGTATAACCCGAGATGTAGTGTATATTAGGAATGGGCAGAAGGCATATGTTTAAATATGCTGGAGAAGAGGTACACAAGTCGTGGCTGGGCCTGGGAAGTGGCCAGATTGACTGACCTCCTACAGACTGCTCCGCTGAGAGCTTCCTGCACATGACGGAGCAGACATGGAAGGCAGGGTGTTCTTGGAAGTCCCTCCTGACATCTGCCTGCTAAAATTAGAACAAGACACTCTGTTGGAGCCCCGGCTTTCATTTAAAAGACATTGAAAGAAGGCTCAGACACAGGCAGGAGTGATGGTAGGCAGGGAAGGGTGGGATAAAGGGGGATCATAAGGACAGCCTCAAGCCCAAACCAAGCCTCAGCCTGATTTCCCCAGAGTCACCTCACACGTGGCCTTGCATTTGCACAGAAAATTATGAGCCGATCAGCAGCCGTCCCAAGAGGCAGCAGGTACTGCCACCTGCTTTAATGAGTGAGCCTCTCCAGGCTTGACCACTGGCTACCACTACTGCCTAACTCCACATGAGTGGGGGTGGTACTCCTCACCACAGACTTCTCTGGTGCTTCTCCCACATGTGGGACTCAAAGCCAGAGCCCAGCAGTAACAAGACACTTGCTATAAGGCTTCCCAGTACCTAGGCGAGATTTAAAGCTGCACATAACCTGTGCAGAGATGCCCAGGAACCCTCATGGAGAACAACAGAGGGACATGTTGGGAAGAAAAATGGTATCAAGTCAGATGCCCTGGGCTTCGAGAGCACACAGTCCCCTACCCTATCCCTTCTGAGATTCATCTCTCATCTTGCCAGTTGATAGGGTAGGAACCGAATCAGATAATTTCTAAAGCTGGGACCTCTGACATCTTGGAGCACTGTGGGTTTCCCACAAGCCCTTGGGCAAGGGGCTGCCAGACCCAGCAGAGTCTAGCTATGTGGCTTGCTAGCTCTGTGCCCTTTAATAAATCAACAATAGGCCTGTATGATTCTTCCAGACCTATTGACTCGTACCTGAACAGGCTGCTAGAACACAAAGGCTAAGCCAGGCTAAGAGTCCCTTCTGTCCCCTTCAGAGCTTCTCACCCTGAAAGCAGCCTTATCATTGCACTTGATGCTGAAACCCCACACAAACCCCAGTTAGATGGCCTATCTACTGCCCTACATCATAAGTAGCCTACATGCTGCCAGGGTAGCTTTAAAGACATGATCTCTAACATCTAGCAATGACTATTTTAATTTGGGCATCTTGCTGCTCCTAGGAGCTCCCAGACTTCTGGCACAGGTAAGATCCAGGGATAATGAGGAGCTTGGGTTTTTATGAGAAACTCGTAACTAATCCTGCCTACTTCTACCAACCAACCCTCTCTCGTCTCCTTGGCCAAAAATCAGATCACAAGCACTTCTTGGAGCCAATCACCAAGGGGTGGTGGTGGTAATGGGCTCTGACGGACGTGCTGATAGCCTAAGCTAGCAGGTGTGAAGAGAAGGGGCACCTGGATAAGAAGGCTCTCTCCACCTTTTGGTGTGAGGCTAGGATATACCGGGACACCCTCAGTCTGTTCCGCTCCTCTCCCAGCCTGGTGAAGATGGCAAAACCTGGGCTCTGATCAGCCAAGGGATAGGCTAGACATACCTGGTTGGACACAGGTTTGCCTCCTGGACCCACCTGCTTGCTCCTGCACTTCCCACGGCCTGCAGAGTTAGGACAGAACCCTCAAGAAGGAAAACAGCCCCTGTGCCCACCATCCCTTTCTGACCCGGCCCTACAACCATCTTGCCAAGCTCTCAAGTTTCCCATCACCCTGGACTCACTCCGGTGCTGGCTGCCTTTCCTGCCTGGTCCATTGCAGCAGCCTCTGTGATGCAGCCTCGCTCAGTTGTTCCCTGAGAAGCAAGCAAGGGACACCTTTCCCTGAACTCCGTGCTTCCCTCGAACCCCTCATCCCCTCACACAGAAGACCAAGCCCCCATTAGCTATGCTGCTCACCCAACCTCAGGGCTCATTGCTCCAGGTCTCACCCAACCTCGGGGAAGACCTCAGCCAGCATTCCCTGCGCCTGTCCCCTGTCACCTCCAGCCTTGGCTTCAGCCATCAGCTCTTCCCTGTGGCTCCTATAATAATTTGCTCAGGCCCCTACATGATGGCAGAAACAGGTGGGTGTTTATTTACATGCATATATGTGCTCTATGCTCTTAGAAGATAGGCTCCAGGAAGGGGCGGAGTCAGTCTCTTGTTCTCCTGTGGTCCCTACAATACCCTACAAGTGTCTGTCATGGCATCCCAGGTGATGATTGCTGAGTTTGGTCAAACTGAACTTTTTTTTTGCCTTCTAACAAAATATTCATTGTCTCCTTCAACCTTGCAAACTGTTGGCTTTTCAAAGTGTGGACACAAGCCATCTGACAGAAAAACTAGGTCCCAAAGAGGGGAAGGGACCTGCTGTTACCCAAACAATAATCTTAACCTGGTCCCTGGACCCAGAGCCAAGGGTCTTAGCTTGCTGGAAGCCCCAGCCAGCACAACACGCTAGCAGCTCTTCCTCCCAGAGTGACTCCACTGTGCCTGGGCAGAACAGACAGCAGTTACTGAGGTAAGAGTGAGGGTAGCTTCAGAAGAAATAGGAGGAGGACAAGGGACAAGGGCCCACAGAATGAAGGCTCTGTCCCCAGGGAAAGCAGGTCTGCCTCAGTGGCAGAGGGTTAATGGCTTTTCTGAAGATCACAGCTGAGGGTTAATCAGATTCCTTAATTCCAAAGCCCACCGTAGCCTTTCCCATTAGCATCTTTGGGCCATGTCTACCCTATGCCCACCCCACCCCCTCACCCCTGCACAGCATTAAGGATCAGCCAATAGCACCTTTACTTTCACAAGGCTCTGAAAACAAATTGTTATTTAGCCCTGAGTCCTACACGCGCTCGTGTGTGTGTGTGTGTGTGTGTGTGTGTGTGTG
>NC_034599.1:52951461-52967423 GCF_900095145.1 Mus pahari | reverse complement strand
AGAGAGAGAGAGAGAGAGAGAGAGAGAGAGAGAGAGAGAGAGAGAGGAGAGAGAGAGAGAATACTAGTATGATTCACCCTCCCCAATTCTAGGTATGAAGGGCTTTCTCCTGGGAGACTTACCCTGGGAACCCATTCAGGGAAAGAGCTGTCCCTCATTGTGCAGGCAGCCACTTACCATCTCTTGCCCTGTAGAATCCATTTAGATCTGTTAATAAGTCCCAAAGCAGACAGCTAGCATCCATTAAAGAACCCTTTCCCAGGATAGGGGCAACAAATGAGGCAGGCAGCAGGAAACTGAGTCACAGTCCCTCCTCCCTGAGGGCCCCAGAGCCTGGCAGCTAGCCTAGGCAATGTGGCTACCTTCTTCTGATACCCAGGAGAAGGGAATGACTCTGGGGGGGGGGGTCACAGTGTGGGAATTAATTCTGAGAAATCAATACCAAGTCCCACAGAGCTTATGGCTGGCCTCGGTGGCCTAGGCTGCTGACCAAGCAACTTCCACCATGACATCTTAGGGATGTGCCCATTGACTCCAGCCACTGCCTACTGTTCAGGAACATTTGTCCACGTGTTCACCACAAACCATCTCCTTGGGAACAGGGAAAGATTATCAGCTCAGCCTTGGGCAAGACTCCTGAGGCCCAAAGCAAGCCCGTTAGTATGACAGACATGAGGGCTCTGTCCCATCAGAAGTAGGTCTACACTGATATCCCCCCATTTAGCATCAGTAACTCCTGGAGTGTTTGTGTTGACCTTTTCCTGTGATTGTTAATCCCCTCGAGGAAGCAAAAGGTAGGACCACCGCCACTGTTGCTGACAGCCCCTGGCTCAGCATCGCTTCCTCCCAGCAGGGCTCCACTGGGAGCAGGCAGCCTCACTGAGGCCATGCAGGGCTCTATGCAAGAGTTACAGGCTGGGGGGCTGGTGATATGGCTCAGTGGGTAAGAGCACCCGACTGCTCTTCCGAAGGTCCGGAGTTCAAATCCCAGCAACCACATGGTGGCTCATAAGCATCTGTAACAAGATCTGACTCCCTCTTCTGTAGTGTCTGAAGACAGCTACAGTGTACTTACATATAATAAATAAATAATTAAATAAATAATTCTAAAAAAAAAAAAAAAAGAGTTACAGGCTATTCTCCCACCTTCCTATTTTTGTGGGTTCTGGGCTTTCCCATGAGTTCCAGCCTCCAGGGTCCTTCACACATGCTGAGCTCTGTGTCACCTCCACACTTGGTCCACACTTCTTTTCATCCGTCCACCAGAAGCCCCCTCCTCCTCTTTCACTTTGCCACGCCTTCCAGCCTCCTCTGGGATTAGTCAATGCTGTCACAGTTTGTCTTCCAAGCCTTCTCCATGCATGTGCCCATCTGCTGACTGTCAGTAAAGCCAGATAAACCCAGGGTCTGAAATCTGAAGCCCCGTGTGGCCTTCTGAGTGTGCATGGAACAGAAAGAGGATGTGAAAACAGTACACACATCTAGCAAGTACCCTAGAGCATGGGAACTCTTTCACTGAACAGTTACCTCGGGTATTTGTGCTTAGAAAATAGTCTGGGATGCAGAGGGATGTGCAAAGAGCACCCAGCTCAATGTTGTCATAGATTTAAAATAAAAATATTTTTAAATGGGTCGGCAAAATGTCTCCGAGGATTAAGACACCTGCTGCCGACCCTAACAATCTGAGTTTGATTACCCAGAACCTAACACGTGATGGGAGGACAGAGAGCTAACCTGTGCAAGTTGTTCTTTGACCTCTGCATATGTAATGTGGCACGGGTATGCTTGTATGCACACACACATACACACATGCATGCACACTCATGCACACACATGTGCACACACATTTACAGGCACACACATATACACATGTACTATATTCATGTGCACGCGTGCATATACTCACATGCCCACACACACACACACACAAATTACAAACTTGAAAAGGACAACTCAGGGAAGTTGGACAGGACAAAGCATCATCTAGAGAAAGTGGGTTCCGGTTTGGGTCTTATACAATCCAGGCTGGGCTCGATCTCTCAACATAGCTGAAGTTGTCTTCCAATTCTTTATATGACCCAAGTTATCCCAGATCTCCTAATCCTCCTGCCTCCACCTCTCAAGTGCTGGGATTACAGGTCAAGGCCACTAAACACAGAGTATCTTGAAGTTACTGAAGTCATCAGTGGTGCGAGTTTCTTGAGACTCCAGGTAAGCTTTAGGTTTAAGTGGGAAATAGCAGAATGATAATTATATATATAAAATATACACAGAGAAAATTAGAACAGTATTGAGTGGTTGTCTTAATGTAAGAATTTAGGAGTTTTCCTGTATGTATGTATGTATGTATGTATGTATGTATGTATGTATTTTTGACTTTTGATAACTGAGACAAACACTTGGGGCAAGTAAGGGACACATGTACAACCAAATCTGAAAGAAGGCATGACCCACATCTGTTCTCACTCTTCCAGCTGTCCAAGCCTGGGGGACCCCCAGAGCAGCCCTTGTGGAACCAGTCCTTCCTCTTCCAAAGCCGAGACGGAGCCACCAGTTTCTCAGAGAACACAGCCCTGGTGCTGGAATATTACCCCTCTGCCTCAAGTAAGTCCCCAGTATCCCATCAGGACAGAATTCATCAAGAGAGTCTGGTGAAGGGATGTTTGGGCCACCTGCCTCTGTCTCCTGCAAGGACTGCCTTAGGGCCTGCAGGAGCCAGAAAGCCCCCAGTGCAGGCAGTCCCTAGGGCAGCTGTAGAGCACAGGCCAGGACTCGTGGGCCAATCCCTATCTGGATAGCATATGTGTCCCTCAGTGAGGAGAGAGTATACAGGAGTATGCGGCAGAGGAAACAGCTGATCCCAAGTCCCAGTCTCATAGTCTAAACTGAGGCATACACTCACCCAGAGGACAGAGACAGGGCAACCCAGAAAACTATCAATGGATATAGAATCTGCTTAGAGTTCATGCTGAGCTGATAAATCTCTGGAGAACCAAAGAGGCAGTGTGTGTGTGTGTGTGTGTGTGTGTGTGTGTGTGTATAAGGGAAACAGGAGGCAGGGAAGTAGAGTCATTGGAAACCCAGAGAGCTACATGTCCATAACCAAGGACGGAGCCTGGGGAATACGTAAAAACCCATCTAAGAAGCTGGGGCAGTGGAACGGGTAGTCACTGGCAGGACCTGATTTGGCCTGTCCTCACACAGTGCAAAGCAGTGAGCCATGGACCCTCAACCAGCCCCTGGGTGTCTCAGTGTTACCACTGAAGTCTCGTCTATACCACAAGATGTTGACAGGAAAATGCTTGCAAGGGCTGCAAGTGGAGCGGCTTCCCATCATCGTAAGTGCCTACTGTTTAGCTAGTCCCCCACACGGCCCCCTCCCACCCCTACCTCCATGGTCACATCTATAAAAGGGAATATGGCTTTTGGCGGGGGGAGTTGTTAGATAGGGTTTCTCTGTGTAGCCCTGGCTGTCCTGGAACTCAGATATCAGACTGCTTCTGCTTCCCAAACGCTAGGATATAAGGCGTGCGCCTCCACCATCCAGGTAAATGTAGCTTCTTAGCAGCCTCTCTCAGGGCACCCAACAATGAAGTCTGCAAGTGTGAGGAGCCAAAGACGAGTCTCAGCTGTGGAGGTGGGGAGCTCGGGCTTTCACAGACCTGTGTCCAAGGCTTTCCCTACCCATCTTCCTACAGGACCTGGGACAGATGACAACCTCCCAAGACCTCATTTCTCATCTCTATCCACACATCCAGGACACAGAAAGCAGAGGGTTATACTCAGGGTCTAGAGACAGACAGACAGACAGAGTTCAAATTCTGGCTTCACCACTTACCTACTTTTATGGGATTATAGTTCCTGCTGTGGGAAAAATACTTAGTGTTGGGCCTCAGTTTTCTTATCTATAAAACAAATACACACACACACACACAGAGAGAGAGAGAGAGAGAGAGAGAGAGAGAGAGAGAGAGAGAGAGGAGTGCTTGCTCACCTGATTGCTATGGGATTTGGTCAGAAAATACATAAAGCATTTAAAATAAATTCTCAATAATGTCAGGCCTGGTAGCACAGGCCTGTAAATCTGTAAATTATGGAATTAAGTTTTAAAATGGAAACTTAGAGGCTTTTCTGGGCTACAGGATGAATTTGAGACCAGCCTGGGGACCTTAAACATATAAATAATAAATAAATAGTTAAGTAAAAATAAAATAAAATAACCAAGACTTGGAGTGTAGTTTTAGTGGAAGAACACTTGTCTACTGTGCAAGCTTGCAAGAGGCCAAAGGTTCGATCTACATTGGAAAAATACGGGGAAAACCGTATCATTATTTTATCATCTTTTAAATTTATTTTTCTTTATCTTTTTGAGACAGGTTCTCAGGTATAAGACTTGCTATGTAGCCAGTGATAACTTTGAGCTCCCGGTCCTCCTGCCTCCACTTACCCAGCGCTGGGATCACAGGCATGTGCCGCCAGCATCAGTGTCTATTTCTGAGTCACCATTTCCCTAAATACTTCTGACATAGCAGCAAGCAGGAACTTCTGCTCTGCCAGAAGATGAGTGTGGATGTGCCAGTCAGGTGCGAATGGAGTGAGAGAGCCGCATGGAAGCGGGGCAGGAACAGGCAGAAGGCCAGCTCTGGCATCTCACCCACACCCTTTGGTACCCCTCCCTCGTCCTGGAGAAGCCAAAACAAGAGGTGGTGGAGCAGAGGCCGGCCTGCAGCTGACCTGGTCATGTGGACTTACTGCGCCTTCTCCTCCCCAGGACACCAACCTAAAAACCGTCAATGGAGAAGCCCCCTCGGTGAACCTCTCCTTCCAGCTGATTTCCTCTGAGGTAAGGGTGGTGGCCTGGGATGGTCAGACATGTGTCAGTTCCCATAACCCCCTAAGTGGGTGACAATATCCTTCACAGGTGCTAACCCTCAGGGCCTGGGGCCAAGGAGAAGGAAGAGTCCCGTGGTTCAGTTGAAAGCTCTGAGGGGATTAGAGGCCCAGGAAGTCAGGCAGAATGCTGAGACTAGAACAAAGGGAAAGAACAAAGGGCCACAAAGACCCAGGTCTCTTTCTACCCCAACCTAACCTAACCCATACCTGCTTAACTGGGGAGGTGGGGGTCAAAGTTCCATGAGGGTGCCAGAGGAGATCAGCCCCTTCCTGTTGGATCACGCAAGACCCCTTTCCTAGCCCCCACCTCTATATCGCATAGCATAGCAGCAATCAAAATGTCAGTAAACAGGCTACGTTCTTTTCTATAATCTGAGGACCAATGTAATCCCAAATTCCTCTGGGGGTGCTGGCAGGAGCCAGTCCCTTGCAGTGCAGGACTAGTGGCCCACATTTTTTGCTGGCTGCAAGCCAAGGTGCTCTCAGCTCCTGGAGACCGCCCACATGCCTTCTTACCATGGTCCCTGTACTGTGAAGCCAGCAGGCACAGCTAGTCCCCAGCACACTTTGAAATTCTGACTTTCTCTTCTGTTCAGAAGACAGAAAAGACTCTGTGCTTTTAAAAGAACTGGATCATCATGTCTCGAGGTCTGCTGTGCCATGGAACCCAACAGAACCATGAAAGTGACGGCTTTCTATTTGGCAGTTCTAAAGATTTAGGTGTGGGGATCCGAGGACCCATTTTAGGATCGTGCTTTCCACAACTTAGTCCAAGTAGAAACACTGTCAGGGCCAGCCGTGCCTGTTGAGTGGCCATTGCCGTACCCCAGCCAGCTCCACTTAGGCCAAGCCCAGCTTTGACATTGGTCACAGCTCTGGTGTACCTGACAGCTTCCTACTGAAACTTCTCCACCTCCCTCTCTGATACTGGGGTGTGGGCAACTTGACTCTGAGCCCAGGAAATGTTTAAGAGCTGATTACGAGCTAGTCTACTCTTTCTAGCTTCTCAGGCCAAACAGCTGTGGAGTAGTTCAGGGTTTTGGGTCCTTTCCCGTGAAGAACATGAGAGATCCACGCTGTTGGGCCTGAAATGAATATCTGAGAAGAAGACAAGGTGAAATCCTCAGCCCCTCGAAGACCCTCCTCACTGCGGTGTTCACTACCATCCTCTCCAGATCCCTCAGTCCCTGCTCATGGAACCCATGCATATACGTACCCCTAAATCAAAAGCAAGAACAAGAAAACCCAGAGAGAGGAGTCACAGAAAGCAAAAGATCCAGGGCTACAGAGGTGGCTTAGGTCTGCCAACCTGAGGTGGATCCTCGAACTAATGTAAGGGTAGAGGGAGAGGACTGATTCCACAAAGCTGTGCTCTGACCTTTATGTACCACACACACACATACACACACACACACACACACACACACACACACACATACACCAAACATGCACACACTAAACATGCACAATAACTAAAATTGTCAATTAAAAATGTTTTTTTTAATCCTAAGAAAGGAAAACTGGGAAATACAACATCTCTCCCAGAGTATTCTAGCCTTCAAGGGCCTTCTCAGGGCCTAGGGTTTGTCATAGTTATGGCCAGTCTCTTGCCATCTCCCTCTGCCTTCTGCCTTCTGCCTCGCCCCAGAACATATGCACCCTGCAACCACAAGAAGGAGAGAGAGCTGTGTCCCTGGCCAGGAGTCTGGTAGGGCCAGACAGGCAACAGGCAGGTGGGTAGGACATGTCCCCTGTTGCCCAAAGGCTGGGCACAAAGGTCTCCAGTGATGAATTATTCACTGGAACTGTGCTAAGTGCAGAATTAATCCCTTTCCTTCCAGCTGGCGGCCTCACTAAATTATCCCTCCAAGTCATGCGGGAAAACGCTGCCGAATTCATTTAGCTGCTGAGTGTTTTGATCTCCCCCTTTCTGTAGCCCCCTTCCCCTGGAGGTGGGGTGGAAAAAAAAAAACAACCTCTTAGTAATGGATTTCTAAGAAGAAAGAAAAAGAAAAGAGACCAAGATAAGGTGTGTACCAGGAAAAAAAATTGCTAGCAGAAATACAGAAGAGTATCTGAGAATTTGTACACTGAGGTTCTACACACATCTACATGTTCATGCAGCCACACATGAGTGTTTGCACAGGGGCCATCATGTATGCACAGATATGCACGTGCACACATCTCTTCCATTGTGCATGCATTTAATGCATGTGTGCACATACATCCAAGTATGTGAAATGACAGACGTTGGCACACACATAATCTCTCTGTAGCACAGCTGTTCCTTGGTGACTCCATCTGAGAAGTGACCAAAAAGTGACTCACTTTGATTCTACAATGTTGAAGAACAATTTAGGGAGGTGACTGCTAGTGCTGTTGCAAACAGACTAATAATTTGTCAGGTTCTTGTAGCGGTGACAGCCACCTCTTCATCCTGATTATACAGGTCTAAGTTGCATTTCCTACATGCCAGACACTGTCCAGGTCAAACATTTCACCACATGACCTTGTGGATTGAAGAGTGGGCATGCCCTGTGGCTATAAAGCCCATGCACCTCAAGGTACATTGATTCAGTTCATTTTGGACATGGCCCTCACCTAGTGTAGACACAGGCCCTCTTTTGCTATCTTCCCACTAAGGGTTAAAAGAAGAGTGTTGAAAATTGGTTATGGAGTCAGGTGATGATTCAGGTAAATCTAAAAGGGTCCTCTCCTGTACCCCCATCACTTTAAAAGCATCATTATCCCCCCACACCCTCAAACATGCACCAGCTGTGCTGGGGTTAAGGGTTAGTACATTAAACAAGGCCAAGAAAAAAGAAAAAGTTCTTCCCTTCACAGAGATCAGGAATGAAGAATAGAATGAACGTGAAGGTTTATGAGCAGATACCAGTTCATAATGTACACACAGCCTCATGACCCTTGAGATGGTAAAATCCAGACTCCCTAGAAAGGCAGTTTGGCATCCCCAAGGAAATAATCCCTGACTGAAGTTGGAGCTTAGCTTCTGTGAGAAGTCAGGATCTCTCCACTGTAATGTTCCCCTTTAGAGGAGGCTGCAGCTTTGTGGTCCATGCTGTGTTTCTCCATGCCCAGCCTCTGGGCCCGCCATGGCAGAGTCAGAACAAGGACTGCCCATTCATTTCTCTCAGGACAGCCTACAAACTCCAGGAGTTACCACCAGGAACAAAGTACCAGAGTCCTGTGCACACTCCAGCTGCCCTAGGGGAGCTTGAGATAACAGGTGTCTTGGGACACCTGGCCTACACAACTAACAAGTTCATCCTAGGGTAACTCCTCATAAGTAGCCAGAAGGGCCATAGAGAGGAAGTGCTTCCAGTCTGACGGTAGAAGATTCTACACTGGCTGTTCCAGTGCCTTAGACGCCTGGTAAATGCAGTCCGCTGTACCCATCATTTCTGTACCACCCAGTCTCAGAGCTCAGAGACAAGAATGTGGTGGGATATCTAAAAAGTGACAGCAGAGGTGTCTCTCAACAAATCCTGGACAGGAACAGCCTCAATCACATCCACCCTGTCCTCTCCCCTTGCTTTGTCATGACAGGGAGCTCACTCACCTTAACAGCAGCCCCTCCCCATGACACAGCAGCTGATTCTGAGAGAGAGAATCCCTCCCCTCACATGGAGACCCCCTGACTCCCGCGTCTCCCCTTGCCCCACGCTCCTGGCTTAGCTCTCTGTGGCTGCAGCACGCCCTGACAAGCCTGCATGGTGTCATCAGCCAGCAGGCATGTTGACAGATTGATCAGCTAACACAGTCTGCTCTCTCAGTGATTGGCAAGCATTATCTCTAGTTTGGGATACTGTGCTTCAGAGGGGGTTGGTGGTGGTGGAGGTGTGGGGGCGTGGTCACCCTGATGTATTACTTCCCCGGTAGGAGTTCACTGCCTCTGGTGATCTGTCTAAAGCTGGAGCTGTATGTGGAGGAGAGCCTGAGCAAATACCTGTAGATCCATAAACTAGAACACACACACCAGGTCCTCTCCTCCACGAAACCAGTTAAAGGGGACTTTAGAGGAGCCGTAGGCACTGAGAATCCATGATGAGCCCACGGCTACTCCACAGACACAGGGGAATCAACCTTTGGTGTACTGTTTCTCCCTTCTGATCTCAGTGTTTTCTCTTTGAAGAGGAGGATGTGTTGTCTTCCCCCCCACCCCACCCCAAGAGGCTTTGCTTCTCCAAACAAGGCCTTCTTGTAATAACCCCACCACATCTAGGGTGCCTTCCAGCTTGTAGGCAGCCTCTTTGAAGTGCAGCCCAAGGTGAGCCATTCTCCCTCAACTGACCCTGCTGTGCACGAGGTGTTCATTGGGCTTGTTTTGGCCTCTGCCATGAAATGCGCTCCCCTATAAGTGAGGCAGGGAAGCACCTGGGTCAGCGCCACTTCCTGGATCTTCTCTGAGCTTTCCTTTCCTCATCTGTAGAGGGAGTTGTAGCCTTAGGAACTCAGGAAGGTAGCAGGTGCTGATGAAGGAGCCGGGGCCTGTGCTGGGACCCAGAGCAGGGTCCTGCAAGCACCCAGGAAGGGAGCTCTCAGCATATTGGCCAGAGCTGCTGACAAGCATACTGAGTTCAGGGATGGGGGCAGGGCCTTGGGATAGGGGAATACCAGAACCCCAGTAATCAATCACTCAGCACCTGCCCCTCGTGACAGCTGCTCCACCAGCTCTCTGCTCATGCAGATATCAAAACGCCTTGTCAAGGGATGAAGATAAACATCACCAGTACTGCATTTATTTTCACAGCAATTTCCGCCGTGTGTGTGTGTGTGTGTGTGTGTGTGTGTGTGTGTGTGTTCCATAGCATGTGTGGAGGCTGGAGGACAACTTGCAGGAGTCATCTCTTCCCTTTCTTTCCATCCATTATGTGGGTCCTAAGGATGAAACTCGGGTTGTCAGACTTAGCATTCAGCACTCTTACCTACTGAGCCGATTCTCTCTCAGCCCTCACAGAAAACTTCCTGAGAATGAAGAAATGAGAAAGGTGATTATCTATGCCTCCAGAGGTCAAATTTGCTAAATTTCCTCATATACCCTGACTAGAGCTGGAACTATGGGAAAAAAAATAGATACATAAAGACCTGCTTCTGGGTCTTAGACCAAGATCAAGGCTGCTTCCAGGCACAGGTGATTCAGGAGGCCTGATGTGGGCTCATCTCTAATTTATCACCAGCCTCAGGCCCATTGTTGCCTTGAGAACGTGAGCCTGCAATGCCCTTCAAGAAATAGTGTCCTAAGTCGGATGCCAGGAAGGCCGAGGAGCCTGGAGGTTTGGAGTCTCCTCTGTGCTGTTCTTTTTACAAGCCAAATGCATAATTTGTTGGTTGAAGACAAGAGAAGAAAGGAAAAATGGAGTAGAAGCTCCTAGGAAAACAAACAAACAAACAAAAAAAAAAAAAAAAACAAAAACCACTTCTAAGAAAGTGAGAGCTGACCTAGGGATTCTCCCAAATCAAGATCAGACCACTCTTGCCTAGTCCTCCAGCCAAACCAAATGGATCCCTAGTCCAGCCAGGATCATGCATATATGACTTCCTTAGCTACTGATTTGGGCCCTGACCTGTACCTAGCAATAAAGCATTCCAACAACGACTCACCTGTGCTACTAAGCATCCAGCGTGAGATGCTACTTTGAGCCATACAAAGGCAGGGGACGTGTCACCCCAGAGGCATGCTTCATAATTTTAGTGGCTTGGAAAGTGGGAAAGTGGGGGTGTATTCAGGGCCAGCATGACCAATGACATGGAGGTGTAAGTACCCACAGCCTGAGGGGCGTACAGATGCTGTAGTGAGCATGGACCTTGGACTTGTATGTGGGACCCAGATTCTGGAAGAGCCACTCAGATGCTCAAACCTGCCACAGCTGCAGCTCTCAGGATGCCACAAATGAGGCTGGCCGCATGCAAGGGAGGCAAGCCCTCTTGAAGAGGCCTGCTGTCTGAGCCTGGCCTACAGCTGAAGAGATAAGAACCTACAACTGCAGCCACAGGAAATGACAAAGCAGTGGCTGATTGGGGAGCCACTGCACAGGGCTCATTATGGTGCTTGCCAGCGGGTGAGCCACCCTTATCAGGGAGAAAATTGTATCAGGCCTCCTGAATTACTAGCGATTGGAAGCAGATTTCTTGGGACGCACTTTGTTAGATACCTAATGAGCGGGATACAGGAGAGCAGAGCCCTAAGCCTGGCCGGGCGGGGGACAAATGTCTTTGTTAAACAGAATTTGTCAGTTTCCGCTCCAGGCTCCCTGGGGAGGGTTCAGGGCCAGCTAATTGAATTAAGAGCCTGTGTTCCCCACCAAGAAAGCTCAAGGCGGGGACGAGAGGTGGGCTGGCCGGAAGGCGGGCGCTTTCAGCACCGCGGACAGCAGCTGCACCCGAGTTGCTTTGTAATTGCCAGTGCAAGCAGGAGCTGTTGCATTTTGCATGCCCAGGGATCTAGGGGATGAAGTAGGGAGGAGGGCAGCAGAGGTGTGGAGAGTAGGGAGGGGAGACAGGTGACCTAAGATGTTGCCAGCCTGGAATGCCATTGGCCCAGCCAGTCTCAACAGACCCCACTTTGCTGCTGGACATCTCCCATCGTGCTTCTCACGTGGTGTGCAGCTGCTGGCACAGCACAGGGGCTGCTGGGTTGGGTGCTGAGTCTGAGCTGGTGCGTGGCCGTGCATCTCTTTGAGCTTTCAAAGTCAGTCCCCAATTACAGCCCTAATGAAGCAGGATCTGGTGTCACCACGGAGCTACAGACTGAGGGGCCACTTGTCAGCCCCACGCTGCCCCAGCAGGCCTGCCAAACAGAAAAGCAAATAAACAAGCCTGTGGGGTGAGCAGGCAGAAAAGAACCAAGCAAGCAGAGCCAGACAGGCCTGACTAGGCAGTTCATCCACATGGTTCTGCTCTCTCTTGCCCTCCAGCAGCCTGCCCCCTCCTCCTCTGTCAGCCTTCCCTCCTCCCCAGTATACTCCCCTGCCTAGCACAGGAGACTTGGAGGGGGATGAATTCACTATTCTGGACTGAGTGTCCCATCTTTAATTTATCTTTTTATGAAATTAAAAGAATTTGCACATAGTATCAGAATCTGTCTAAAAATATCTGCCAAGTGTGTAACTCTGACCCAAAAACATGAGTTCCACATCACTGAGCTGGTCTCGCTGCTCCTGAGACCATCCAGGATGGACAGCAGGGAGACAGGCTGTGGGGGAGGTGACTCCCTCAGCAATTGTCCTTGCTCTCTGTAATGACTGGGGCACCTCTGGAGACCTCTTTTGATTTCATTACTCCTACTTCCTCCTCTAACTGGATTAGATGGCAGTCTATGAAATCCAGGGCATTGAGATTGGCTTTCTGCCTGGAAATGAGGAGAAATGTCATTACAGGTCCTGAATCAGCATCTTACCCACGCTCGGCCCACCTGGTCACTAGGGAGGTGGTCTTTGCCCCGGGTAGTTATTCCTTATTTTCCTACCCCCACCCCCACCCCAGCACACACCTATCATTTCATCCAATAAGCATGTCATAGCTACCCCTTTCCAGTCTGATGTCCAGCATTTTTAAGATTCATTTTACTCTATGTATATGAGTATTTTACCTGCATATACTCTTGCCATATATGCCTAATGTCCATAGACGTTTAAAGAGGGCACCAGACCCCTGAACTGGAATTACAGGTGGCTGTGGGCCCCCATGTAGGCCCTGGGAATTGGGACTAGAACCCAGATCCTTTGGAAGAGCAGCCAGGGCTCCTAACCTCCGGATCATGTGTTCAGAATCTCTAAGTAGGAGACAGATGTGGAACTTTTCCTTATCCAAACATTCATTCAGAAAACCTCAAACTGTGTGGCCTGGATGCTGCACTGGGCACTTCTGGGGCATTGAAGACTGTGTCATTTGGGACATCTAAGTGAATCCTGCCCCCCCCCCCCGAAACAGGAACAATGAGGCAAAAAACAGAGCTAATGTTCACAGATTTAAAAATATGCAGCATCCGACCAATGGTGTGCTGAAGCCGTCCTTGGGTCACTCACTAATGCATCCCTCTTCCATTCCAAGAGCATTTTGTTTTGTTTTGTCTTGTCTTTCAGTTTTTTTGAGACAGGGTTTCTCTGTGTAGCCCTGGCTGTCCTGGAACTCACTTTGTAGACCAGGCCGGCCTCAAACTCAGAAATCCACCTGCCTCTGCCTCCCAAGTGCTGGGATGAAAGGTGTGCGCCACCACTGCCCGACTAGCATTTTGTAGCCTAGAATATCCCAGGTGATTCCTTTAATGTGTGGGTGGCATAAGGTCTGACATAAGCATGTAAGAGTCCCGTTACTTTTCTGAACCCCAAATTGTATAACACATAAAGAAATCATTGTGAACACCTCAGTGTTTGAACACAGAGTCTCAGTTTACCTAGTCCAGGTGTGTCCGTTTTCATGGAGTGAAGTACTCCAGTTGTTTAGAGGCAGGCACTGGGGTACCTGGAGCCCTGAGCATGTCCCTCCCATTTAGCCTTGTGCCCATGGCTCTGTTTGCTTCTAGCAAACACTGCCCAGTGAATAAGTATGTCTGCAATGAGGCTGAGCGAGGAGGATTCCAACAGCTAACACAGGATGAGAGCGGGCCCCCTTCGAGGCCTCCGCAACCCTGCATCTCGAGACTGTGTGATGCTTCAGGGCAGATGGTAGACCTAACAATGGGTTTCACACAAGTTTTCCTTAGTTAAAAGAATCGTTGCATCTTTATTTATCTTGCGTATGTCTGTGCGCATGTCCACATGTGCCATGGTGTATGTGTAGAAGTCAGAGGACAACTTGCAAGAGATAACTTTCTCCTTCCACCACAAGGGTCCCAGGGATCAAACTCATGTCTTCAGGCTTGGCAGCAAGCACCTTTACCTGTGGAGCCATTCCACCAGCCCCAAACAAGAAAAGACCACTGATACACATCCTTAAGTCCAAGGAGCATGAAGTCTTGTTAGAAAAACAAACAAAAATAGGAAACAAGCTTAGAACCACAGAACAATGTGGTAAAATATATATATATATATATATATATATATATATATATATATATATATATATATATAGAAAAATATAGAAAGACATAGGACTAGAAGAACCCCAAAAACCCTTGACCAAGAGAAGGCAGAGGCCCAGGGATTCCCAAGAGGAGGAAGAAGAGGAAGAGGGAAGTCAGGAAGAAGAAATGTTCACCAAAGTGCACAGAGAGACACTGTAGGGATCATCAAACTGACTGATAACAGAGGAGAGATAGAGAAGGGGTCAAAAGAATGGGATGCTTTAGAAGTCATCTCTATTGATGTGTACTTATTGAGCACCTACGGTGAACAAGACACTAGGGATAGTAGTAATATCCCTCTTCAGATGAAAGTTAAATCGTGTGACTACTGGGAGAAGGCAGAGAGAGTCAGTAAGTAAACCCACTGTTTGAATTGCATTTTCATAGAGTAGGTACTGTGAACACTGTAAAATGCTATGCAAGTGGGCTTACTTTGGAGTTGGGGGTAGCTTCTGTGTGAAGGGTAAGGCTGCTCCTAAAAGATTGCACATGGGCAAGACCCAAATGATGGTACGGAGACAGTTGTATGAGGATCTCTGGGTGGAGAAAGCAGCAGATGCAAAGGCTCTGAAGCAGGGACTCACTGGGTTTGTTGGAGAAACTGCAGGGCACTGCAGCTAGGACCCAGTGAGCAAGAGGCAGGTGGCAGGGAGTGTGCACAGAGGACAGTCATGCAGGGCCTCCTGAGACATGCTGGGAAGCTTGGAGTAGAGCAGGCACCATGGAAAGACAGGTTCAAAGTCTCTCTCCATTTTTCTAGAGGCCAGAAAACTTCTTGACACTAAACAACAGCAAGGCTCTGCCCACCGTCAACCCCAAGATCCTAGATGAGAATCTGGGTGCCATCCGTGAGTCCTGGTCCATGAGCTCCTTAGACTCCGCTCAGGAGACGGAGGAGCTTCAGCCCCGTGACGTGGTGAGTGCTCCCCTAGGACACAGAAGACTCGGGATGAGGTAATGAGAAGGGAGGCTCAAAAGCCACCGCTGGGGATGGGCTCCCCAGGCAGCAAGTGGATGGTCCCTCTGGCACACTCTACATGTGAGTCACCCCCAAAGTAGGAGAAGGGAGGTGTGACTCCCTTTCACATTTCTTCGCCTCTTGGGTAGACTCTCATGGGATTTATGAGAAATTTCTGTAATGCCTGCTCAGTCATGACCAGTTCAGGCCATGTCTCTTAGGCCATGGGAAGACCCCAAGAGATTCTGTTACTTGTAAAAGGAGCAGTTGAGATGCACATAAAACAAACAAACAAACAACCACTATTTTCAGGCACAGGGTCTGTGTCTTTGATGTTAGAACCTGGCCTCAGGATGGGTCACTTCTGAGTCTCAGCCTCTTGGTACAGACAGCAGAAGAGCATACTCCCCAAATGACAGCCCAGCTGAGGTCCCTAGTGGAGGCGCCATCCCCCCAGGTAATGACCATGAGTGATTCCATGTATGATTTTCTACAGCCCTGCGCAGGAGATCCCATGAGCAAATCCTGCTCGGAAGATTCCAAGGAAAGGCCCTAGGCAAAGCCACCGATCCAACCCTCAGGTCTCCTCCTGTGAGGACTTGCCCTTCTCCACTGACAGTCTCCTCATCCACCCTTGACACATGGCACCTTTCTGAAACAGTCCATCAGATGATAGGAAAGGCTACAGTCTCTGCTGGGTGTATCCAAGAGGTCCCTACCTAGAGCACCTTCCCCAAGAGCAGAGCCTTCCTGGCCAAGGAACAGTTCTCAGGAACATTTCTGGCTCACACCTTCCACTTTTACCCAGTGGAGAAGCTGAGTTCAGGATCCACCTCCAGCCCAGCCATTAATTGCATTGAAAATAAAGATACAAATCTCAGCCTGAGAGATTTGGAATGGCACGAATAAGCCAATTCTTGTCAACCTGCACAGCCTGGCCTTAAGCAGTATAGGAAAGAAGGTTTATTTCTAAAAGCCAGTACAGGAAGGAAGGGAAGGAGGGAGGGAGGGAGGAAGGGAGGGAGGGAG
>NC_034599.1:52921994-52951426 GCF_900095145.1 Mus pahari | reverse complement strand
AGGGAGGGAGGGAGGGAGGGAGGGAGGGAGGGAAGAAGGAAGGAAGGAAGGAAGGAAGGAAGGAAGGAAGGAAGGAAGGAAGGAACGAAGGAACGAAGGGGCCACTACAGGCAGGAAAAGAGCAGGTGGGAAAGGAGGAGAAGGTGAAGGTGGTCCTCCCTGGTTACCACCAGAGAGGTACAATGAGCCCTTAAACCTACTACCTGCATATGAGCCAACCAAGCCTCAGCCCTACCCAACCCCAGAAGGCAGAGCTCACCCCTGAGTCACACTGCCTCTGAGAGAAGAGATGCAGACAATGCTAGCTGTCTAGACAAGCCTCCCAGGTCCACCACCAACATCCTGGACATAGTGTAAGCAAGGAGTGAGCAGTGCTCAGCAGTGCCCACAGGTGGGAGTGGTCGAGATCCCTGGTCAGGCCTGAGCTGAGGGCAGCGAGTCTGAAGGCCTGGTTCATATGCAATAGTAGACATACATAACTGAATGCTGTGCATTTGTCAGTGGTGGGAGACATAAAAGGGGTGGAATGGCTGGGCTGGAGGCTCACTGAACCTATAAAATTGATTAAGGATAATAATGATGGGAAAGGGAGGGGAAAACAACTTGGGAGCAAAAGAGCCTTTCAGGGCAGGATGGAGCTGATGGGTGGACAGTTGAAGCCATGACTTCAAAATATAAGGAAGGATGGTAGGACATGGTTAGACAGACAGTCAGTCTTGACTTTAACTTTGGCATTAAACTGAAGGAGAGGGGCCAGACTGCATCCGGGGAAGTTAAGATCAGTCATTAGGAAAAGCTCTGAGCAAAAATAACCACCATGGGTGTGTGTGGGGGTCTGCTTTCATTTTACCAGTGGTGGCTATGACCTGGTCCAGAAGTAATGTGATACCAGCCCATGGCTTCCCATGCTGTATAGCATCCAAGGAATGCTGGGTGTCTATGGAGGCCAGTGCTTAGCTACCCTCCATACCCCATGGAAGGTAGTGGACCTTGCCCTCTTTCCCCCATCCCAGTCTACTCCAGATCCATCCTAACCCTGAACCCTCCTTCTGACTCTTGGCTTCAGCTTTTATCTTCCCATGCCTGACTGAGCACTCGAACACAGTACAAGGACACTCGCCCCACCCCTGCTCTCCCCGAAAGTCCCCCTTGCCATCACTCTGTCTTGGTTGCTATCCTACACGCCTACAGGCTGAAGGTCAGAAAGATGAGGGCAGAACATAGCCACACACCTCCCCCATATGGTAGAGCCCAGTTGCAAGTAATAGAATGTGGCTGGGTAGCAACAATCGACGGTTCCACGCCAATCACAGGCAGCTATGCAGCCACGGGTCACTGTTCCATGGCAACCAAAGAAAATTACATAGCAATGGATGAACTCATGCAACCAAGAAACAGTGACAAGCAACAGAGTACAGCCATGAAGCCCAGGTATGTGGCTGCATAGCAATAGAGCCAGGCATAGGATGACGTCACCCAGCACTCCAGGGCACAGAGGCATAATTGTGGGACAGAGCAGAGGTAAAGATTTATAGCAGCAGATAACTGAGGGCCCTGAGGCACCTGAGGTGTGTGACTTGGCATGTGTGTCAGGGAGTGTCAGCAACAAGCCTGTGGGTCAGGCAGAGTGCCTTGTGACACAGTTGTGCAGTGACCCAAGGATGAATGAGTGGCCCCCTCTGCTCTCTCCTGTGGCCTTGGCTGAGCCACTCTCTGCATCACCTGACTTCCTTGGTGCCTCAGTCGCTGTCTAGTGTCGCCATGTGTTCCCCAGAGCCTCAGATCCATCTTGTCTCTGGCTCCCTCCTGGGGAGGAGCCTACTCGGGATCACTGGAAATGGAACATTCTCTAGGAAGGGAGCTCTCTGGGACAGAGGAGCAGGTAGAGAGGATGTGGTCTTTGGTCTTCTGTGCAATGTTCCCTTCCCCTCACAGCATACAGACCCCAGCTGGAACTGCTACAAAACCCAGCCGTTTCTTGCCATCTCTAGACACCTAGCTCTGATGCAGTCATTTCAAGGATGGTTTTCTCTTTAGGGCAGTAAAAAGCTCAGTACTGAGTGGGCTCACTGAGATCAAGGGTAAGACCCCAGGCAGAACTAAGGGAAGTGTCCCTTATAAGAAGCCCAGAACACGTGCTTTTGGGAGTGTTGAGCTTCCCAGTCATTCTGAAGGGATGGCTCTCCCAAGACCTACTTTGACACTCATGAGACATCTCCAATTAGTCAGAAGCCTGGATGACCCAGCCCAAGGAGTGCCCAGTCCTACACCCAGTGAAGCCATGTGGGCAAGAGAGGGGACTGAAGCCTGAGAACTGGATGCAAGCAGCCACAGATCATCAGCCACACAGTGCAGACAAGCATGAATATGTGAGGGTCAGACAAGCAGGGGCACATGATCCAATTAAAGGACTTCCATGAAGGAGGGAAGAGAGGAAGAAGAAGGAGAGAGCCCCTAAGAATGCTTCCTGAAGGATAAGGACCAGGCTTTAGATAAAGTATTCAGTGTCTTTTCTACCCAGGGGTTTAAGAGGGGTTGCTTCCCTCCATTGCCCCCCCTCCACAAAATCATACATATATACATACACATATGCACACATTTGTACATATCTATTCACATACACACATAGTCATATATACACACATACATGCACGCTCATACACACACTCACAATCATATGCACATACTCACTCACACGTACATGCATGTGCACACACTTGTACATATCCATGCAAACACACACAGTCATATACACTCACACATACACCCATGTGCACACACTTGCACATATCCATGCAAACACACAATCTCACACACACACACACACACACACACACACTCATGCACTGTCTCTGTGTATTCCCATTTCTCTCTGACATTATCCCCCACTCTCTCCCTCCCTCTCTTTCTTCTCTCACTTCACTCTCTCCCTCTGCCCTGCTCACAGCAGCTCTGTGGCCAACCAGAGGGCCCACATGCTAGAAGATGAATAATTGACAGGGTTGTTAAAAGATTCAGTGGAGTTTTTCTGAGCTCCCCACACTGGAATAACTCATTTCTTTCATTCTCTCTTTGAAAGCCTTTCCCCACCCTCCTCCCATCCCCACATCCCTGCCCCCACTCCCTAGCCCAAGCTTGTTTTTTCCCTTCCTGAGTCTGTGGGTCCTACAAGTTTCCGACCTTGACCCCAAGGACTCTTTAAGTCACTAGCTGTCCTTGTCCTGCACTTAGGGGTGGCAGGGTGACTCCCCCTGACAGGGCCCCATTTGCACATGGAGAGAAAGGCCAGCTGGCTTCACCTGAGACACATAGCTGAAGAAGTTCAGGCTCAGGCCAGGAGCTCAGACTGCCCAGGCCAAGGCCACCCTCTCCAGACTGGCACAGAGGGGATCCCTGCTGTGCCTGCCCAGTTCTGTCACTTCATGTCCCTGTGACATGGGAGAGCTGCTCCCTTGGGGAGCAGAGAAGACCATGAGGCTTTGAGAAAGGGGGTCTGGTCATGCAGCAAAGACCCGTGTGGGCTGAAGCCTTTGTTTCCTCTTTGCAAGGCCTTTTTGCTCTGGAAAAATCTACTCTGGCCATCTCCATGGCTTGGACATTTTTCTGCTCCAGGCCTGCCCCATTTGACCCCTTCATCCTTTCTGCTTCCTTCAATAGCCTCTGACCACAGAGCCCAGCCTCTCCTGGCCTGGCTCCATGCTGAGCCCTGCACTCACCCTCATTTCTCCTTGAAGTAACCTTGAATTCCACTCCCCTCTATGGGCCCCAGTTCCTGCCCCTGTCAGCAGAAGACATCGGAGCAGATGTGCCTTAGTTCCCTGTGTGGCTGGAGCCTCTATCCTTCCCTAGACCCCACCCAGGTGACAGCAGGCTCAAAGCCAGCCTTGACTCCCTTAGCGCCACCTGGTGGCAGAGCATGCATCCTACGCAGGAAACCTCTGTGGCTACCAGCCACAGCAGAGCAAGACTCCTAAAGGCCAAGCAGAAGATCCCCTGAGAGAACATCCTCCATTGTTATAACCATCACCTCTGCAGAACCATAGAGACAAAAAGCAGAGGAGAGGGACAGAAACCCAGGCAACCAAGAACATGAGCCACCTATGCTCACCTCTGTGCCAAGATACTCACCTGGTTCGGTGTCATCTTCCCCACTTAGCTGCATCTCATCCCTCTTATCCGGCAGGCTCTACTGTCCCCAGTGTCTGCCTCGAATGGTCTACCCCGTTCCTATCACCCACACAGCACCAGTTCTCTGCCCCTGACCTCAAGGCTCATGTCTACCATGCACTTACGAAGGCCCCATAGGCCCTGCTTCTCCAGGCTGGAAGTCTTCCCAGGGACCCACACTTCTCCACCTCCTAACCAGGGAACCAAGAGGAAGGGGTTCTAAAAATAAATGCAGTGAATATGTGAAAGTCACAGACAGCTGAGACCTCAGCAGCTTCTTCTCCTTCCCGTGCCTGCCTTTGCTTCCTCAGTTCATGTGGCACACATGGCACGCACGTGTGTGTGTGCGTGCACACACACATACAACACATGCACACACACATCACACAAGCACATACATGTGCATGTTCACACATCAGGCACATACAGAAAGAGAAGGAAGAAGAGAGACACTGAGAGAAGGAAGGGGGAGAGACACACAGTGGCAGAGAGGGGATCAGAGAAGAGAAGAAAAAGAGGATGGAGGGAAGGAAGGAGAGAGGGGGGGCACACAGTGTGGGAGGAGAGAATGGGGAGAGAAGAGTGAGAAAGGAAGAGAATGAATTACTAAGCCTTTGGAAAATAAAGGGAGACCGTGGAGAGGAGAAAGGCCTTCATCCCACATAGGACCTGTTGTCTCTCCTTCAGACTCGGGCTCCACTTGGCACCCACAGCTTTAACAGGCTATCTTCTACTTCCAGGGCTGTGTGAGATTAGAGAAATCATTCCACCTCTCTGGTCCCACCTTCTCATTGTTAAATGAAAGGAATATTGTCTCCTTGCTCCCTCTTGAGGCTGTGGGCAAAGCTAACAAGAGTGTAGGCAGTGGAAATGAAAATGTTCGGTCTGTAAGACCCTCTGAGACTGACAAGAACAGACACAAATCTCCAGGCCTCCCCCATGACTCCATCTCCAGAACCTGTCCCCAGTCCCCTGCCCCCCCCCCCGCTGTTCCTCACCCTCCCCTTCCCTGCTGCGTCTCAGACGGGCCATTCTCCTTCTCCATCCATCACCTGAGACTAAAGAGATTAATAAACGAGACTCATAACTCAGCTACTGGGATGCGCCAGATATTTACGGCTGCGTTTCAATTTGCAGAGAGATTAAGTGTTTGTCGATTTATTGTCTCTCGGTGGGTGTGTGCTGGGAGCAAGCAGGCTGAGCAAGGCCCCCTGTTGGCCAGCTCCCCTCCTCCCACCCCATCCTCCCTCCCTCCCTCCCAACCACCATCCCCGGAGCTGGTAGAAACCAGTGCTGTCCAGCTTTGAAAGTCACTGCCCACTGGAAAGGTTGGATCCAGTTGACCAGGGAGACATAAGGCCATACCCAAGGTGAAAGCCCCCGCCCACACCACTAGACTGCCTCCTAGATAGACTCAAGGGCCCAGCATCCCCTGCCCTACAGCATCAAGCAGTGCCTGAAGTCACAGGTCCTCCAGAAGGTCGATTATCAAACAGCTTCCCAGTTCACTCCTAAGCCCAGGGATGTGACTTAGGACATATGTGGCCCTAAAGCTACTGGGGCTAGCCTGGAGGAGTCTCTGCGGTGATTAACTGAAGAGAGCCGGCAGAGGCCTAGACAAGGAAGTCAGCTTTGGAAAGCTTGGGGAAAGAAGGGACCTCAGAGACCAAGAAGGAAAGACGACTTAGGCCAGTTAAGTGGGAGCTCAAGAAACCAAGAAGGGGCTTGATACATACTAGGATTGAAAACATGGAGAACCCCCCTTTGTGTGTACCCCAGCGGCTGCTTATCTCCCCCAAAGTCTATCATGCGAATGCATGCAGTCAGCAGCTTCTCCAGCAGCTTCTTTGTGCCAAGTCTTGTGACCTCGCTACATGGAACCCACCACTAATTTGGGAAGTTGTATCAGATTTCTGTCCAGAGCTATGTGACTTTTGAGAACTCACTCCACCTCTCTGATATTAAGTCCAGGGATCAATCTTCCCTGCTCACCTTTTGAGGTCTCTGGGAGGACTGGCAAGTGTGGGTTGCATCACACTGGGGACCCTAAGGAGCTGTCCACCATTCAGGAGGCTTGCTAATGGGTATGTTCATGAGATCTTTTAGACTGTGCAGGGCAAGGGGAGACAGTACAGCTCACCCAGGCCTTCTCTCTGGAAGCCTGTCCTCAAGTGACAGTCCCATAAAGATAACTCCATCCAAAGACGCTTGTACTCAGAAGCCCTGGGCCAGCAGAGAGAGACACGGGGCATGGGAGAAGGACATGGCCAGGACCAGAACACATTCTCCCAGGATTGAATCCCAAGCTCATCTCTCCCTTTCTAGACCTCAGTTTCTTTATCTGTGAAATGGGGAGAACATAGCCCTCTAGGAAGGAGAGAGAAAAGGTATAGTGCAGAGAACTAAAAGGCTGCTGGACTGGCCAGCTCAGGACCTGGCCCAAGTACCTAAAGGATCTGGCTGAGAGATGCTAAGAAGGACTGACCACCCAGGGCAAGGGCCCCCAGAGGCAGGAGAAATTACCCTCAGAGAGAGCTCCAGATCATTGGAAGACCTGTGCCTGGAAGTCCCTCTGCAGGCCTTCCCTTCTCTGGGTCAGGCTGGGCTCCGATCTACGGGTGGGGTCCTGGATTGGATAATATCCTCTCCGTCACAGTTAATGAGGTTGGAGCAAGTGACTCTTAGCAAGATGCCAGCACTGCCCGGTAGTCCACTCCACAGACCATCCTGCCCTTGAGTAACTGGTGCTGGGCCAGCAGAGGTGTGGTGTCCACGGTAAATAAGGTAGAGAAAATGAGGTCATTAGTTCTTGTGGCTGAGTAATCAATTCTCAAAGAGGCACAGGCAGCAGACCCAGGGAGAGCCGGGGGAGATTTGCTGACCTGGGCACTGGAACTGGTCCCTTGTGCAAGCTGCCAGCCCTCTCATCTAATAATTTCAGCCCCCCAAACTTTTCATCAATTTTTCTTCCAACCTGATATTGTACAATTAGGGTACCTAACCCCATCTTGTTACCGACTGGGGCCAACAACAGGAGTGATCAGCTCAGGTCTAAGGCTCTAAGCCAGAGCCTGATCCCATAGCAGCCTGAGTCAGCCAGGCTCGTGACTCAGAACCCAGAAGTCTGCATCTTGACGCACATGCCCATCCCCCAGACCCTCTGGGATAGAGAGCTGCCTCGGTTTCCTAGTAAGCATGGAGACAAGCCAGAATATACAAAGTAGGAGAGAAACCACACACACACACACCTCAATTTTCAGCTACAAATGGATTGAAGCAACTAACTATGGGAGATGTTCTATCCCCTGCCTTAAGCAATACACTGAATATCAGCCCTCAACACATTTTTGGGTTCCCCCTCATAGACCCTAGCTGTTAGTGGGGTTGGGGAGAGGATGCTGTTCCCATTCAGTTTCAGCCCACAGCCTCTTTTGTGTGTGCAAGGGTGCACTGCCACCTTCAGGAGCATGGAGTCAGAAGCAGGATTTTCAGGGCTAAAGGGGCACATTATTTCCAGCAGGCATCTCTGGTGGTCCCACTCACTCCTCACCAGAAGGGAAGGGCAGTGCCCAGAGGAGGGCCAGAACAGGACAGCAAAGGAGGGTTGTGTTAGAGCACAGAAGGCCCCATGCAGAAGCCCCTGATGCCCAAGGCTAAGGACACAGTCTCCTGTCCCTCCTTCCTGCTCTGTGACTCTATTAGAATGTATTCCTGTGTGCCAGATTAAATGCTGCTCAGTACAATTCAATTTTCTCTTGATACAGACCAGAAAATCATACACACACACACACACACACACACACACACACACACACACACACAGTGCTAAATATCCAATCGAGCCTACAGATAATAGACAACAGCCAGTTCACTCCCAGTTTAATCAGATAAAATGCCCATTTATCGGCTCCCGCCGAAGCAGACATCCCGTAGTCAGCCAGCTGTGGGAGTGTAGCACAGAGTATTTAGACTGTGTCTTTAAATCTTCAAGGGGGGTATGGGGGACACTGCACACAGGGGACTAATTATCCTTCCGCCCTTAGCCAGCTCTTATTCAAACAGACAAAAGGGGGCTGCAGCCTTGGTGGTGCTAAGCTGGCAGCAGAATTATTTTTGTTCTCAGAAATGCAAATATGTGAGCTTCAGGGACTGCACTGAGTAGTAGTAGCTCAGGGACTACAACTGGCTGTTTTAGGGCTACTGGAGGCATCTCAGCTTCTGCATCAGGCTCTGTGGACACCCCCTCTTGATCCCTACTTTGCTGGTGGTGGGCTGTGAGGCTAAAGGTGAAAGCCTCTTTCTTTCATCTCTCCTCTTCTTTAGGGGATGAGAGACACTCGGGAAGCTCTGGGAACTGAGTCCGGACGAGCCCTCTTCTCCTTGGCCCACCTCCTGCTTGAGACACAGCCCATCCAAAGCGCAGATGTCAGTATCTGCTTGCTATCTTCCTTGGTTCTCCGCTGCCCCCAGCTTTGCCTGATGAGTCCCCAAGGCTCTGAAGTCTGGGCCTAAGCCCTCACAAGAACCCAGAATATTCTTCTCACCTCTAACACAGCTCTCTGCACCCCACCAAACATCCAACACCCTGCCGGCAGCTGGCTGACCCAGGGTTCCTGCTAACTGTTCAGCCCCAGTCAGAGCTCAGGGAAATCTCCATCTTTTACTGCTAAACAGGGAGAATACCCCATAGGTTGGCTGTGTAAGGCTTGGCTCCCTAGAAAGGGCTTCCTGAGCTGTGCAAAGCCTGGGTGAGGGGGACAGTTGAGGAAGGAATCTTAGGGACCAGGCTTCATCGCTCTCACCCTATATGACAGTGGTCAGGGCTGCTTTGGAAAATCTCCACACCCCACTCTTTGACCACTCAACTTAGGGGGAACCTGCAGCTGGAAAGGAAGAGGATGTGGCAGAGACAGGACACTAAGCAAGCTTGATAAGACTGCCCTGGGTTTGAGATGGGCAAGGGCCAGTCCCTGACACTCAAGGAGAACACCCCCAGGCAGAGCGAGCTACCCTTTGTACTGGCTGGCTTTTAGTCAGTTTGATACAGATCTAGACATAACTGGGACGAAGTCTTCATTGAGAGCATGCCTCCAGATTGGCCTATAGGCAAGTCTGTGGAGTATTGTCTTGACTAATGATTGATATGGAAAGACCCTTCCACAGGGGGTTGGGGGACAAGTGATCTGAGCTGTATACAAAAGCAGGCTGAGCAAGCCTACTTCATGAAACACTCTTCCACGGCCTCTCTATCAGTTCTGCCTCCAAGTTCCTGCCTTGCGCTCCTGCCCTGACTTCCCTGGATGATGTAAGCTGAAATAAACCCCTCTCTCCCCATGCTGCTTTTGGTCACAATGCTTTTTATCACAGCAGTAGAGACCTAACTAAGATACCCATTAAGTCCCTCTCGGTCACTGCCATATGCCATTGGGTTTTCCCTGCCTGGAAAGACAACAGGACCTAATGCATCAGTTGCGTTTCTCATTGCTGTGTGATATCTGGACAAAAGCATCTTCAGGAGGAAAGCTTTAACCTGGGCCTGCATGCATGGCGAGGGTTCAATGGACGGCCACAGGAAGCACCCGCCACGTGACATCCCTAGTGAGGCAGCAGAGATGAGTGCTGTCACCCAACTTCCTTTCTCTGTTTTATTTACCTAGGACCCCAGCTTGTGGAATGGGGACATCTACCGTTAGAGGGATTCTTCCCACCACAATTAACCTAAACTACCTCACAGATGTGCCAGAGGTTTGTCTCCTAGGTAATCCCAAATCCTGTCAAACTGACAAAGTGACCAACACAGGATTAACACTGGCTAGGGATTCCTGCAGGAAGACATTCAGGGATAGGGAGGGTGAAGTGTGAAGGGAATAGTGACCAGAAGAGGCTACATGACAAGCCAGGCACGAGGGCGCTCTCAAGGGATCCTTAAGCCCTGGGCTGGAGCCTCACCAGGCCAAGGTAGACACAGGTTTCTGGAAGCTTGACCAGGACACCAAAAACCAAAGCACTATGTGAGGCTGTGGATGCCAGGGGAGCTGGAGGCTTTCTGCAGCACAGGGCTGAGACAACAGGGCCTGGGCTAAAGGCTGGAAAGCTGAGCTCCGTGAAATCAGATGGGTGCTGGCTCAGAACCCTCAAGAGACAGTGCACGTGGGGCCTTCGAGGTGTGGGGGACATGCCCCATACCCAGACAGAACCTACTTACCCAAGGATCTCTCAGGCGTGCCAGACTCTCTCTGAGAAAGCCCCTGGAGCAAGCATGTCTGACCCTCTACAAAACTCAGACTCAAGAAGTAGAAACAAGTAATACATATATATCTCATATATGTGATATATACAAATATGTATCCCCAAAAACCCATGTTTTGAGTAAGTGTATGGTTGGATGTTGAGTCACATCCGTAGCTATCCTAGGGAGCTAAGTCCTCTGGCTACAGGGCAGACATAGACATGCCTGTTCTGAGTCTGCTCCTCCTGGATCCCAGGCAGAGGGTTCCTCCTGTCAGCTGACTCAAGACTGGCTGACAGAAGCTCAGGGGGACTGGGTCTCACATTTATCTACTGTACCACCAGCTGCCCATGATACCTGAGCCCGTCACCTCAATGCATCCACCAGTAAACACACACACACACGCACACGCGCACACACACACACAGGCACACACACATGCACATGAGTGCACACACATACACCATTTTCAAGGGGATCTTTGAGTCTCCAAAAGGCTCAGATATGCACCCAGAGCTCCTTTCCTCAGACAGAGACCAGGAAGAGACCTCCAGATTTCCTCCCCTCCACAGCCCCAACCCAGGCTTTCTCTTCTGGCCAGATGCCTCCTGGGGACAGTGAATAGGAAGCCACAATCACACAGCTTCACAAGAATAATTCAGGGGAGGGGGTAAAATTGCCTCCAATTAAAGCCTGGACCGTATGCTCTCCTAAAGAGAATGTGCAAAGGAGCAAGTAGGTGACTCGATATCGCCACAGGAGCACAGCTGCTACCCTCTAGGTCAGCTGACTGGCTGATGGAGAGAGCTTCCGGGTTGTGACTGTGGTGGGAAAGACCAGGCCTGTAATTGCAGCTTGTGATGCAGATGAAAGGGACAGACAGTTCCATGAATATAATTACTCTCTTGCTAATTCACACCTAGAAGGCAGGAGCAAATGAGTAAAGCCAAACCCGTCTCTCTGGTAAGGCTGCAATGGTCCTCTTGTCAGCCAGGAGTGAGAGAGGTTGGGCCATCATTTTGTGGTTGGGACAATGTTTTTGATGTGCAACAGAAGAGCCCCCAAGGTCTGACTGTGGCCAGACAGCGTTACATTCATATGGTATGTGCTGGCCACAGATAGACTTAATCTTCTTACAACCCTCTCCTCACTGTATAGGAGTTAAACTGAGGCACAGAGAGATGAGGTGTTTCCTGGAGT
The DNA here is from genome assembly GCF_900095145.1 of Mus pahari. Lineage (NCBI taxonomy): Eukaryota > Metazoa > Chordata > Mammalia > Rodentia > Muridae > Mus > Mus pahari. Next base: position 52,939,830 of record NC_034599.1, on the reverse strand, counting down.
CAACAGTAACTGGACAAATTGGATCATGAGTCTAGAGCTCTCTGGCTGCAAAATCCCTTTCACGTCCTTTCTTTAGCCTAGGAGCCTGAACCTCGCCTGCTCCTCTGGACACACAGCCCCAGCCTGACCCAGGCATCCCAACCTGGGCAGCTTCCACGGGAAGGCCCAGCAAGGCTGCTGTGGATCAGCCATTCCTGTCCAAGCTGGTACCCAAGAGCCTAGAGGTGTGAAGGGTAATGAGGCCCCGTAATTAAGGCTTCTGGAGACATGGCTGGGAGATTTATAGACAGGCTTTGTCAATAACTGCGCTCTGGGCTGTGGATCCAGGGAGACATCGATAAGTGCTCGTTAAGGCTTCTCCCTGCTCCCTGCCCTGTCCCCCTCCAGCCCCTCCCCTCCTGTCAGCCGCCTGTTCACAGCGCCTGTGTACGCAGGCTTTGCTCAATTAATTTGCACTTGTTGGCACCATCTGTGCTTTTCATGTGTCCTTATCAGGAGCTTCTGGGCCGTGCCTCCCTCTCAGGTGGGCTGCAGAATAGGCGCAAGCAGCCATCTTCCTGCAACCTCATCTCTCAGGGAAGGTCAATCTAGGATCACCAAAGACAGGGGCATTGTTCCCTTCCCCCCCTCCTCCCCCTCCACCCCAGCTCCCTAACCTGGTGAGCTAAGCTTGGCCTGAGGTTCCTGTAACCCTTCATCCTATCCTGAGTCCTAGCCCTGCCGAGGAACCCCCTTCTCACACTCAGTGATCTCAGAGCACAGGTGTCCTGGTATTCCTGCCTGGTTCCAGCTCTGCTCCCCAAAACCTGGATTAGATGGGCCCCTGCTCCAAGAACAGGGACACTTTGGGCTCACAGGACTGGAAAGGGTCAAAGAAGCCATGTCCAACTCTGTTGAGCAAGGGTAGCCCAGGAGCCTAGGGTGGGACAGCTCCTTTGGGTGGGTGAGGCAGGTCAGGCCATGGCCTTCGGGCTCCAGCTTGCCTCCCAGAGAACCAACCACGCAATGAGGTAGTATTGATCTGCTCCTTCTGAATAGACTGTCTCCGCCTGCAGCATAGTTTTTGTTTTGTTTTGTTTTTTTGTTTTTTGTTTTTTTTTTAAGACATGATCCCATTTGGTATTTCAGGCTGGCCTGGAGCTCTGTGTAGTTCAGGCGGCCTTTTCTACCTCTCAGGTGCTAGGATTACATCACTTCATCCTGCCTACAGCCCAGCTTTCTGACCTGGGAGTTGTCACCTGGGAGTACTGACCTAGCTCTGGGAAGCACCATTGCCTCACAACTGCCGTTTCCTAAGGCCTTGATAAGCCACACACTAGGTCCACAAAAACAAAAACAAAAACATCGACCAGACCCAAGTCTTCCTATAACTGTCTGGCATCTTATGTGCTTATATGGGGTAAGGACTGAGCTGTGGGTACCTGTCTGCCTTTGTGTTACTGACAGAACACCCCAAATCAGGCTAGTCTTTCCTGGGGGCTGGCCTGGGCTCTCAGGAGCTGGCTCAAGCAGCCAAGGGTGTGGCTGCCTCTCTCATAGCAGCTGTACTTGTTCTGTATCCAGAGTTGGGCCCCCAAGGGTGCACTCAGGGCCAGCCTCCTGTCTCCTGCCAGAGCAGACTAGAAGCCGGTCACGTCTGGGGCCTGGCTGCGCCCTGTGGATGCCTCCACGTGGTACATTATTGATGGTGCTTCTAATTGTGCGTTTCCCAAAGTCTACGGGCTTTTGATGAAAAATTCATGGCACGCCCGAGGATGGCAGAACACTTGATCGATTGGCAGTGCAGCAGACAAGGGGTCCAAGGGGCCCCTAGGGGACAACGGGTGGAGGCTGGCTGGAGAGGTGCAGCCACCAGTGGCCCAGTGCCCTCCTCCTAGGCTTCTGGCCCTAGATTTGTGGGAAGGAGAGGTACACCACTAGAGGCAGCAGCCAGGGGAGAAGACAGACAGACGAATGGATTGGGGTGGTTTTAAGCCTATATTTGGTGCCCCCTGGGAGGCACATACATCAAGTCTCACATTCTCTTCCCTGTTGAAGAGTATGGGGCCCTGCAGAGTTCCCCATAAGTGATCCAAAGAAGAAATACTATTTCTGGAGCCACTCCTATGTGACATGGAGTGTACCCAGAGCATCAGAGCCACATGCTGTCCCCTGACCAACCCATTCGATGGATGCAGTGATGTGGGGACCATCTCACAGAATGGAACCGAGGCCTAAAGATGTTGGGTGACCTGTCTGAGCTAATTAGTGGCAGAGCCCACAGTCTTTCCGTCTTACTAGGACAGTTGAATATGAGCTGTGTGTGTGTGTGTGTGTGTGTGTGTGTGTGTGTATGTGTGTATGAATTGTCCCATTTGTCCACCCCTGTTGCACTAAGAAAAACACAAGTGAAAAATGAAGCCAGCAAATCAGAAAAAGTGAGCCTTCCCCCAGCCCAGCCTACACCAGCAACACTGACAGAGGCCGGAGGCCTTTGTGGATAGCAGTTCTGAAGGAGAAGTGTCTGACTCAGACTATTCTACACCACCCCAGAGGTTCCAGAGAGTCCTTACAGTCATCTATGCATTTGTTAAACCAGCACCACATCTTTACGACATCCCTGTTTCTGCCAGGGCATCTTGTTGGTTGCTGATGGAATCCTATCATGAAAAGCTGTAATCCACCCATGCCTGGGACAGACAGGTTAAGTGACAAGTGACAGCCACCACCCCCCTCCCCGATCTGCCCAAGGAGGGGGTTGTACAGTTCAGGCAGCTCACAGGGCTGGCTGCCATAGAGAGCCCTGCCTCTGGGACCCTGCGTTTCTAGGTAGTGGGTTGGGGTGTTTGGGTTTGTTTTCCTTTGCTTCCTAGAGAGTTCCTTTCAAAAACATCCACCCATGTCCGCACTGAACTAAAAGGAAAGGAATTTGCCCAGACCATCAGGAAAACAGAGCTGGAGGCCCCTGGGGTCACGGGTGGGGTGTGGAGCCTTTTGCCTGTTGGAAGGAGGGTAAGCCCAGCTTAGGCTTGCTGGGGCCTGGATACAGCTAGGAAGGTACAGCGAGATTCAGGGAGACAAAGGCGGGTGAAAGAGTCATGAGAAGGAGAGACAAAGGGGACAATCAGACAAGACAGCGCTGGAGGACAGGGCATAGGGAGGGTTTCTAAGTAACAATATCAGAAGCCTAAGGTCCTGAAAGATACCCCCTCCCCACGGCCCTCTCTAGGCCTGTCATTTCCTTGCAGTTCCCTGGCCAACGAGTGAGCCTGTTCTATCACCCCATCCAAGGGTCCAGTTTGCCCAGCCTGCCCAATTATTCAGGGTGGGTTGTGTCAGCCTCAGGAGCTTGGTATTAGCCCCCACCCCAGGACAAAAGAAAGAGGCCCCATGGTTTGCCTCCTGCTTGCTTCAGGGCTAGTCCCAGTCACCAAGCAGACACTTGTTGTAGCAACAGTCCCCGAGGACCCATCTTGGGGAACAGAGCTGCTATCAGCACAGATGGGGGAGCCAGGAGACCCAGCCCCTCCAGCTCCCAAGGTTGCCCTGGGCCTAATTGACAGCCGCTCTGTAAGTCTGCCCCATACCCACTGATGGGTCAGCTCCTTCCAACTGCAGGTGTGTAGGGGTGTGTTGCCAGGCAACCAGCAGAGACATTCCCAGAGCCTGTCTGAGTAGGAGGTAAGGTGGGGGAGGGCCAGGGCCCCACTCCTAGTTGATCCTAGTCTCAGGAACCTTCGATGGGGGTCCCGGTTCTAACCCAGGCCACTAGAGCCCATACTCAGAACCCAGAGAAGGAAGAAGGCAGATGAGGGGAAGAAAACAGAGGACGGGGCTTCTGGCAGTTCAGAGGACGGCATCAGGGAAAGCCCGTGAGGATAATCACAGGCAGCCTCTCTCTTTGGAGAGAGCTCTGTCCCCTCTAGGGCCCCCTGCACAGCAGCCCTGGACTTCCCCGACTTGAAGGCAGGGGTCAGGTCGGCTCCAAACTGCAGTCAGCAGAGGCAGGACTCTGACCCACATCCTGGAGGAGAGCTGATGCCGGCTTACAGGGGGCAGGGTCTTTCTGGAGAAGGAGGACCCAGAGTGGAGCCTTGAACGCTGGGTAAAGCCGAGGGAGGCCTGGGGGCAGGGCACAGGGGCACAAAATTAGATGGCATCTTTCAGAAAGCTCTGTGCCCATTCAGGCTCCAGCCCCGTGGTAGTGGCCCAGCCCAATTAGCCAGCCTGGCTCCTGCAGGGGCCAATTAAACAGGGGCCGGGGTCAGATGCAGGCCAAGGCCCTGTAGCCCCTCAGAGCCTCAGGAAGGTAAGCACAAAGGCTTTCTCTGCTGCTAGGGAAGGAAAAGAACAGAAGACAGAGAAAATGCAATGTGCTTTTGTTTCTTTGCTGTAACCTTGGACTGAATAAAGGAGCTACTGTGTCCCTATCCCCAGGAGGGCAACCTTTATAGAGCAGGGGAAACTATTTGCAATAGCACTTTGCATGGATTTGTTGTGGTTCAGAGGCCCAGCTGTCAGTCAAAGGAAATTATTTGATGAACAGAATTTCAGATGAATAGGTCCTCTATTCTAGAACCTGCTATGGCTCCCATCTACTTTCTATGCTAATACCAAGCTCCTGAGGCTGACACCCTGGACACAACCCACCCTGAATAATTGGGCAGGCTGGGCAAACTGGGCCTGCTCCAGATCCCTGGCCAGGTCCACCTGTGTGCTAGGATGTCCACCTGTGTGCCATGACGCCCACCTGTGGCTATAATGTCCACCTGTGGCTATAATGTCAATGGGTAGGCTATGATGTCCACCTATGTGCTATGACGTCCACCTGTGGCTATGATGTCCACCTGTATATAATAATGTCCACCTGTGGCTATGATGTCCACCTGTATGTAATAATGTCCACCTGTGTGTTGTGAAGTCCACCTGTGTGCTATAATGTCCACCTGTGGCTATAATGTCCACCTGTGGCTATGATGTCCACCTGTGGCTATGATGTCCACCTGTGGCTATGATGTCCACCTGGACCTTGCAGCTGTGCTGGCCTCCGGCCTGCGATACAGTTCTTCTCACACATCATCTACTCAAGTCCCACCTCCGCCTCAGAAACCAGGCTCTGAGCCAACAGTTTCCCTGGAGCTTCCTGGGAGAAGAGACCCCAGAGTGGACCCTTAGAGACAGGGCAAAGTTGAGGGAGGCCTCAGAGCAAAAGATAAAAACAAAAGGCTGGGTGTGACTTCCAGAAAGTTCCAGCCCATGCCACACTAGCCCTGGCTCCAGCTTCTTTCTTGGCCTTTGCCTAGCCAGAGACGCCTCCCTCACCTCTTGCTTCTCATTTATACTTCTAGCGGTGAGTGGGGTCCTCTGCATGGACAGTACCCACACTGCTACTGGCAACTCTCTAAGAACAAGGACCTCCCCACCACAACAGAGCTGGGCTCGGGTTGGGAAGTCAGGCCCACTCCAGGTAGTGACAGGTAGAAAAGGGGTCCACTGAGGCTACTCGTACACCAAGGTTTTTCTCACCTCCAGCCAAAACCCTGCTGCAGAGCTGGCCTGCCCCAACGGTCCCAGCATGGCCCTGTGTGTGTGTCATGGATTGCTGGGTTGCAGTCCCCCTGTAGACCACCACCTATTGCTTGGGCTTCAACGTCTCAACCATTGGGCTGTTCAGGGTCCCTTGCCTGACCTCTGGTGGTAGTAAGGTTAAGATGTGAATAGCACTTCTGGGGCCACTAGTTCTATGGTAATCGTCCCACCCGTGGTCAATAGGAAGGAAGCTCTTTTTTTCCCTTTTTCCTTAATTGGGTGTACTAAGGATAGAGGGACCTGGACTCTGGTGGTACTGTATGTTCCTGTGAATACTGTGGCTGCCTGGTCACACTGAACTTCAACCCCTGGGACGCCACTCCCTTCTTTCAGTAAATCACAGACCATCTGTCCCCCATACCAGTTCCTTGGAGTGGACTCCCAGTTCCTTGTAACTCAGGAACTGAGCGAGGTCAGCACCAATTTATACAAGCTGAAAGTTCACATTTTATTTTAAAGAAATGGGATTCGTTCCTTTTTAAGATACTAAAAATACCAAGTTAACAAGAAAGGTCTCTGGCATCCTGAGGGACCCACAGAAACTCTATGCATCAAAAGGTGGCAAGGGTGACAGGAGAGGTGGTGGCTAGGGAAGTCTGTCAGGCCCCTGAGAAGCTGTTGGGGTGTGTGGGCGTGGTCTCCAGTAGATAGCACTGCCATCCTGGTATGGGTCGGGGTAGCTGCTGGTCAGAGCAGGCGAAGCTTCAACTGTGTCCTCAGCAGGAATGACTTGGAGGCTGGGCTGGGGCAGCCAGGCTGTTACCATGGCTTCTTCTTCCCCTGCTTAGTTGGACTTCTCCCTGGGAAAACAGTGGGCTTAGGAGAAAGGAGGAGTTCCCGTCATTTCCCTACTTCCTAAGGGTCTCCAAGGCCAGTGGCCAGTTTGCTTGGGGTTGGGAGGGGAATGATACGGGACACACACTTAGACTCCACCCCTCCATGAGAGGGAAGCGTTTTCAGCCGTCCTGATGCTCCATCAGGAAGGGAGGGAGGGTGAGAGGAGGACCCAGCTATAGGAACGCAGAGACCCGGGAGGAGAAGCTGGCTGTGTGGAGAGTAGAGGTAGCTGGGAGCTGAGAGCCATGGTGGGTAGGTGGAGTGAGCTGGGGCAGGGTAGCACTTCAGGTCCCCTCCACCTAGGCCTGGCTGCCTGGCTCCACAGAACACTGTCTTTATAAACATCCAGGGTACCTGTACCCCTTAGGAATGAAACAAAAGACCAACCAGACCTCAGCAAAGAGAGTGGAATGGCCTCTTACCTGTGCCAATCAAGGAAACTAGACAAGAACCTGACCATCCTTAGGTGTGGGCTTGGGTTTAGGGATAGGGCAGAGCTGGCCTCTACAAAGGCAGCTGGGACCTCTAGGTTTGTGGAGTATGCTAGTTGGGTAGAAGAATTTTCTCTCTTTGCAAAGAAGTGGGAACATGAGGGAGAAGAGTAACGCGTTCTAAAACACATCTCTTCCTTTCCGTCTGTACTGTGTGCATGAGGGTCGGCTTCAAGTGATTCCGCTGTGGGGGAAGTTAAGATAGCTTCATCATGGGTCTTGTTCCAAGCTCACCCTCATGCCTCAGGCCTGTAATCTGCCTTAGAGCTAACAAAGGACCCAGGTGAGGTTTAAGAATTGCTGTGTGATGGCGCCCATCATAACCAGCCCAGGTCTGGGAAGAACAGCCGGATCACCTGGAGAAAGGACGTGTGTGCTGGGAGGTGGGGGTGGGGAGGGTGCCTAGATGTTGAAACACTACTCAGTTAGTTCTCTTTACCACACAGGCTGCCTGCCGGGCATCGCAGGAAGCCTTGGCCGCCTCTTGGGACAGACTAAAAGCAGAGTATTGGCGGGAGGCGGCTGCCCTCTGGCGGCAGCAAAGACAAACCACACACCAGCATCTCGTACCCACCAGCACCGGGTCTAGGGCCAGAGGCTCCCGCTGGCTCCAGATCCCTGCTCTCAACCCTGTCACCACTTTCCACAGCCCCAGCATTCTTCAGGAGCCCTGTGGCCTTGGCTCAGCCACCCGGCTTTTGCCGCTCGCAAGGGTTCCTCAGCACCCACCACTCCTTGGTCTTTTCTCTTCCCCATTCCCCAAATCTGAACATGCGCGCACATGCCCTGTGCGTCAGAGGGCAGCCCAGCTGCAGGCTGTGGCCAGAGGTCAGGGCTGCCAGCTTGAACCTTATGGTCAGTCTCCCATGGGACACATATCCTAGAAAACTGCCTTCCCAGTGCCCCCTCACTCTGCTGGGTCCGCACACATTGTCTTCATCTTGTTTCTGTGGAGCTGCCTCCTACTTCAGGCGAGGGTCCTGCCGCCTCCCATGCAGCACTACTCTTGGTCCCTATACCCCTCTGTTCTTATGTATTTTAGCAGCCAGCGAGCCCTTACTATACTCCTCCAGCATGGGCCCTTCAGTTCCCTGCAGCAGAGACCAGGCTCCAGAGCCCACGTCTCTGTCTTGCCCTGCTGCTCTCCCTTGCTCTCCCCTCTCCACAACTTCTCCTCCGCCTCCTCCTTCCAGGTACAGCCTGCCCATATTCCAAAAACAGCTAAGGTCCTCACTGCCTCCAGGAAGCTTTCTCAGGTTTCCTAGACTGGAGACAGGCCTCCTGGAAGCCCCTTCTGCCACAGACACGGGAAGTGTCTGCCACCCCCTCAGCGTAGAGTGAACCACCGAAGGCAAGGACTGTCTAGCTTGGCTCTCTTCAAGGACCTGAGTGGCCCAGAACTGTACAAAGTGGCACTCAGCAAGCCTTATCCTGGGGGATATCATGCTGCTTTGGGCACAGGCTTTGTGACAGTCTCTGGGCGCACTCCTCCCAGCCTTAGTTTCTCTATCTGCATAGCACTGGTACAAAGGGCTATCCTGACTACATAGTTGGGGGTGAGTTTAGAAGACCCTCACTGGGTAATATTTTATACTTTATACTTTTCCATAGCACTGACCAGGGTCTAAGCATCTCCCTAGGGCTCTTGTCAGAGAAGCCCCACTGTCCTCCCGCTGTGGCTCATCCAATAAGAATTTCTAGGCCCACTTCCCAGAGCCGTTCTTGGATATGTTTTAAAAGAACCTTAAAGTGATTCTAGGAAGGAAGTTCCTATCTCCAGGCACCCTAGTGCTCATCAGGGCTAACCTTCCTACTGTCCTCAGATCGTACTAGTCCTTGCGGGCTGACTTCTCATCCCGAAGATGAGGACACTGGAGTTAAAAAAGAAAAACCGGCAACCGCACTTTCCAAGCCCCTGTGTGCTGTGGCTGCAGTAAAGTCCACTCCTGGGCAGCTGGGAAAAGCAGAGCCTAACACTCTGACATGTCTCACTCTGACAGGCTCTAAAGGTCCTGGGGGGTGTTAGTGGGTAAGGAACCTTGGGGTCAGGCACGGTGGCATTTGAGTCAGGGTCTCTAAGGGCATACCTGTCCCTCCCCCAGGAGGTAAAGAGAGAGCAAGACCGCAAGGAAAAATCCAGAGCCTAGGGTTCTCAAGGCTAGGACATGACGCACAGTGTGGCCCTGAGGGCAGCCCAGCTGCAGGCTGTGGCTAGAGGTCAGGGCTGCCAGCTTGAACCTTATGGTCAGTCTCCCAGCCCAGCTGTGCTGACAAGGTCCCCACTTGGCCATGCAAATGGAGGCATTTGAGGTTCCCACAGAAACAGACTCTGGCCAGAATAAAGGAGATGAGGCAGGAGCCACACTGTTTCCAGGTGGAAGCCTCTCTCCCAGGGTGAATAGGCAGGGCTGGGCTAAGAGGCTGGGCGGGGAGACAGGGCTACTCTTCAAGGGATGGAGTCCCGAGGACCCACTGATCCTCCTCCAGAAGGACCTGCTGGCTGCCATCTCACCAGAAGCCGAGCTCTCCCTCTGTCCTTCCCTTCTTTGTTATGATCCCCGTTTTCTTCCTCTGTATGGGGAGGGTATAAACAACAGATCAGAGCTTAGTCCCTTCACAGCCCAGAACTGCAGAGATGGTGAACAGTGGGGTCTTAGAAAGGATAATTCCCCTGAATGGGGTGTCGGCTAAACGGACCCTAAGGGGCAGGCCGAGGGGCCGGCAAACTCTTGTACAAAATGTCTTCTATGTGCACGTACACATCCCATCCTAGTTCAGGTCAGGATCGTGTTGCCTCCCCACGTGATCTCTTCATTTCACAATAGTCTGGCCTTCTCTCTGTACCAGGACAATTAATTCTAGGACATTCCTTACAGACAGACCAAACACCAGAGAAGCAGTAGTGTAAGGCTATAGACTGTGCTGCATGGAGCATCCTTGAACATGATTTCCTGAACCTGTATCTATGTACATGGGACTGTGTATGTATGGGGGCAATAACCATACAAGCTAATAACCCCATTTGGGGCCACTCTAATCAGAGCAGCATAAGATACTGAAGCAGCGAGGAAAGGGCAGAAGATGAATTCCCTCTGCTGAGATATCAGAGATTTCCTTCAGCCAAGCTCTGAGCCCTAGATCCAGTCAGGCATAGGATGAGTCATAAAGTGAAGGCCACCCAGCAGAGGGGGAACCAGCAAGCCCAGGGTAGTAAGAAAGAAAGGAAAAGAGTTTGTTAAGTGGAACAACCCGTTGAAACAGAAGTAAGACACCTGCACAGCCCAACCTGAGCTCACAGCAACACCTAGGCCTCCAGGAGGTCCCAAGTTCCACACTTGTCCCTGACACCAAAGTGTGTGTGTGTGTGTGTGTGTGTGTGTGTGTGTGTGTGTGTGTGTGTGTGGTCCCAGGTTCAGGGTCCCACAGTTAGCACTCTGTCTGAAGATACCAGATGGGCATAGATCTGGGGAAGCCATAGCAGATGCCAGGGAGATAGAGCCAACACTGGCACCAGTCAGAGCGACTATAGCCAGAAGGCTAGACAGCAGTGGCAGATGACTGCTGGTGTCCGATGAGTTCCTGCTGGCTGGGGACTCCCCTCCCCTAGAAAGCTGCGGCACACCATGCAGCAGGTAGGAGACTATAGCTGGGATATAGATGGATTCTGCCCCCAGGCAGCTGGAGACCAGGGGAGAGTTGGATGTAGAGTTGTGTTTTCTGAAACCTGGGAGCCAGGCTGGTCCTGTGAGGCCCACCCACAGGAGCAAGGCCTCCCGCAGCCCAGAAGTCCACAGGCAGCTCAGAGGGCTCACTTGCCTCCCATCTCTTCCCACCCCAAGCCCTGCTCTGAGGCATTCTCTTCCAGAACCTTGCTTGCCTGTATCTCAGATCTCAGTGTGTGTGTGTGTGTGTGTGTGTGTGTGTGTGTGTGGTCTTAAGATACTGCATGCTTGGAACTTGTACAGAATAGTACAGAATCTGATTGGCAAATTCAGGGCTGAAGATTAGGCTCAGGAGGTAAGGTGCCTTGAGTTTGAAGCCAAGCACACATGTAAACACCAGGCACGGCGACAGAGTGTTTGTAGTGCAAGCATGAAAAGGGGAAAACAGGAAAAAAAACTAAGGACTCACTGACCAAGCAATCTAACTGATAAGCTCTGGCCCAAGGAAATCATATTGTTTCAAGGACTGGATCTCATTCCTGAGGTTGACACCCAAGGCTGAGCATCCACATGCACCTACACAGGCACACACACACCACACACACACACACACACACACACACACACGAAATGCATATGAATTCTGCTTAGTTGCCCTGTATGTGTATAGGCAGACTTAGTTGTGTTTTGTTTTTTAAAAAAAAAAATAGAAAGAGAAAAAGAAAAAAAAAAGAAAGAAAAGAAAAGAAACAAACAGACTCAAGCCCCCGTGGGCTTCCATTTCAGACCCTGACTTCATTACCCATTACTCCTAACACTGAGTAGGTTGCTCGCCCCTCTGGGGCTTGTCCTCAGTTTCTTCTTCTGTAAAGCGGTTATCCCATAGGCTTGCTGGGGTTGAGTGCAGATAAACACCTAAAGCACTTAGCAGGAGGCCTGGGACATGGGGGAAGCCCAGGGATCATTAAGACTATGGTTATTGCCCTTCCAGACCTAAGTTGGCTTCCTGCCGCCACTCCCTGCATCTCCTCCGTCTTATATCTGGATCCTGACCTTGACCTTGAGATCTTACCTGAGTCTTCAGGGTCTTCTTGGTGTCTCTTCTTGGATGCTGGGCTGTTTGGGAAGCTGATGGTGGTCCAGCCCCCCGAGTGGCTCTGGTGGGCAGTCTAAGTTGAGTTAGAAGAGGGAACAGGAGAAGAGAGAAGGTGAAGAAGTAGACAGGATTTACTCAGGATCTGGAATCGTGGCTCCATCCTTTCGAGACTGTTGCCTACAGGTTTCTTAACCCGATACCTGAACCCTATCTCCCCCTGGTGTTACATGAATCAGTGTGGTCCCTGAGGAGACACATTCGTGTGGCCCTCCTAATGCTGCCAGGAGAGATGAGGACTGTGCCCAACCACTCTCTGGGTCATTGCTAGGGTTTGGGGGGTACAACCTGAGGGTGACTCTGCTCACTGACCTTGAGAGTGACTCACTATGGGTGCCGATGTAGAGTGGGATTCTGGGGGGTTGGGCATGGGGTAAGGGTTCAGCTGAGGATTCTGGGCTTCTAGGAGATGAACAATTACCGGCGAGCCATGCAGAAGATGGCAGAGGACATCCTGGCACTGAAGAAGCAGGCCAACATCCTGGAGGAGGAGAATGGCATGCTGAGGAGCCACCTGAGCCAGCAGAGCATAGAAGAGCAGAGCAGGGCTGAGGAGGAGAACCTGGGTGAGCCCCTGGACACAATGCTGGGGCCCAGGCTCTGGACTGAGCACAGCCAAGGGCTCTCACTGCTTACTGTCAGGAGCTAGGGAGTGTTCTCCAGATATTGTGTGTCCCATCTCCGGAGTCTCCTACCCCTCTCACTCCTCCCCACTTTAGGCACACTTGTACAACTTGCCTAGCTAGAATGTCTTAGGAGGGGAAACAGAAAATCCTGGGCCAAGCCCCAGAGCTGGGGTGCGCTTGCCTCCACCTATTCTTGAGCCAGCTTCTTCCCACCCCAGCAGTGTCCATGAAGCAGAAGCTACTGCTGAATGAACTGGATATGAAGAGGCTGCGAGACAGGGTGCAGCACCTGCAGAATGAGCTGATTCGGGTGAGCTAGGGTCGGCTGGACAGAGGGACAGCTCCTCCTCCGGGCAGAGTTCTGGAAAGTAGCTGGAGCAGAGAAAGTCCACAGTGGGGAGGGAAGCTGGCCAGTTCAGGCTTCAGCAGAATCTCACCTGTGCCCTCGTGGCTGGGGTAACTCTCATGGATCCCACGTGTGCCCTCGTGGCTGGGGTAACTCTCATGGATCCCACGTGTGCCCTCGTGGCTGGCTCTCATGGACCCATTGGCCTCCACCCTGCAGAAGAATGACCGAGAGAAGGAGCTGCTGCTTCTATACCAGGCTCAGCAGCCACAGGCTGCACAGCTGAGGCGCTACCAGGACAAGCTGCAGAAGATGAAGGCCCTGGAGGACACTGTACGGCACCAGGAGAAGGCAGGTGCTGGGGCCAGCTGTGGAGGAGGGGCAGCAGCCTAGAAGTTGTGAAGCTCTCAAGCCAGCCCAGCCTTGGCCTCTGTCACCAGGTGATCGAGAAGATGGAGCAGATATTGGAAGAAAGGCTCTGTGAGAGGAAGGAGCCAATACCATCAAACAGGCCACAGGGGAAGCCTATCATGGGTGGGTTTGCCCCCAAGGTAGATCAGAATAAATGACCTTCCAGCTTTTGTCTTGCCCTGACCGCCCCCCCCCCCGCCCAGTTTCACAAGAACCTTCAGAGAAGGGTCAGTTCTCTGTTATGTCAGGGAGAGAGACACCCTGAGGAGTATTACTCTCCCCTCTCTCAAGTACTGAGAGCTTCCATGGTGATCTGAGCCCTCCTCTGTCAGGAAGCCCCTTAGTACACACGGACAGTGTGTGAGCCAGGCAGAAAGAGACCAGACCTCTAAGGTTGAGGCCCGATGAACCACAGGGGCAGAGAGAGACATCCCCAGATGGACGTCCTCCGAGGCTGCAGTCCCCAAGTCCTTGGCTTCCCCACCTCTTAGCATCTTTCCTATTCTGCCTTCCCTAAGCAAACAGACAAGACCACTCTGATGGTATCAGTTTATTTTCCCCATTGGTGTAAACCACAGCCATCCACAACTGTCAATCAAAAATAGCTCTGACAAGCATGAAAGAATAAGATAACACCTTATCGAGTGGATCATCTCCCGGGTCATGTGAGGACACTCCCCAAGTATCTCTGTAGTCTGGGTCCTGGGCCCAGTCTTCGTGGATGGTTAGGCACTCAGGAGTTGGAAGTGTTTAGAAAACAGTGAAATTCTCAGGGAATCTTATTCACCTGGAGTCTGGGTGAGTCTGCCGAGGGCAACCAGGCAGAAGGACCAGAGAGTGACCAGAGAGACGAATACACGAATACACGGAGAGTTAAGTAGGGAGGGACATGGGAGTGGGGGAAACATAGGAATCTAAACAGCCTGGGAGGACAGCCTGAGGGAAATGGACCTGACTCTACTGGCAAAGGAGAGCCATCGATACTGAGGCTAATGGGCACATAGAAGCAGGAAAGCCCGTCTCGCAGGCACCTGTCCCCGTGTTCACAGCCTTCCCTGTGTTCACAGCCTCGGGCATTTCCCTGGGCCCTGTGGGAGAGACCCTGGCTGTTGACCTTTACTCCACGCTGCTAGCAGAAAACACAAGGCTGCGGACAGAGCTGGAAAAGAACCGCCAGCAGTCAGCCCCCATCATTCTGCAGCAGCAGGCCCTACCGGTAAGAGCTGCCACACAGGCCTGGCTTGAGCCTGCCGGCACTGGTCGGCAGGTAGCCCACAATCATCCCTCGCATGAACCAAGTTGAAAATTTGGCTCAGAATCTTGGCTTCCCAGCACCCAACAGCACTGGAAACATTCGTACTAGGGCCTTGCTCTTGCGCTCCTAAGATAACTATCTCACCATCATCTGCCATCCTGGGAGAGAGCAAGGCCCTGGCTCACCCTTGACCCCTGAACCCTGACTTCACCTGCTACCTGACTTGCTCCCATCTGGACACCCTCCCACCATGGAGCCTCTCAGGACCTTCTGGGATTGGTGCAGCCTTGGAGAGCCCTTTTCCCCATCCCAGGTGGATCCCAGGGAGTTGGGAGCAGGTGGAGACTTGGCAGAGAGGCTACAAGACACAAATGGTCCGGGCCACTCCAAGTACACAGAGACCCTGCCAGCACAGGTGGGTGTCCCAGGAGGCTACTCCACTGCCCAGGCTGCTCCGGGTGCCTCTGCTGTACACAAACCCAAAATCAATATTTGGAGATATGGTGGCATGAGGACACAGGTGAGTGTGCTTCTTCATCTCAGGGAGTGAGTTCAGCTTGCATTAGCCCAGTGCATGGGCAGCCAGACAAAGCATGAGAGATGGGCATCCTCTGCTCTGGTGAGCCTTTATGCTACAAAAAGACTTCCAGTTTAACCACGTCCTGGGTATTAATGCATTTACATAAGCAGCTGATATGTTAAAGCATTAGGTATGAGTTAGGGGTGCAGCTCAGTCGATAGAATGCTTGCCTAGCATATGTGAAGCCCTGTGTTCGATCCCCAGCACTGCATAAACCTACACCTGCCTGTAACCCCAGCACTCAGGAGAATGAGAGCAGGAGGAGCCAAAGTAAAGTCATTCTTACAATGTAGTGAGTTCAAGGCCAGCCTGGAACATATGTTATCCAACCTTAAAAAAAAAAAAATTGGTTTAAGGTTAGACTCCCCAATACTGAGTTGGAAGGAACGTGGGGGATTAAGTGCACATGAAGCCCTGTGATGGTCTTAAGGAAGAGGTCCTGGCCCGGGAGTGAGGCTCTGTATCCGCAGCTGAATTTGAAACCCACACCTGGCTGGCTTTTCTTGCAGTAGACCTGTGTGCTTCCATGGCTCTCTTGGCCTCAGCGCCCAGCTAGGGCCTTACAAGAGTGTGTGCTCCCACAGGACTTCCTTGGTGGTACTTCAGACAAGTTTAACCTCTTGGCCAAGCTAGAACAAGCTCAGAGTCGGATCTTGTCCCTGGAAAACCAGGTAAGTGAGGTGCTGGGGTTGATCAGGCTGGACCAGGCTCACTGATCAGCCTATGGCTAGGGGCAAGGCTTAGTATACAAGCAGAGTCAAGGCTCAGTGTAGACTCAGGTCAGACTGGACTACGTGCGGAGAAGATCCCACTGTGTCTTGGGCTGCGTGTTTGGCGCCTCACCTCTGCTACTGCCAGAGCTTGCTTGCCTCTTCCCAGAGGATCAGCCCAAATTCTGATTGTCCTAGCTTGGGGGGAGGGGAAACCATACTGACTGCTGGCTTCCCAATGGCTTCTCTCTATGTCTGAAGCTGGAGGAGTCAGCGCGCCACTGGGCACGAGAGAAGCAAAACCTGGCCATTCGTCTTCAAGAGCAACAACACGGCTTTGGACAGCCACCAAACTCCATCATCATAGACCAGCCTGTGAGTGACCCTGACAGAGCAGCTCCTGGAAATCTAGGTGGTGGGCTAGAAACCATCTCACCCCAAATCTTGGGGCCCTGAGAAAATCATGGGGTGGGGGTAGATCCCAAGCTAAGTAAGTGTCTTGAGCTGAGGTCCTACTGTCAGCAATCTGGATATTCAAGTGACCTCCATCCCTCCACCCATCCAAAGGGGCAGGGATGTCTGTCCATGTGTCCCCTTTCCCATTGGTTGTTGTGAACCTCTAGGAGGAGATCAGTGTGGGTGAGAAATGACCTATACTAGCATTTCTGGAATGTTCTTGCTCTACTCTGGTTTCACATGTGGACAGAATACCTTGTACCTCTTCCCACCTGTTTCTCTGTTTAGATGCTTTTTTCTTTTTCTTTCTTTCTTTCTTTCTTTCTTTCTTTCTTTCTTTCTTTCTTTCTTTCTTTCTTTCTTTCTTTCTTTCTTTCTTTCTTTTCCTGGCTTTTCAAAGCAGGGTTTCTCTGTTAGCCCTGGATGCCCTAGAACTCACTTTGTAGACCAAGCTGACCTCAACTGACCTCAAACTCACAGAGATTTTGCCTGCCTCTGCCTCCTAAGTGCTGAGATTAAAGGCATGTTTAGCTGCCTTCTTAGGTGACGTCAATACTAGGAATAGATTCGCATTGCCTTCTTCCCAGGAACAAATAGCTAACCACAGATAACGCAGCGCTCCCCACCCGAGGGCCAGCCCTGGGAGTTCACACCTTACAACAAAGATCCTGATTTTTCTACCCTCCGCAATCAGCACTTGGCTTGCAGCCAAGGCTCCACCATCCCTAGACAGAACCTGAAGGATGAGGGGCTTCCGGGGAGCATAGCTTACCTCTGTAAGCTCATCTAGCACTAGGGACCCAGAGATATGAGGGGTCACCTTCGGTGATGAAATGGGCTCCGATGTTAGTCAGAAGTCACAGCCTACTGGGTTTTGAAGTCTCAGAAGCCTGACTTGCCAGGTAAGGTGCCCTTGGAGTGGGGATGCACTCATCTGCCCTACTTGCATGTCATAGAATGCTGGAGCATCCAAGAATCCCCAGCAGCTCTCCAAACTGGAACCCTCCCTGCCCAGCTCAGACAAGAAGCTCAACAGACCCTCAGACTCCCAGATTGAGATCTCTAACCACCAGAAGACCTGAGACTGGAGCAGATCTCCTTCTCCATGTGCTGGGGACTCACTTGCCCCCAAAGATGCCTTTAATAAAAGCTGTCAGTCAATAAGCGTTTGTCTTTCTTGTTCTTGCTCTTCTCACATCCAGTTTGGGTCCTGGGTTCTCTGAGGTAGCCTGGTACCTGCTGTCTGACCTGGAAAGCTGGGATGATCCCTGGAGAGTTCTGAGGAAAGGGACCATGGAGACTAGAAATAAGGTGCCTGAAGCCAAGCTCTGTGCAAGACAAGAGAGAGGCCATGTTTCCACTCAGCCCCCTACACCTTTCATGTCTAAAATACTTTTTACACAGGCTTAGGTCTTCAGAGTTACCCGGGAACAGACGGGCTTGAAGCTTTTCTATGACACCATTCAAATATCCCATCATAGCTGGCAGAACAGGTGATATGTGTATAAATGTAGCCAGAGGCAGGAAGTTGTGAGGGCAGGGGCCCCAGCTGGCCTGGGTTCTGGGGCACGAGCGTTCTGGGTGACTCTAACTAACTGGAAATCTCTCTGAACTCCAGATTCTTCATCTACCCCATGCAGAGCTGTCTGTCTGAGCAAGGAGGCCTTTTCCAGCACTGGAAGTTCTGAGTCATCTTTCAGAGGAGATATAGTATAAGGGAGAGGGGATGGGAGGGGGAGGG